>NC_069501.1:531923384-532255884 GCF_027579735.1 Bombina bombina | reverse complement strand
TGTTGCCAATTATTGACAGACATAAATGAGCTTCCAAAGTGATCAAGAAATCACTGAGTAAAATGTTGTGGGGTGAGAGTTCTATATTCTGAAGTATACCCTTCAGCCTCTCAGGGTCATTGGGAAGGCAAAATAGTTAAATTACATGAAAAATCTGTCAAATTAAATCATAAAAGAACATTCCAAATGTTTACACATTTCATTAAACAAATCCAAATCCATAAAGCGGAATGCATGTTGTATTTTTTTTTTAAAGGATATTTAGTTAAAATGGTTACCCATTTTAACTGAATATCTTAAAAAAAAAATACAACATGCATTACCTTTTATGGCTTTGGATTTGTTTTATAGAGTGACCAAGTGTACAGAACACTGGGATGAAAAGCAGTAGCTTGCATCTGCTAACTTTGCTTATAGAACGTGACTATTAATTTATATTTTTATATATTGTTTGATGTAAAATAGAAGGTTGGCAGCTTGATAGTAGAGAGTATAAAATTATTATTTATATGATTGATAGCAGTGTTCAATACCCCTAACGAGTCTTACAATACTTTATAAACTAATGTATTAAGAATCATCTTGCACTGTTGTCAGTTGCAGCTACCTTACAGTCTATTCATTTAAACTGTAAAGCAGACATCCCATCCTGCAAAAACTCATTTCAGGGAGGTGCCCCCCCCCCCCTGTGCCCCAATTCAATAGTTTAAAATGTTATCACAAAAAGTATGTGAGGAAAAAAATACCCATATAATTAAAAAAAAGACAAGATGAACCTTGCATGTATAAATATATATGTAAACCATTTTATAGCTATAAAGTCAGGGGTCAAGTCGAGTGGGAATGCATGGAAACGGAGTTCTTGCACTATTTTAGCAGGAGGAACTAAATTCTGAATTGACAGAGAACAGAAATGCTACAGTAAACACTGCTGCTGCTGGTAGGAGAAGCTGGAGCACAGTCTGGTTAAAGGGATAGCGAGATCCTCTAGTAATGGGCAGTAACACTTCCTATAATACACTAAATGTGGTCCTTCTGTGTGATCACTGCACTGTGGTGCTTACATTTCTGTGTGACTTGCTCTGGGGTTATTTAGCTTCCCTCAGCATAAATAGGACTATTGCACCTTAAGTGGGTGAGATTCTGTGGCAGAGGAGGATTCTCAGGCCCAAAGGCAACCATTCAACCCTTTATTGGATTTAATTTGCTTTCACTAACCAAAGTTTATAGATTATATACATATAAATACATTGTGTGTGTGTATATATAAAACAATATTAATTGTGAGGGGGGTGAATGTATTGGCGAGTTCCCACACTTTTTTTTGTAGGATTTGACCCCTGTATAAAGTCTGGGAGTCTGCACAATATACAGTATGAGAGTCTGCACAATATACAGTATGGGAATATGCACAATATAAAGTATGGGAGTCTGCACAAAATGAAGTGTGGGAGTCTGCACAATATAAAGTATGGGAGTCTGCACAATTTAAAGTATGGGAGTCTGCATAATATACAGTATGGGAGTCTGCACAATATAAAGTACGGGAGTCTGCACAATATACAGTATGGGAGTTTGCACAATATATAGTATAGAAGTCTGCACAATATACAGTATGGGAATCTGCACAATATAGAGAGTATGGGAGTCTGCACAACTCACCTATATCAAGTCTGCTATGTCTCACACTGCACAGGAAGGGGGAGAAAAGTCCAGAGAGGAACGCAGTAACTTTTAACATTGAGCTATAATGGAACAGTGACAACTACAGGTAGAAATGAAAAGTGCAGAAATGAAAAACTTGATTTTCTCTTGCACTGCTCTTTCTGGGATATAGTGTTTAATTTGCGGGTGTCATGGAGCCGCTATTTAAATGCTATTTAAATGCAGGAGACTCCCGGAACTTCCGGGAAAGTTGGGATGTCTGGTAAAGTCTAAAATCAAAGTATGTATCTTTAAATGCACTTTATACACACTCATATGTAATCCTCTAGCGTTCTTCTAAAAGTTCTTCTGAAAGTTGTAGATGCAAGGAAAGGACTAAGAATTAAAAATAGTACTGGGATGCAGTTTCTTAATTTGATTCTTTTTTCTACCTTAATAAAAACAAATGGCTGTCACTAGACCCAAATAGCATAGATGCAGCTAGACATACTGTTAAACAACTTTTACAGTAATGTTGGAATAGTTCCCCTTTAAAACAGCAAAACCCCACTGACAATTTGCTGCTCTTTATTTACATACCTCACATGCTGCTCGCACAGCTGCTCTCTACTACACACTACACAACCTGAACTGTGTTTGATTGCAAGTGGCTGGCAGTGTTAAGTGGCAGTGTTAAGTACAATCAGAACTCAGCTTCTTCACCTAACTAGCATTTGATCTACTTTGAGTGACACCTATCTTCAGCTTTTGGAACTGCTTTTTCTTCAGATTTTACCGGACAGCTGGTGGAAAAACCGGACTGTCCGGTCAAATTCCGGACACCTGGCAACCCTAATGGTGGCATGAAATATACCAAAATGGGCCTAGATCAATACTTTGGGTTGTCTTCTACACTACACTAAATCTAAAATTAACCCTACAAGCTCCCTAATTAACCCCTGCTCTGCTGGACATAATACACGTGTGGAAGCCTTCTAATTACCAAAAACCAACGTCAAAGCCATATAAATCTGCTATTTCTGAAGAAAGGGGATCCCAGAGAAGCATTTACAACCATTTATGCCATAATTGCACAAGCTATTTCTAAATGATTTCAGTGAGAAACCTAAAATTGTGAAGAAATTTTTTTTTTTTTTTATTTAATCGCATTTGGCGGTGAAATGGTGGCATGAAATATACCAAAATGGGCCTAGATCAATACTTGGGGTTGTCTATTACACTACACTAAAGCTAAAATCATACCTCCCAATATTTCAAAATTCAAAAGAGGGACACCCCCCCCCCCCCTCCGTGGCAAAAAATTTAAATGTGGTAGGCGGGGCTTAAAAAATCATAAGACCAAAGTAATATAAATAAAATTCTTAATAAAGTCATAAATTTTAATACACTTAGGCAGCAAATCAAACACAAGCTCAAACCACTGGTATGGCTATGTGAGCTATGTATTTAATTAGCCTTTGCTAAGACATTGTTAAATATTTTTATCTTAATTGGACATTTAATAATAAATTATTTAAAACTGCTCTCTGCATTCCCCATTAATATTCTAGATTCTGGCCTTTAAAGTCAGCAAAAATCCACAGTAGCACACTACATAGCATACACTTACACATGCAGATACACATACACACACTACATAGCATACACTTATACATGCAGATACACACACTACATAGCATACATTTATACATGCAGATACACACACACTACATAGCATACCACCAACGACCCAAAACTCAAGGAACACAACAGGCAAACCAACCAACTCCTAGCATAAGACCACTAATAACCTTCAAGCACATCTATAAATGATGAGGCTAAAGCAGGCATACCAACAGAGGCAATGAAAATTGCTTTACACACCCAACAGGCAACCCCCCCATAAATCCCAATCATCAGCTCAAAATATATTGATAGATCGGACCCGATTCCACCTAACCTAGGAGGTACAACAATAAATGGTACAAATCACCAGTCCTGAACCATAACCTCATACAAAATGAAAACACTACCCTCGCTGTACAAACAAAAAATGACTCATCCCTCTTCTCTAACCCTAATGAAACCACCCAAAAATTTCCAACCCGATTCTATAATCCTGAAACAGGAAAAAAACTGCACCAGAACCAATGATATAAACCACCCATACAAATTTATTACCACATTCACACAAATTACACCCCTGAAGCCAGACACAAACCCAACTAGTAACCAAACCAGCTCAACACAAAGAACCAAAAATCTTCATACTAAAAAATGACTATAACATATGCAAAGGGGGAACACAATGACACATATGAAGGAAAGAAGAGACATTGAACAGGGCAAAAGGAGGACCTGAACCAAAGAAGTGGAATTACCACCGTCCCTAACTAACATGGCAATGGCAACCACCCAGACAAGTAACCTAACACCTGCCTAAACCTACCCACTACAAAAACTATACTCAAGAGAAGTTGGAATCACTAACAAGACAAGACCCATGTGCCACTTAACCCACAATTCAAGCAGAATGCTCGCCACCGCTCCACAACGGCACCACATGACAAATAAAACCAATCACCAAGAATTGACACCCAATCAAGAAATATAGCTACCAGGAAGCACACAAAAATTAGAAAAATTTAAATTCACTCACACCAAGCATGAACACTCACATGATCCCAAATCTTCAACTCAAAGCAAAAGAAGAATACTTAAAAACAAACAACAAAAACTTATTATCTTTTTTTTTTTTTTTTTTTAAATACACACCTAAACATAAAACAATACCCAATACATATATAGTTAAACATATGCATACACAAATACATACATGCAAAAAAATACAAGAAAACAGGCATCCAAAGATACACCAACAAAGAGAACCATAAACAGCGGCACAATATACAATTATACACAGAATCCCAAACATCACTTATCAGGGAGTCCCAAAACCTGAAACTCACGACATCCCCAAGCCAGATATCTAAGCCAACCACAGATCAAACTGGATCACAAAAAAAATTAGGAGATAGAGCACACAAAAACACACACTATATACACAACCACATACAGTATATCCAGCTATATACACATACTGCCTAACCCAAACCCAGGAAAAACCCTACATAAAAAACATAAACGTGACCCAAATTATTCCCCACACCAAACATCCATATAGACCTAACCAAAATATCCCAGGTCTCCTAGCAAGGACCCCAAAACATGTAACCAGCCCACCAACTCCTGACACCTTGCAAACAGTGCTGTCAAACACAGTTCTGGGTCCATCTCCCACCAGTCACTTCAGCTCGTCTGTGAGGCATGGATCCTAAACCCAAAGTTGAACGCAGGAAGCCAGAATATCCCAATCTTTGTATAAACATCCCTTTAACTCTTAGCTTTGGTACCTTTTTGTTAATTTTTTATTGTTATGATTTGATTGTGTATATATATATACATATATATATATATTCTCTTTTTTTAATTTTTATTTTACAATATGAGTGCTAGCAGTGGCAGATGATGCCTATCTGGTCATCTGCCATAATACTCCTGAGTGGCTGCCTGAACAGGCCATAATGCCCCCACAACAGCTACCTGTAGCTCCCCCCATCCTGTACCTGCTCCCGACTCCCTCATCTGAAATATGAGTCCCTCACACCCCCATACTCTGAACTCCATACCCCTTTCCACTGTCTAACCACTGCTCTGAGAACCTGTACCCTGCCATTCATCTATCTGTCCTCCTGTGGAAATCCCAGTATATACCACTGTGAAATCCAGCAAGGATGAAATCCTCCAATCAAAGCCTAAGGAAACAAGGGCACCAACCACCAGATCCCTGACATGTTTGTGAACTACTAAAACAATGGGGCCCCAACAAACTTCATCCAAGGTGCCACATGATAATCCCTCTTAATACCCTCCTCACCTCTACTGTCAACCCGACAAACTCCCATCCACACCTCCCCCTAGAGTAACCTATGCTTGTCTCTGCATCCCTCTAATCAAGCCCCACCACCTCACTTATCAGGCCTCTCAGCCCCCAGGTTCTAGGGTAACCCGTCAAGCTAAAAGTGAAACCATCCCACCCAACCTATCCCTGCCTCTGGAATACCTGCTGCGACAGTTCAGTTGCAGTTCAAGCCCATGATGTGCACACATGGCTCCACATTCTGCTGGTCCACCTACACAAGTCCAAGATCCACTCCTTTCATGGCCCAGTTGCCTACAGATGAAAGCAAATGGGCAAATACAGCCTGTAACCTGCTCCAGAAGATGCACAGTACCAACTCCATCACCACGTGCTTCCACCCTAGCGAGCCTTTTTCCGCCACCACACTGCTCCTGCTCTCAGCCATCTGCCTCACTGCACTTGTCCCATGGGGAGTGTGAACCTATTATCATGTAGTTCAGCCTACTGGCCTCAAGATGACCCCTCCACTTGGCCTACATGGGTTCACGAACCCTTACATTAAATGCTTTTCATTCAGGGTAACCCTGTTTGGCTACCATTAAACATAGCCATCTTTATTTTAAATGAATATTGTTTTACAGGAAAGAGCTTTGTTTCATCTAATAAAATACACATCAACATGATAAGAAAACTCAATAAATACCCAGAAACTAAAATTCGGTTAACAGAACTGTGCATTTATTCAGAAAATACAATGTGACCAGTGCCAAGGGACACCAGACATGTAAAGGACATCTTTGAAAGCAGTGGAACTGGTTGGAGCTTTCTGCTTGATGATCGTTGTCTTTAGTTAACACAGCACCTGTAAAGATACATATGAGATAGGACAAATTAGATGACAACAGTGGACAAATAGAAAAGATAAAAGAAACAGAGGGACATACATTAAAATTACTGTTTCTTTTTGCTTCTGTTACCCATAAGTAACAACAACATTTAAAAAATTCCATTTTTTTCATTTAAAATGTGACAAATTCTTTTTTACATTTTAATTTAAACAAATACAGCTGTATCTGGGAAGTTGTTTACATTTTAATGCTTTTTCTATAAAATAAAAACTTAAATTAAAATATTAATAATAATAATATAATAAAGGGGAGATACTTCTTTGAGAGAAACAATATTAGGTGCCAAATTTACAGAGAATGTTGAACAAAAAGTGAAGGACTGAGTGGGGGTTATGGCGGATGGACAATATGACATTGGGGGAGGCATTGGATGATGAAGATGAGTGATCCAAATGGTTAAAGGGGAGAGATAACACAGAGAGACTGATGATCTAAAGCTTCACCAATTCTTTGGGGTCCCTCACAATGTTTTAGAAAACAAATTTAGTTTGAGAGTTGCTTCTCTACCTCTGCAGTTGAGGCACCTATGTAATAATAATATAACAATATAATGGTGACATTTTTTTTGTATTTCTCTTTATGCCAGCGAGTTTTTGATAATCAGGCCCTGAATAAGAAGGGGTGAAATGAGGGGTCTAGAGGAGTAATAAAAGCAGCAGATACTTACAGTCTGAGTAATATCTGTGACACAACAACAAAACCGAAAACTCCAAGTCCTCCAAAGGTGATCCACAGCAAAATTTTGGGAAATTTATCTGTGTGGGAAAAGGACATGAAGAATACGTTACACACAGGTTGTTACCGTGGGCCATATTGCTATGTGAGCTCTTTCTATGATACTCTGCTTGTATTACTCAAGCACTAATTACCTGTGGTGAAGATCTTGGGTATCTCGCCAATAGCCTGATACACAGAAGCCACCTTATCCGAGTTGTCATCCGGATAATCAAACCAAAAAGGGGTGGTCTGGGCAGATGCTGGAGCCAGAGTACTTCCAGTTGGTGTTGGAGCCCTGACATCCTGCAACTGATCTGTGGATAGAAAAAAGACGGAAAGTCAGTATTGAGGACACAGTGTAATAGTATCTTGTTTTCACCAACATAGTACAAAAAGAAAGTCAAATTAAACAGACAGGAAACTTAAAATTCAGCTCCATATAAAAAGTCTGTGTCTGTTTCTCTTGTCTCTCTCTCTCTGTGCAGAATTTATTTATTGATAACTCACCTGCTGACAGATCCTGCCAGTTCACGGCTTTTCTCCTTATGGGACGGGATTCTGTAAAGACAAAAAAAATAATAATGTGATGATTTTCCTCACATTTCGTATCCTCTTGTCCCATTGGGGATGGGAGGCTTCAACAACCTGAATAACATGGCAGTAAAGGGGTTATTTAGTTATATCTACCAAGATCCTTTGTCCTGTCAGCTCCATTACCATCATCTATTATTTTTTTTTTTTGCAATACCTCTTCTTATCCACTATTTTTATTTTTAACCTACTATATTTATTAAGATGATGTGAACCCCTTCACATTATAGTGAGTAACCTCTATATTATAATATAAGAAATTGAAAGCTTTTTTAAAAAATAAAATGTGAATTTAGCACAAAGCTTCTCATTACTATTGTTCTATTTTATTTCAATTATCTGTTTAACTGACATCTTCTCTGATAAAGAGCTGTCCCTTGTGCTATAGCTAAAGCAAAGTTTTATGTAATAGCACAAAGGTATTTCCCCTTCTCATTCTCACTGACATGATACTATATCCTATCCTCCCACCACCCTGTTCCCCCTGTGTATTTAATTTACCTGTGCCCGAAAAAATCAGTAGAAAGATTCCTAAACAAACAGCAAATGCTTGAATCGCCATCATCTTGCAATGAATATGAACATTTACTTGCCTCCTGCCATTATATAGTATGCATGTGACATCACTATGACATCATATAGGATAAGGAACAATAGGAACTGATACTGCATAAACAAAAGAGCATTGTACTATAATATTTATTGTCAATTCAAATTTAGAACATGAACTCTCCCTAGAAATTCTCCTTACACATAGTTTAACATCTCTATTTAGTGTTTCCTATTGCCCCATATAAAGCTTCCTCATATTTCCCTATATAACTTTTCCTATAACTTCTAATGTGCCATATAACATTCCTTATAACTAGTGGCAGCAAGTGCTTTCCGAGGTTGTTAGGCAGTGGCGGCTCTAGGAACAATATATAGAGGGGGCACATAAGATACCACAGTCAAAACTGGGGGGGGCACTAATAATTTTCACCACTAAATATTATTGTATATACATACAAACACACACACATATATACACACACTTATATCAACATAGGTATAAATACACATACTACACACTCACTTATATATACACACACTCTCATAAACACACATACACACACCCTTACATACACATACATACCCAATCATGCATTACATACATACAAACACTACACACTCATACATACACACATACGCATACACTCACTCTTACATACACACACTCTCGCTTCATGCACAGCAAAACAATTATATGTATAACATTGACAAACTCAGTTTTTCTCACACATAAACACACACACACACTCTAACACACACAGATACTCACAGACCCGCAAAGACACTGACAAACACACACACCAAGACACACTCACACATACTCACAAACAGACAGAGATACATTTAAAAGTGAAGATTGTGCAGAAGAAAACAAAGTGTGTTTTTTTTGGTTTGTTTTTTATTTACACAGTGCTCACACATCTTGCAAAAGGATTTTTGTACACAAGCCCTGTACGTTGAAACTTTAGGACAAATACTATGGGAATTTAAGGCTATCATAAGAACAAATCTTACACATAGGTAAAAAAGTCATTAACGTGATTAAACACATAGGTAAAGTCCTGAACATAGTGCTGCAAGTAATTGCTTTTCTGATTGACTCGCTTTGTACTGTTTAAAAGTGGCAATATATAAACTTCTTTCATTGGATTAAACACAATGTCTACCTAGGTCAGTACTGCAAACATTAGTTTATTTAACTGATTTGAGCATATCATTTTTGCAGCAGATTATCTGTAAAGTCTGTGGAGCTTTAAGGCTGTGACACACTGCAAGCGGAGCGGTGCGCAGTGTGTAGATGCGGCTGTGCGCGCTCAGTGTGTCCTGCCTTTTCATCTCTGAGCACTCTGAATTGAACTTCAGAAGCGATGCGACGCGGCTGCTTTGCCTCACGCCGCATCGCTTGCAGTGTGTCACAGCCTTTACGAACAGACTATAGCATAGTTTATGTCTATGAAGTACTGTAACTTGTCCAATCTGTATATCCTCCAGTTTTTTTTTTTTTTTGCTCTTTGGGGATCCTGGGTGTTTTCTCACAGAAGCAGAGTTTTTTTGTGGCTTTTGAGACTTTTCCCCCTAGTTATCACATTGTCATTTCTCATGTTATCCTAAAATTCATAATCACTTAGGATTGTACAGTTTCCCACTAAACATAGTCACTTTTCCAATCATCAATTTAAATAGCATTAATAGTTGTGCCATTAAATAAACCCTTATGTTATAGCAATATTTATAGCAAATATAGTCAGTTGTATTTGCCAGTGTTCAGTAACATTTTGCAGCTATATCTTGAGGAACATTAGCTCAGCCTCTCTAAGAAGACCCCAGGCACCTTCAGCTAGAACTCACTCACTGTTTATGATGCACAATTGCACATGGCCATGCTGCCTCTCTCAGTAATACACACACAGCTCGCCTCTTTCCTCTCCCTGTACAGTCAGGAAGGATATACACTTACAGCCTTCAGAGCCCAGAGGGCAGGAGCTCCGCCCCCAGCCGTTGCTATGACAACATATTGCTGGTAGCTGGGTCTGTTAGGGGGAAGGCTATTGATGTAACACAGATCCTGTCAGTGTGTAATAGAGGATACCTGCGTTAGTTTGGAGGGTCACCCGGTGGGGAGAAGTGTAAAATGTCAGTTTCTTCTATGTAGGCAGCAGGTTCCAGAACAGCAGCTGTGCACAATAAAAAAACAACTGTGTGCAGCTGTTTAAACTGATCTGGTTCTGGTCATGGCTGTCATCTCTGCTGGGGGGGTACATGGTAGGGTAAAGACTGATCTGGGGGGGCACTTGTCCTCCCTAGCCCCCCCCCTAGTGACGCCTATGTTGTTAGGGCAAAAATTCTCACCTCTGAGATCACCCAAACTCCACCTCATTACATATTCTTTATAACCTCTAAATCTCTACCTGTCTCTAAGCCACTGCAGGCCATCTCTTATTTCACTGCATTTTATTAGCTTTTCAAATCCAGACAGTGCTAATTCACGTGTACCATATAGATAACATTGCGCTCACTTCTGTGGAGTAATGCATGAATCAGTACTAACTGGTTAAAATGCAAGCCATAGAGGTAAAAAGGTATATTAAAGGGACAGTAAACCTAAAAAATAATGTTATATAATTCTGCACATAGTGCAGAATTATATAACATTATTTAGGTGCTATAGCTATAAAACCCTTTTTTCACTTTTAATATTTAAAAAACATACCGCTTTTACAGACCCGCTCTCTGCTCTCTGCTGAGCGGGTCTGTTTTTTTTAGTCAGCGCATCGGGCCAGCTGTATAGTCACAGCCCGGCCCGACCGCGCCATAGCATTAAGTGAAGCTCGCTCCTGCTGTCAGACAGAGCAGGAGCGAGCTGCACTTAGTCTTATGGCGCGGTCGGGCCAGGCTGTGACTATACAGCTGGCCCGATGCGCTGACTAAAAAAAACAGACCCGCTCAGCAGAGAGCGGGTCTGTAAAAGCGGTATGTTTTTTAAATATTAAAAGTGAAAAAAGGGTTTTATAGCTATAGCATCTAAATAATGTTATATAATTCTGCACTATGTGCAGAATTATATAACATTATTTTTTAGGTTTACTGTCCCTTTGATATAACAGTATTGGTTATGCGAAAAGAGGAATGGGTGATAAAGGGATTATCTATCTATTTAAACAATAACAATTTTCAAGTTCTTAATTGCAAGATGCTTTCCACAAACAGCAAGCATTGATCATTCCTCCAGGGGGACGGACCATAAAGCGTCACATCAATGTAGAAGAAACAGTGATGATTCTTCCAGTGGGGGTGGATCAGGAAGAGTCACATCACAACAGGCTGGCTGTTGGGGTTTGTTGTGCCAGTCCTGAGGTACGCTGCACACTAGTACAGTACACTTCTTTGCACACTAGTAAGGTGATGCCCTGGCTGTGTTTTTTTGTCACTGGTGGCTGATCAGTTAAATGCATTTTAAATGCAAAATTTATGTTGAAAACATTATTTTAATAAATACGCAATTAAAATCACAATATTTCATTTAAAAAAAGGATTACCCCCCCCACATGGCATATACAGTATATATAATGTCTATTTATTCTGAAGACGGCAAGACATATAAAAACAGTTCATTTTTTATTTTATTTTACCCAAATGTTAAATCACTTGAAAGATACATCATATCTGTAAAAAGCTGACTAGAAAACATCACATGGACTTCTCTATGTAAAAAAGGAAGATATTTTACCTCATAATTTCTTCACTAGCTACATATTTTTGTAAAGGAATTTTCAGCAGCCAATTAGGATGCTAGTCCCGGGAACTTGCAAGAGTGTGCATCTGACAAGTGCAATCATAGTCACTTTATTTCTCTCAAGATTTTGGTGAAATCCCACAAAATCACAGAAAGGAAAGTGTGAACACAGTGCTGTAAATGCAGATTTGCTGATTTTGTTTCACCATGCAGAAGACACTATAAAGTGTAGTTGAAGTATAACTGTTCACAGAGCACTTACTCTTGTGAGCTGAACACATTTTGAGGTAAGCAGTCTTTTTTTACATAGAGATATTCTTTTGATATTTTCTTGACAGCTTTTTTTTACAGATATGCTGCATCACTTTCAGGTAATCTAGCATATGAGTGGCATGTCCCTTTAAAAATGGTTGAAACCTATTTGATGAAAGAACATGGTGGTTCTAAATGACCTAATTTAGAGTTATATTCTTTATCTTGTTTCGGTAAAACCGCTATGGACTGGTAAAAGACATTACTCTGCCTAATTTAGAAGAATGATTAAAGGACCAATGAATGCAGTATTATTGAATAATTAACAAGTGCATAAAAAATAGACAGTGATTTAACACTGAATTTCAAATAAGCAGAGTGGCAAATTTATTTTTTTCTCCCATTTTCTTGCCCCCTGTATCACATAACAGACATCAGCCAATCACAGACTAGTATACGTATACCATGTGAGCTTGTGCACATGCTAAGTAGGATCTTGTTCCCCAGAAAGTGTGCATATAAAAAGACTGTGCAACATTTGATAATGGAGTAAAATGGAAAGTGTCTTAAAACTGCATGTTCTATCTGAATCATAAAAGTTTATTTTGACTTGAGTGTTCCTTTAAAGGGATATGAAACCCCAATAATTTTGTGATTCAGACAGAACATACCATTTTAAAAAAGATTCCAGTTTACTTCTATTATCAAATTTTGTTAGTTCCCAAGATATTCTGGGTTGAAGAGATACCTAGGTACAACTGGATCCTAAAACATTACCTACCCGAGTAAAGAGAAATAAAATACTTAATGATTTAATTAACCCCTTAAAGACCGAAGACGTGCCAGGTACGTCCTCCAAAAAACTGCAGTTAACGACCATGGACGTACCTGGCACATCCTCGATCAAATTGAGTGCTGGAACTGCTAACGAGCAGTTTATGCTCACCGGTCACTTGCAGACAGCGCTGGTATTACAGGTTTTTACAAACCTGGCGTTAGCCGCAAAAAAAGTGAGCTAAGAGCAAAATTTTACTCCACATCTCACCTCAATACCAGCGCTGCTTACGTTAGCGGTGAGCTGGTAAAACGTGCTCGTGCACGATTTCCTCATAGGAATCAATGGGGGAGAGCCGGCTGAAAAACCCCCAAACACCTGCAAAAAAGCAGCGTAAAGCTCCTAACGCAGCCCCATTGGGAAATAAAAGTTATGTCTACACCTAACACCCTAACATGAACCCTGAGTCTAAACACCCCTAATCTTACACTTATTAACCCCTAATCTGCTGCCCCTGACATCGCCGATACCTTCATTATTTTATTAACCCCTAATCTGCCGCTCCGGACACCGCCGCCACCTACATTATACTTATGAGCCCCTAATCTGCCGCCCCCAACATCGCTGACACCTACATTTTATTTATTAACCCCTAATCTGCCGCCCCCTATGTCGCCGCAACCTACCTACATTTATTAACCCCTAATCTGCCGCCCATAACGTCGCCGCCACTATAATAAAGTTATTAACCCCTAAACCTAAGTCTAACCCTAACCCCCCTAACTTAAATATCATTAAAATAAATCTAAATAAAATTACTACAATTAACTAAATAATTCCTATTTAAAACTAAATACTTACCTATAAAATAAACCCTAAGCTAGCTACAATATAACTAATAGTTACATTGTAGCTAGCTTAGGGTTTATTTTTATTTTACAAGCAACTTTGTATTTATTTTAACTTAGGTACAATAGTTATTAAATAGTTAATAACTATTTAACCCTTTAACGACGCATGTCTTTAAAGACCAGCGACGTACCCTGTACGACATCAGGGTTTAAAGCGGCTGGAAGCGATCCTGATCGCTTCCAGCCGCTTTCAAGGTATTGCTGTGATGCCTCGACATTGAGGCATCACTGCAATACCTTTTTTCCAAAACCGATGCAGAGAGAGCCACTCTGTGGCCCTCTCTGCACCGGTAGCGATGGGCCCGATCGTTGGTGGGTGGGAGCAGCTGCAGGGAGGCGGGTGGGCGGCCCATCGCTACCCGGCATCTGGTTCCTGAATGTGCAATGTGCACGCCGGGTGCCGGGAGTGTGCACGGGGCCTGCAGGGAGCGCGCGTGCGCCCGCATGTGTGCCCACGATTGCGTAACAGCCAGGGCCACCAATGAATTAATGAATGGGAGAGAGGGAGGGGGGAAATAATTGTCAAAAGGATCTGGGAGGGGGAGAGGGAGGAGGGTATTAGGGGGGGGCAGCTACACTACAGAAAAAAAGTAATTACATAAATTTAAAAAAAAAAAAAACATTTTTGGGAGGCAAATTGGGTACTGGCAGACAGCTGCCAGTACCCAAGATGCCAGCAAATAGGATGTGGGCAAGAGTTATAGAGCTGTTTGGGGGGATCAGAGAGGTTGGGGGGTCCATCACAGCTAAACAGATATTTTGTTTAAAAAAAAAAATCATAAAAAAAAAAAAGCCTTTTATTTTAGTACTGGCAGACTTTCTGCCAGTACTTAAGATGGCGGGGACAATTGTGGGGTGGGGGAGGGAAGAGAGATGTTTGGGAGGGCTCAGGGGGTGGGATCTCTCAGGTGGGAGGCTGATCTCTACACTAAAGCTAAAATTAACCCTGCAAGCTCCCTACAAGCTATCTAATTAACCCCTGTACTGCTGGGCATAATACACGTGTGATGCGCAGCAGCATTTAGCAGCCTTCTAATTACCAAAAAGCAACACAAAAGCCATAAATGTCTGCTATTTCTGAACAAAGGGGATCCCAGAGAAGCATTTACAACCATTTATGCCATAATTGCACAAGTTGTTTGTAAATAATTTCAGTGAGAAACCTAAAATTGTAAAAAATTGAATTTTTTTTTTTATTTGATCGCATTTGGCGGTGAAATGGTGGCATGAAATATACCAGGATGGGCCTAGATCAATACTTGGGGTTGTCTACTACACTACACTAAAGCTAAAATTAACCCTAGAAGCTCCCTACATGCTCCCTAATTAACCCCTTCACTGCTGGGCATAATACATGTGTGGTGCGCAGTGGCATTTAGCGGCCTTCTAATTACCAAAAAGCAATGCCAAAGCCATATATGTCTGCTATTTATGAACAAAGGGGATCCCAGAGAAGCGTTTACAACCATTTATGCCATAATTGCACAAGTTGTTTGCAAATAATTTCAGTGAGAAACCTAAAGTTTGTGAAAAAAATTATGAAAAAGTGAGTTTTTTCTTTATTTGATCTCATTTGGCGGTGAAATGGTGGCATGAAATATACCAAAATGGGCCTAGATCATTACTTTGGGATGTCTTCTAAAAAAAAATATATACATGTCAAGAAATATTCAGGGATTCCTGAAAGATATCAGTGTCCCAATGTAACTAGCGCTAATTTTGAAAAAAAGTGGTTTGGAAATAGCAAAGTGCTACTTGTACTTATTGCCCTATAACTTGCAAAAAAAGAAAAGAACATGTAAATATTGGGTATTTCTAAACTCAGGACAAAATGTAGAAACTATTTAGCATGGGTGTTTTTTGGTGGTTGTAGATGTGTAACAGATTTTGGGGGTCAAAGTTAGAAAAAGTGTGTTTTTTTCCATTTTTCCTCATATTTTATATATTTTTTTATAGTAAATTATAAGATATGATGAAAATAATGGTATCTTTAGAAATTCCATTTAATGGCGAGAAAAATGGTATATAATATGTGTGGGTACAGTAAATGAGTAAGAGGAAAATTACAGCTAAACACAAACACCGCAGAAATGTAAAAATAGCCCTGGTCCTTAAGGGAAAGAAATTGAAAAATGGCCTTGTCCTTAAGGGGTTAATAATGACCTAGTTAAAATAAAGACAAATTTACCTGTAAAATAAAACCTAACCTAAGTTACAATTACACCTAACACTAACACAAATTAATTACCTAAATTAAATACAATTAATTACAATTAAATAAAATTATCTAAAGTATGAAACCCCCCACTAAATTACAGAAAATAATAAAGAATTTACAAGATTTTTAAACTAATTACACCTACTCTAATCCCCCTAACAAAATAAAAAAGTCCCCCAAAATAAAAAAAAAACCCTACCCTACACTAAATTACAAATAGCTCTTAAAAGGGCCTTTTGCGGGGCATTGCCCCAAAGTAATCAGCTCTTTTACCTGTAAAAAAAAAGTACAAATACCCCCCACAACATTAAAACCCACCACCCACACAACCAACCCTACTCTAAAACCCACCCAATACCCCCTTAAAAAAACCTAACACTAACCCCTTGAAGATCACCCTACCGTGAGAAGTCTTCACCCAACCGGGCAGAAGTCCTCAACGAATCCGGCAGAAGTGGTCCTCCAGACGGGCAGAAGTCTTCATCTAACCGGGCAGAAGTGGTTCTCCAGATGGGCAGAAGTCTTCATCCAGGCGGCATCTTCTATCTGCATCCATCCGGCGCCGAGCGTGTCCATCTTCAAGACATCCGACGCGGAGCATCCTTTTCATCCGACGGCCGACGACTGAATGAAGGTTAGGTTTTATTTTACAGGTAAATTTGTCTTTATTTTAACTAGGTAGTTATTAAATAGTTAATAACTATTTTATAACTATTGTACCTAGTTAAAATAAATATGAAGTTGCCTGTAAAATAAAAATAAACCCTAAGCTAGCTACAATGTAACTATTAGTTATATTGTAGCTAGCTTATGGTTTATTTTATAGGTAAGTATTTAGTTTTAAATAGGAATAATTTATTTAATTAGTAATTTTATTTAAATTTATTTTAATTATATTTAAGTTAGGGGGGTTAGCGTTAGACTTAGGTTTAGGGGTTAATAACTTTATTATAGTGGTGGCGACATTGGGGGCGGCAGATTAGGGGTTAATAAATGTAGGTAGGTTGTGGCGATGTTAGGGACAGCAGATTAGGGGTTAATAATATTTAACTAGTGTTTGAGATGCGGGAGTGCAGCGGTTTAGGGGTTAATATGTTTATTATAGTGGTGGCGATGTCCGGTTCGGCAGATTAGGGGTTAAAAAATTTATTTTAGTGTTTGCGATGTGGGAGGGCCTCGGTTTAGGGGTTAATAGGTAGTTTATGGGTGTTAGTGTACTTTTTAGCAGTTTAGTTAAGAGTTTTATGCTACGGCGTTGTAGTGTAAAACTCTTAACTACTGACTTTTAAAATGCGGTACCAGGCTTGACAGGAGAGGGTCTACCGCTCACTTTTGGTCAGACTCGTAATACCGGCGCTATGCAAGTCCCATTGAAAATATAGGATACGCAATTGACGTAAGTGGATTTGCGGTATTTCCGAGTCTGGCCAAAAAAGTGAGCGGTACACTTATACCTTCAAGACTCGTAATACCAGCGGGCGTTAAAAAGCAGCGTTAGGACCTCTTAACGCTGCTTTTTAAGGCTAACGCACAACTCGTAATCTATTTTTTATGTAAAATAATTAAGTCAAAATTAAGCTGTCATTATTCAGATATGGCATGCAATTTTAAACAACTTTCCAATTTACTTGTATCATTAAATTTGCTTTGTTCTCTTGGTATTTGTTGCAGACTAAACCTAGGTAGGCCAATAGAAGCTTAGGAGTGTGCACGTGTCTATAGCAGTCTATGGCAGAAATGTTTATAACTGTGTATAACACTGCAACTGGTGCCAGATGGTTTAAAGCACGTGCACGCTCCTGAACTCACCTAGGATTAATATTTGACAAAGGATACCAATAGAACTAAGCAAAACTTAAAACATTAGTAAATTGAAAAGCTGTTTAAAATTTCATACTCTATCCGTTCAATTTACGTTTTACTTTACTGTCCCTTCTTCAAGAAAGATTTTCATTTTAACAAAAATATTATAATGTTTCTAGGACATGGTAAAGAAATAGGCTCAAATACCAAATTAGTAAATACAGCAGTGTTGATTGCTAGGAGCTTAGTACTTATATAAAACCCACATTTTTTCTTTTTGATAATTCAGAACGTACCATTTTAAACAACTTTCAAATGTTCTTTCTTTTTGTTTTTCTGTTATCCTTTGTGGAAAAGCAGGAAGATGAGTTCAGGAATGTGCAAGTGTCCGCCATGCTATTTGGTAGCAGCTTTGCAACAATGTTATACATTAGCAAGAGCACTAGATGGCAGCACTATTTCTTGGCATGTAGTGTTTCAGGCACGTGCACGCAACTTATCTAGATATCTCTTCAGTCTACAATAGAATTTTTATTGTTTTAAAAGATAGATAATCCCTTTATTACCCATTCTCCAGTTTTGCACAACCAACACAGTTATATTAATATACTTTTTACCTCTGTAATTACCTTGTATCTAAGCATCTTCTGACAGCCCCTGATCCTATCACTTTTTATTTATTATCTATTGTCTTGCATTTAGTACTGTGTTGTGCTAAATCTTAAATAACTCCCCGGGTGTGGACACAGTGTTATCTATATGGCCCACATGAACTAACAGTCTCTTGTTGTGAAAAGCAATTAAAAAAGCATGTGACAAGAGGTGGCCTTCAAGGGCTTAGAAATTAGCATATGAGTCTACCTAGGTTTAGTTTCAACTAAGAATACAAAGATAACAAAGCAAATTTGATGATAAAAGTAAATTGGAAAGTTGATTCAAATTACAAGTCCTATCTGGATAATGTAAGTTTAATTTTGACTAGACTGTATCTTTAATTGTAAAGCCTTGATGTTAAAATAAATTTTAAAAACAACGTGCTTGAAACCTAAACCTACGACTTGGAGCTGGTTCGGTAACATAGTAGAGATATGTGTTGTGAGAAATAACTGTAATATTTTATAGAGTGAATGATACTTTTTTTATACACTCAGGAAATTGTAAAGTTGGGTGATGCTCATTTAGTTGTGGACTTATGGCCAACCACACTGAATCCCTGTGCTGCATGTAACTTAACACTTATGACAGGTGGATAACGTCTGGTAAGCTAGTAGGTTATCAGGCAGGTTTTAATTCTGTGTTCTAAACACATCCATACTTTAGCAGTTTTCACAAAATATACATGCAAATATTTTATAACCACAATCTCTTATGCTAATGTAGCAAAATAGTTAAAGCATGTGCAGTGTTTCTCAACCTTTTGGTAGCAAGTACCCCTGTAGGTATACATATATTTTCTATGTACCCCAAATGTAGCACAAATATTACTGATCTTTTACATGAGCACAAATGGAAATCATGTGTATCACTTGATCTCACAAGCTTGTATCCAATATGTTAATGAAGTAAATACAGTGAACTCTGCTTAAGACGGAATGGCATCGGACAACGGAAATTTTCCGTCTTAGACAGGTTTCCGTCTTATACAGTTAGTAACTGATGGAGCATCTTTTGACATGCGCAAATTCAAAAATGGCAGAATAATGTTACTGTATTGGTCATGAAGCCAGTCTGACCTGCAGTGCCGTAAGGGAGCGTAGGACTGGATTCCTGACCAATCAGGAAGTCAAGTGGCAGGTAATGACCTGCCGTCCGGCTTCCTGATTGGCTGGGAAGCCGTTTCCATGTTCCCTCGCGGCATTGCAGGTCTCCCTCTGACCGTCAGTCCCGGTATCAGAGCATTTGGGCGCAAATGCTCAGGATCAGCACCATACCATAAAGTACCAATATCAGTGCATCCCTAATCAGAATCAATTTCTTGTTTTTGTTGTATGCAAGTAACAAAGACAGTACAATTTTTCTGCTTAATCATTACAGTTTTTTTTATTTATTTTTTATCTGGATTACCTTTTTTTCTCTAACACAGAAAATGGGTGAGAAAACACAAATTGTATACAAACACAGTAGAGTACCGTATTAAAAGATTATTTGTTGCATCAATTACTGTTCAGTAATACACAAACTTTAACTCTTCTAAATACCTGTACAGTATGCAGTACAATGACATCTACAGGTACAGTAATCACACCTTATGCAAACATTTAAAAAAATAATAATGTACAGTTAAATACAGTACTGTAAAAATTAAAATACAGGTACAGTACTGTACTCTACATGTATGTGCTTTTATTTTTTAGTGTACACCTGTATTGTACAGTACTGTATCTGGATTTATTTTTACAGTTCTGTACTACAGTACTTTTTTATTCTAACAGAAAATGGTACAGTACTGAACATTATTACCGGTAAAAGATTACCTGTAATTGTTGCATCAACTTGGTTCACAAATACAGTAATACAGTACATAAATCCAGTACAATTACAGCTACAGTATCTATTGTGTGCAATGCCCACTAATAATCACATACAGTAACATGCAAACATTTTAAACTACAGTACTGTAAATACAGTAAAATATTTATACAAAAAATACCTGTGCAAGTAATGTTAATAAAATACAGTACTGTACTCTACCTGTACGTACTTTTCATTTTTTTAGTGTACACCTGTTCTATACAGTACAGTACCTGGATTTATTTTTACAGTACTGTACTGTATTTCAGTACTTTTTTATTCTAACAGAAAATGGTACAGTACTGAACATTATTAAAAGATTAATTGTTGCATCAACTTTGTTCATAATTACTGTACTGTAGTACACAAACTTCAACTCTTCTAAATACAGTACATTTACAGGTACAGTATCTATTGAGCGCAATGCCCACTAATAATTACATCTTATGCAAACATTTTAAAGTACAGTACTGTAAATAAAATACTGTAAATAAAAATACAGCACAATTACTGTAAATGAAATAATGTACATAAAATAGTGTACAACTACTGAAAATACAATTCTGTAAATAAAAACACAGGTACTGTACTCTACCTGTACGTACTTTAAAATTGTTAGTGTACACCTGTGCAGTACAGTATCTGGATTTATTTTACAGTACTTTACTACAGTACTTTTACATTCTAACAAAAAATGGCTATGAAGACATCAACTGTATTCTATACAAATACAGTACTGAACATTATGTAATTGTAAAAGATTAATTGTTGCATCAACTTTGTTCACAATTACTGTAATACACAAACTTCAACTCTTCTAAATATAGTATGTAGTACAGTTACAGGTACAGTACTGTATATACAGTATTGTGCACAATTCCCACTAATACAATCACATATTATGCAAACATTTTAAAGTACAGTACTCTATAGTGTGTGTTATGTTTTTGTAATCCAGTCCAGTACTGTACTTTAAAATGTTTGTAGCTGCAGATGGAGTCAATGTTTACATAGATTACTTTTTAATCAAGTTCAATACTGTACTTTAAAATGTTTGTACTGTACTGTTGCTGGAGAGGTCTTGCTTGAAGCTCCGGATACAG
The DNA here is from genome assembly GCF_027579735.1 of Bombina bombina. Taxonomy (NCBI): domain Eukaryota; kingdom Metazoa; phylum Chordata; class Amphibia; order Anura; family Bombinatoridae; genus Bombina; species Bombina bombina. The sequence continues at coordinate 532,234,244 of NC_069501.1, read as the reverse complement.
AATGATCTGGAACAGGCCAGTGTGTTCTAAAACAGCAAAATACAGTAGTTAGTCATCAGAAATAATGATCATAAACAAAACATTCAACAGTACTGTTAAATAATGTACAGTACTGTACTAAAAAAACAGTACTGTACAGTACAGTACTGTATTTAAGCTTTACATACTCTTTTACAGTACAGTACTGTATTCAAGCTTTACATACTCTTTTACAGTACAGTACTGTATTTAAGCTTTACATACTCTTTTACAGTACTGTACTGTATTTAGATAGTGTACTACAGTTACTGTCTACTGTATGTTTTTACTGTACATACCTTTATTGGTTTACTTGTCCCCACATTCCCAATAACGTTGCCTGTTTTCTTGGGACATTGGTTATCCTTTTTTCAATTAAATGTCTAGTGGATGTTATTGGTTCTAGAAGCTCTGGGCAATTATTAAATAATGCAAACTCTTGCAACTGGTGAACTTTCTCTAGAGCATCTTGGTAACTTTTGATCAATGGCTCACTGGGAATTTCTGTGGTTTCAGCACTTTCATCCTCATCCATGTTCTCATCACTATCTTGTTGTTGATCTAAAAGTTCCACAGCATTTGTAAATGTGCTTTCCATTGCAAGTTCTTTGTCTATGTAAATGTAACGGTCTATTTCACTGTCAACAAGACGTCCTTGCTGGAATAATGCACAAATATAATTGTTTTCTTCTACAGTCACCTGTATTATTTCTGGCAATTCTTCATTATCGTTCCTGTTTGAATTAGAGAAACCAGCTTTTACAAAGCACTTGCAAATGGTATCAGCAGAAATAGCCTTGCATGCCATAGAAATCCAGTTGACAGCATCAAGGACTGTTATGGACTTGGCAAGCTGGTGTACTTTCTGTGTGGTAGAAATGTTTGCAATCAAGGACTGTAGCAAAAATTTTCTATAGTGCGTCTTCATCGTGTAGATAACACCTTGATCCATTGGCTGTGTTAAGCTTGTTTTGTTGGCAGGGAACCAGGCTAATTTTACATTGCTAAGTTTCAGATGCGGATTGCAGGTAGCGTTATCCAAAAACAGGATGACTTTATGACCTTCCCTCTTCATTTTTCTGTCAAAAATCCTGAGCCATTCAGACATTGGTTCTGCTGTCATCCAGGCTTTTTTATTTGCACGCCAAATAACGGGAAGCTGTGTAGTGTCTATGTTTTTGAAGCAACGTGGCTTTGCTGCCTTACCAATCACAAGAGGCTTCTCCAATCTCCCTTCCATGTTTCCACAGAGGAACACCGTCAATCTTTCCTTGGATAACTTTCCTCCTGTGCATTTTTCACGTTTAACAGCCAGAGTTTTTGAAGGTAACAACCTAAAGAATAGGCCAGTTTCATGGACATTGTAGATATCTTTTGTAGCGTATGGTTCCTTAAGCATTTTGAGCTTTTCTTCCCATTGGCTAACAGTTGCTTGATCTACATCCTTTGCTTCTCCACATATTTCATTCCATGCAATGCAATGCCTCCTTTTAAAACTTTCCATTAGATGCCTTAAAATCTGTTTTGCCTAATTCTTTGGCTATTTCGAGGGCTTGTGTTTGCAGTATAGGACCAGAAATTGGTACATTTTTAGAGCGTGCGGCTACAAACCATTCCCACAGGAGCTTATTTAAATCTTCATTTCCTAGTTGCCTTCGTTTTCCTCTTCACTTCGCCATTGCCAGCTAACCATTCTTCCATGATTTTCTCTTTATTTTTGATAGCTTCATAAATTTGCGTTTTGCCACACTTAAATTTGTCAACACATTGTTTTACAGACAACTTATCTGTAAAATAGGCCTCAATCACTTTAACTTTCGCAGCGAGAGTAAGAGTGTTGCACTTTCTAGGAACCATTCTGTGTCCCACACCTTTTACGTTTCAGCATCCGTCCTAACACCACTTCCGTTTCAGCGTCCTTCCAACACCCCTTCCGCTCCCTTCCCACACAACTTCCGTTTCAGCGTCCTTACAACACCCCTTCCGCTCCCTTCCCACACCACTTCCGTTTCAGCGTCCTTACAACACCCCTTCCGCTTCCTTCCCACACCACTTCCGTTTCAGCGTCCTTACAACACCCCTTCCGCTTCCTTCCCACACCACTTCCGTTTTAGCGTCCTTACAACACCCCTTTCGCTTCCTTCCCACACCACTTCCTTTTCAGCATCCTTACAACACTCCTTCCGCTTCCTTCCCACACCACTTTTGTTTCAGCGTCCTTACAACACCCCTTCCGCTTCCTTCCCACACCACTTCCGTTTCAGCGTCCTTACAACACCCCTTCCGCTTCCTTCCCACACCACTTCCGTTTCAGCGACCTTCTCACATCACTTCCGTGTCAGCGTCTGTTCCGTCATCTCGTTCCCACCTCACTTCCGTTCCAGCGTTGCCACACCCTTCTGCATTACATTTTCCGGCTTATCCAGGTAAGTGAACCAAATGTATACGCAATTAACACTGTGACCGCGTTCCGTTTCCGCATTGGCAGGTTCCGGCTTATCCAGATAGTAAAACAATGAAAGTATACCACTAAGCGCCAGGACGAAGGGATATTTCAGACATGGACAGGTTTCCGTGTTATACAGAATCAGTCTTGGACAGTTTTCACTGTATATATATATATGAATCAGATATGGGTTTTCTGTTTTCCAGAATTTAATATTTGGCAATATTTACAACAGAGATTAATAAACACATAAAACACAGATATACAGTCCATTGACATTACTACTTATATGCAATTAATGTGCTTCATACATTAAAAAATAGGAAAATAAAATTTTTACATGATAAGCAAAGTAATATTTATGGTACCATCTTTCTATTTTTAATAGCCATTTAATACACAGTTTATCTGTCTCATTTTACTGTGGCACACTTTAGTATGATGCACTTTATCTATTTCACAGGGGCACATTTATCTGGCACTTGTCTCTGTGACACAGTAATACACTTTCTCTGTTCATATCAATGAAGCTCAACTTCAGCCCTCATATGTCACTAACAAGCCAGAATCTAAAGTTTTAGCAATTTGAATCAGTGATTAAACAGTGGACCAACCTAGGCAGGGGAATACTCACATTCTACCCTGTTAGGAGTGTTTGAGTGTAGAAATGAGAGACAAAGCTTTCTCTAATATGTCATTTTTACATTAGCTACATCTGGAAAAACAAATAATGAAGGCCAAGCCCTGAAGTACCCCTTGCCAATGCCCCAAGTGCCCCCAGGGAGTGCACATACCACAGGTTGAGAAACTAGGATGTAAAGTAATTTCTAATGCATGTCTAGTTTTCCATTGCAAAAACACAAATTCGGAATGTTTTTTCTTCTTCTTTAAATAAAGGCCTGCTTTAAGGGATATGAAATGCAAACAATTTATTTTGTGATTTAGACAGGGCATGCAATTGACTTCTATTATCAAACTCTCTACGTTCCCATGGTATTCTTTGTTGAAGAGATACCTAGGTCAGTGTATTAAAGGGTCACTGAACCCACATTCTTTCTTTAGTGATTCAGATAGAGCATGCAATTTTAAGCAACTTTCTAATTTACTCCTATTATCAAATTTTCTTCATTCTCTTGGCATCTTTATTTGAAAAGCAAGAATGTAAGTTTAGATGCTGGCCCATTTTTGGTGAACAACCTGGGTTGTTTTTGCTGATTGGTGGATAAATTTACCCACCAATAAACAAGTGGGGTCTGAACCAAAAATAGCTTAGATGTCTTCTTTTTCAAATAAAGATGGAAAGAGAACGAAGAAAAATTGATAATAATAGGAGTAAATTAGAAGGTTGCTTAAAATTGCATGCTCTATCTGAATCACAGAAGAAAAAATGTGGGTTCAGTGTCCCTTTAAGCACTACATAACAGGAAATAGTGCTGCCATCTAGTGTTCTTGCAAATGGATAGCATTCTTGCAAAACTGCTGCCATATAGTGCTCCAGACACGTGCACGCTCCTGAGCTTGCATTTCTGCTTTTCAACAAAAGATTCCACGAGAATGAAGAAAATCTAATAATAGAAGTAAATTAGAAAGTTATGTAAAATGTCATGCTCTATCAGAATCACAAAATAAACATGTCAGGTTTTATGTCCCTTTAAATGGACTAAAAATGGAATTATCCTAAAATGTTTAATTAATAAAAAATATAGCAACATTGCAGTATACACTCATTATTTGTTTTACCTGTTTTTTATTGTGCTTAAACTGACCAGAGACTCTTATTTTATGTATGTGAGTGTGAGTGTGTTAGAGCTATCTTCTGTTTTTTTCATGTTTTATTTTCTTAAATATAAACAATACTGGTGTTAACTATAATAATAAGCACTGATACTGTGCTGTTCTAAAAATTCTATTGATTTTCCTGTATCCAAACTAGATGCCCAAAACACTACTGCCATATAGTGATCAGGAAACCTGCACATTGCTGAGTCTACCTATGGGTAATTGGAAAGTTACTTAAAGGGACACTGAACCCAATTTTTTTCTTTTTTAATTCAGATAGTGCATGTACTTTTAAGCAACTTTCTAATTTACTCCTATTATCAATTTTCCTTCGTTCTCTTGCTATTTTTATTTGAAAAAGAAGGCATCTAAGCTTTTTTTGGTTCAGTGCACTGGACAGTACTTTTTTATTGGTGGATGAATTTATCCACCAATCAGCAAGAACAACCCAGGTTGTTCATCAAAAATGGGCCGGCATCTAAACTTACATTCTTGCATTTCAAATAAAGATAGCAAGAGAATGAAGAAAAATGTATAATAGGAGTAAATTAGAAAGTTGCTTAAAATTTCATGCTCTATCACAAAAGAAAATATTTGGGTTCAGTGTCCCTTTAAAATAGCATGCTCTATCTAAATCATTAAAGCTTAAAGGTACAGTGTACCGTAAAATAGTTTTTCCTTTTATATGTTTCCAATGATTTGTTACACAAGCTGCAGAGTTATAAAATGTATCAGAGATGGCTTATTTAGGTTTATATTTGTACATGAAATAGCTGGGGGTTTCTTTGCAACTACAATGCATTAAAATGGGTCAAGCTTGCAGGCTAATCTGATCTCCTTATTTTATTACTTTCTGTACACACACATGCTTTTTTAATATTATCTCTGTCTGTATACCAAAGCCCAATAATTAGAGAAAACAATTTTTAAAATAACATTTTATTACTTGTCTCTCCTAACCCCCACTGGGAGTGTAATTTCTTTTGCTGGCTATGTTTAACCATCTTTTCTATAATCAATATTTAAAGGGATAGTAAACAACAAAAATGATCATGTTTAAAAAGATAGATAATCCCTTTATTTACCATTTTCCAGTTTTGCATAACCAACACTGTTATATTAATATACTTTTTACCTCTGTGATTACCTTGTATCTAAGCATCTGCATACGGCCTCCTTATCGCAGATCTTTTGAAAGACTTGCATTTCAGGCAATTAGTGCTGACTCTTAAATAACTCCATGTATGTGAGCACAATGTTATTTATATGAAACACGGGAATTAACACCCTTTAGCTGTGAAAACTGTCAAATGCATTCAGATAAGAGGCGGCCTTCAAGGGCTTAGAAATTAGCATATGAGCCTACCTAGGTTTAGCTTTCAACAAAGAATACCAAGAGAACAAAGCAAATTTGATGACAAAAGTAAATTAGAAAGTTGTTTAAAATGACATGCCCTATTTGAATCATGAAAGTTTAATTTGGATCTTCCTATCCCTTTAAGTATAGAAACCTTCAGTAAATATAGGGATATTACAGGCAAAATCAGCTATTTCAAATGCTGAAATAAAGATATATAAGCTATGTGTAAGTAATGTAATATTCTCCAGCAGGTAAAATTGATAATTGGGAACAAATTAAAGGGATAGAAAGGTAAATAATTCAAAACTTCATGGGTGCATTTCAAATTGAAATAGAAGCAGTTTTGCAATATACTTCCATTAGCAAAAATGCTTCTAGTAAAAGTTATTACTCTTTTTCAGCAGCATACGCACATATCCTGTGGGGGCCCATACACCAGTAGTCAAGCTCAGAAAGCTGTCAGTGGTGTGTATTGTGTTTGTGAATACTTAATTGTGTCAAACAAGCTACTAAAATATCATAATCAATAAATTCATAATAAAAAGTCAATGCACAAGCACTTTATTTTGAATTTCAAATTAGTAGATTTTTTTTTGCCACAAATGTCAACGTTAGTTACATTTTCCTTTTTAATGCATCAGCCAATCACAAAATGCATATACATATATTGTATCAATTCTTGCCCATGCACAGTAGGAGCTGGGGCTTCAGGAAGTGTGCATATAAAATGATTGTGCACATTTAAATAAAAGTGAATTGGAAAGTTGTTTAAAATTGTGTGCTCTATCTAATTCATGAAAGTTTAAATTTGATTTGACTGTTGCACAGGGCACTCACAAGTTATGAGTCACAACATATATGCATATGCCACTGAAAAACTGCATTTTTACTAATTGAAGTATATTGTAAAATGCTTCTATTTCAAATTAAAATGCAACATGCACATTTCAATCTAACTCTATCCTATTTCGTTTACCACATATGCATGGAATAAATGTTTTAGTATGTAAAAAAAAAAATATTCCTAATGCAACCAATAGAGGGCACTCACTCATTATTTAAGTAACAACAATCCACCAGTTGTAATCCAAACAAGTATAATTTCCAGTTTGCTTAGGCTGCTCATCCACAAACAATAATGGCCGCTTGCAGATATAATATAAGCAAAAACAAATAAAACATAAATGGGGGGTGCACATTACAAGTCAACCAAGTGTAATTGTAAATATATATTTTTTTCCTTCAATTTGTTTTTAAATTTGTGTTTTTATTGAGGTTATATAACAAACAAACAAAAAGCAAGGTTATAAAGTAGTCATGGACATAAGCATATGCCGACATAATAACGTAACTGTCAATAAAGTCCATCATACAGGGAGTGCAGAATTATTAGGCAAATTAGTATTTTGACCACATCATCCTCTTTATGCATGTTGTCTTACTCCAAGCTGTATAGGCTCGAAAGCCTACTACCAATTAAGCATATTAGGTGATGTGCATCTCTGTAATGAGAAGGGGTGTGGTCTAATGACATCAACACCCTATATCAGGTGTGCATAATTATTAGGCAACTTCCTTTCCTTTGTCAAAATGGGTCAAAAGAAGGACTTGACAGGCTCAGAAAAGTCAAAAATAGTGAGATATCTTGCAGAGGGATGCAGCACTCTTAAAATTGCAAAGCTTCTGAAGCGTGATCATCGAACAATCAAGTGTTTCATTCAAAATAGTCAACAGGGTCGCAAGAAGCGTGTGGAAAAACCAAGGCGCAAAATAACTGCCCATGAACTGAGAAAAGTCAAGTGTGCAGCTGCCAAGTTTGGCCATATTTCAGAGCTGCAACATCACTGGAGTGCCCAAAAGCACAAGGTGTGCAATACTCAGAGACATGGCCAAGGTAAGAAAGGCTGAAAGACGACCACCACTGAACAAGACACACAAGCTGAAACGTCAAGACTGGGCCAAGAAATATCTCAAGACTGATTTTTCTAAGGTTTTATGGACTGATGAAATGAGAGTGAGTCTTGATGGGCCAGATGGATGGGCCCGTGGCTGGATTGGTAAAGGGCAGAGAGCTCCAGTCCGACTCAGACGCCAGCAAGGTGGAGGTGGAGTACTGGTTTGGGCTGGTATCATCAAAGATGAGCTTGTGGGGCCTTTTCGGGTTGAGGATGGAGTCAAGCTCAACTCCCAGTCCTACTGCCAGTTTCTGGAAGACACCTTCTTCAAGCAGTGGTACAGGAAGAAGTCTGCATCCTTCAAGAAAAACATGATTTTCATGCAGGACAATGCTCCATCACACGCGTCCAAGTACTCCACAGCGTGGCTGGCAAGAAAGGGTATAAAAGAAGAAAATCTAATGACATGGCCTCCTTGTTCACCTGATCTGAACCCCATTGAGAACCTGTGGTCCATCATCAAATGTGAGATTTACAAGGAGGGAAAACAGTACACCTCTCTGAACAGTGTCTGGGAGGCTGTGGTTGCTGCTGCACGCAATGTTGATGGTGAACAGATCAAAACACTGACAGAATCCATGGATGGAAGGCTTTTGAGTGTCCTTGCAAAGAAAGGTGGCAATATTGGTCACTGATTTGTTTTTGTTTTGTTTTTGAATGTCAGAAATGTATATTTGTGAATGTTGAGATGTTTATATTGGTTTCACTGGTAAAAATAAATAATTGAAATGGGTATATATTTGTTTTTTGCTAAGTTGCCTAATAATTATGCACAGTAATAGTCACCTGCACACACAGATATCCCCCTAAAATAGCTATAACTAAAAACAAACTAAAAACTACTTCCAAAACTATTCAGCTTTGATATTAATGAGTTTTTTGGGTTCATTGAGAACATGGTTGTTGTTCAATAATAAAATTAATCCTCAAAAATACAACTTGCCTAATAATTCTGCACTCCCTGTATATATCAAAGGTGTTGCCATGTGGTATAGTAGTTTTGAGCTAAAACTTCATAATAGTATAGGATTTCGCCAATATTCTTCCTGTACATTGTAACACAGAAAAAAGATATAGCACTCTTAGGCATAAGTAAGCCTGTTTATGAGTATTTAACCTATATAATCAATTTCAAACCTCTTTTATATTTGTATTTGGCTATTTACCATTTTAATTGACGACCACTCTTGGACCATGGATATTAGGCAGATTATAATATAATATATTGGGGCTAGTAATAGGCACGACTTAGATTTAAATAAAAAACATTAGTATACCTCTTGTAGATTTCGTTCTAACTATTATTAAATTCAAGAACAAGGGGTCATGATCTCAAGCTGAAGGGTAGTCGATTCAGGAGTAATTTGAGGAAGCATTTCTTTACAGAAAGAGTGATTGATTTATGGAATGAACTTACTTTCACAAGAGGTAATAATGACAAACACTGTGAGGGACTTTAAAAATGCCTGGGACAAGCATAAGGCTATCCTACAAACTAGATACGTTTATACTGTTAGGTAATATCGGACAGACTTGCTGGGCCTATGGCTCTTATCTGCCGTCAATATCTATGTTTCTATGTTTAATAAGCTGAGGGTTTATTTAGTATATTTTCTAAGGATCATAGTCTATGGTATAGAGAACTATTTTAAGATCATAACCATAACACCTTCATAACAATATATAACTAAATCTTCTGGGTTTAAGTAGGTAATATATCTATGTATATATGTATTATAATTTATCTAGTCTCTGGGAAACAGAATGTGGTCAGTAGCCTCTGTGATAAAACATCCACTTGTCATAATAATTCAAGGGTATTGGTCGTGGGATACATTTTCCCATGTTTACCAAGTAAACCAAATGTGTGTGTGTGTGTGTGTGGGGGGGGGGGGGGGGGTGGGGTAGAGCTAATGGCAAAAACTGATATTCTTGGTGAGATGGGGATAATTAGGTGGAGCAAAATACTAGTTCACGGGTATTTACAACGAGCATCCCCATATGAAAAATAATGGTCCCTCTAGGACCTCTCATATTATATTGCCCTAATAAGAGGCAGCAATAAGAATCATATAAGAAGTAACAAACATATAGGGCAACTCTGGGACCCTTGGCTTATATTTAGATAGCTAAACTTTAAGGATCTAGTAATATCTCTGTAAGGAACCTAGGATTGTGTTTAATTTGAAAGCGATATGTTAATGTTTCTAAGTCATAGAGGAGATGTAAAGGACATGTGAAATAGGAAGTTCCATCATCATGGAGGACCTAGTGATCTATGATAGAGAGCTATTGTTCTATAGCAGGGTCTAGAGGAAAGTCTCAAGTCAGGACTTATAAGATAGAGCATGCAATTTTAAGCAACTTTCTAATTTACTCCTATTATCAAATTTTCTTCATTCTCTTGGCATCTTTATTTGAAAAGCAAGAATGTAAGTTTAGATGCTGGCCCATTTTTGGTGAACAACCTGGGTTGTTTTTGCTGATTGGTGGATAAATTTACCCACCAATAAACAAGTGGGGTCTGAACCAAAAATAGCTTAGATGTCTTCTTTTTCAAATAAAGATGGAAAGAGAACGAAGAAAAATTGATAATAATAGGAGTAAATTAGAAGGTTGCTTAAAATTGCATGCTCTATCTGAATCACAGAAGAAAAAATGTGGGTTCAGTGTCCCTTTAAGCACTACATAACAGGAAATAGTGCTGCCATCTAGTGTTCTTGCAAATGGATAGCATTCTTGCAAAACTGCTGCCATATAGTGCTCCAGACACGTGCACGCTCCTGAGCTTGCATTTCTGCTTTTCAACAAAAGATTCCACGAGAATGAAGAAAATCTAATAATAGAAGTAAATTAGAAAGTTATGTAAAATGTCATGCTCTATCAGAATCACAAAATAAACATGTCAGGTTTTATGTCCCTTTAAATGGACTAAAGATGGAATTATCCTAAAATGTTTAATTAATAAAAAATATAGCAACATTGCAGTATACACTCATTATTTGTTTTACCTGTTTTTTATTGTGCTTAAACTGACCAGAGACTCTTATTTTATGTATGTGAGTGTGAGTGTGTTAGAGCTATCTTCTGTTTTTTTCATGTTTTATTTTCTTAAATATAAACAATACTGGTGTTAACTATAATAATAAGCACTGATACTGTGCTGTTCTAAAAATTCTATTGATTTTCCTGTATCCAAACTAGATGCCCAAAACACTACTGCCATATAGTGATCAGGAAACCTGCACATTGCTGAGTCTACCTATGGGTAATTGGAAAGTTACTTAAAGGGACACTGAACCCAATTTTTTTCTTTTTTAATTCAGATAGTGCATGTACTTTTAAGCAACTTTCTAATTTACTCCTATTATCAATTTTCCTTCGTTCTCTTGCTATTTTTATTTGAAAAAGAAGGCATCTAAGCTTTTTTTGGTTCAGTGCACTGGACAGTACTTTTTTATTGGTGGATGAATTTATCCACCAATCAGCAAGAACAACCCAGGTTGTTCATCAAAAATGGGCCGGCATCTAAACTTACATTCTTGCATTTCAAATAAAGATAGCAAGAGAATGAAGAAAAATGTATAATAGGAGTAAATTAGAAAGTTGCTTAAAATTTCATGCTCTATCTGAATCACAAAAGAAAATATTTGGGTTCAGTGTCCCTTTAAAATAGCATGCTCTATCTAAATCATTAAAGCTTAAAGGTACAGTGTACCGTAAAATAGTTTTTCCTTTTATATGTTTCCAATGATTTGTTACACAAGCTGCAGAGTTATAAAATGTATCAGAGATAGGCCCGGGGGCGGAGCCTGGCCGTGCGGGTGAATGGCCGCTGATGTGTGAAGCTCCGGCACCAGAGTTGCTCCTAATAGCCCATAGCAGAGGGTGTTAATCAAAAATTTTGGATCCTCAGTACAGACAAGAGGCGCTAATCTCATACACATCCCCCAGACACCGGACAATGTGAGATTCAGACCGGGAACTGCGACGGAGCTACCGCAAGATAACGGCTGGGATATGTGGCCTTGGGGACCATACAGGGGGTAAGACCCGACTTTATAACATAACAGCCTAAAAAAGAGACTGAAACGTTATTAAGAGGCACACTACCTTCGCTAAGATAAACGCTCCCTTAACCGGCACTAACCGCTAACAGAGGAGAGATGTAAATTACATATGACGCCATTAAGGCCTAGGCTGAAGGCGAACCAGGACACTTTTAAGAGAGTACAAACTTGAAATCAGATTGACGGCTATGGAGTGCGAGCACATACCTAGAGTCACCTACTCTATATCTTATTAAAATGCTGAAACATCTATGCTAAAGACAAGGAAATAAATCTCCAACATGGAGTAAAGAAAATAAAGGGAATACTTCTTATTGCTACAACGGCCTGGCGGGAAGATCATTAGCTCAGAGTGATATCGGCTAACTAACAGGGGGTGGAGATAATAGACACTGAAAGTACAAAGATCTATAACAAACACATTTAAAGCCCTTTTCTTACATACTATACCTTGGCCTAATAGTATCCCAGAGATGACATCTAAAGCTAAAAACAAGGGAGACAAGGCACCTAAAAGTCAAAACCATCTACCTGCTTCAGTGAGCACTTTTTTCCAGAGCGCTGCAAACACTCAATCCGAAGCAGAAACACTATCTCAAGGCTCAGTGAGTTTGGATGCCCTAAATGCTCCATCCATGGCTATTTCGGAAGCCTGCGCTTCTCAGATAAAAGCTGATATAGCTAATTTACCCACTAAAGCGGATTTTGACGCCCTCAAAGCCCTCATAACAACTGACATAGCAAACATGAAAAGAAATTTAAACGAGATGGGGCAGAGGATTGAATATGTAGAAGAAACACAAGAGACCATGAACACTTTATTTGATGAAGTGACAACACAGACCAATGTACATCAAGCCCAGATGGAATCCTTACAAGACAAGATTGAGGATTTAGATAATAGGGGGCGACGTAATAATCTGAGGATAAGGGGTATACCCGAATCAGTAGCACAACCAGATATACACGACTATCTACAAGGTCTGTTTAAATTCCTAGCTAAAGATCAGGCTATACCTGACATTGAACTGGATAGAGCACACAGAGCCCTAAGACCTCCACCCCCTCCAAACGCACCGCCAAGGGACATAATTATACGATTCCTACGCTATACAGAGAAAGAAAAAATCTGGCAGGCTGCACGCTCTACCCCCACCATACAATATGTTGACCACAACATTCAGATTTACCTGGATCTCAGCCCCGCTACAATACAAAGAAGAAAAGACGTCAGGTTTATCACTAAAGTGTTACAGGAACACCGAATAAAATACAGATGGGGCTTCCCTTTTAGCCTGATTGTGTCACATGAAGGGCGCACAGTCACCTACAAAACGGAACAAGATCTACCCACTTTGACAGAAGAATTGAACCTGCCTTTTCGTCATCCACATCCATCCGATGTGAGAATGGAGGACAGAAGAAATATCAAACAAAGCCAAAATGTGCAGGACTCCATTCAGAAATGGACAAAAGTTTCGTCCAAAAGAAAGAAGACAAAAGAGCCAGGTGGTGAAGCCGGGCCCGAAATAGAAGCAGAGACCTGACTTAATATCAGACAGATATGGTTCCAGCACTGGGTGAGATCTATCCTGTTTACTCTGTTTATTAACCTGAGATAGGAACTTCTGTTATTTAGTAAGATAAAGTTATACATAATGAATATAGAATTATACATGCCATTTTACAAATTTGCTCCAGATGGACTCAGACTTTTTATAAATTGTTGGATCACAAACGTGAACTAGGTACGGGACTTTTGTTTGCAGGGATCCTAGTACGAAGTTTACCTAGGGCAAAAGCCCACACTGTTATATTGTTAAGTTATTTACAACCGTACTATTGCTCTAATCCCTCAAGAAAGTAAAAAATTGTGATCATACACTAACAAGGGAGCAACTCTGGACACACTCCCTAATGTTGTTTATGCTCAGAAGGATAGTTCCTTCCAAAGAGCAATGTTATTTGTTGTTGTTTTTGTTTATTGTTTTTTTTTCATGTTTATGTAATTGTTTATGTTTTAGTTTTAATTCAAATGACTATTCTAGACATGACATGTCGACCTGCTTGAGATGCAAACACATAGGCTCTGATTTTAGGACCAAAGATAGACCCGACCCAGAATCCCCACAGTACTTTATTATGACACCATGGCACAGAAGCGACCCACCCAACAAGGCGGCAACTCAACTTAGTTCACCTAAATCATTAATTCTAGTCTGGGAGGGAGAGGGAGCTAGTATTTGAGATGGCAAACACAGCGAATAACATTCATTTTCTCACAGCTAATGCCAAGGGACTTAACAGCCAATACAAGAGGAATCTAGCATTAAGGGATCTTAAACAGAAGAAAGGTGAAGTGATCTATATACAGGAGACACATTTTCTCAAGGGAAGGGAACCTAAAACCTTTGCGTTTAAATTTGGGGACTCGTACTACGCATCAAATTCCATTAAAACAAACGGAGTTGGTATCCTCATAAAGAGAGGTATCCCTTTTACCTTAATTAAAAAATATGCAGATAAGTTAGGGCGATACCTAATTCTAGTTGGCAAATTATATAACTCAATGGTCACCATGGTGAATGTTTATGCCCCTAATATAAAGCAAGATTTATTCTTTAAAAGACTCTCTAACTTACTCCTAGAGGTAGCTAGGGGAGCAGTGATAATGGGAGGGGACTTTAACTTAACCTTGAACCCTACTCTAGATAACTCCAATCACTCCTCCTCCACACCACACCGAGTGATCAACATGGTTAAGTCATATTTGAGAGACCTTGCCCTACACGATGCTTGGAGAGTGACATACCCCGACAAGATAGAATATACCTTCTATTCTAACCCCCACCATAGACATTCACGTATTGATTACTTCATGGTAGATGTCACAAACCTATCCAGAGTAACACGATTAAAGATTCTTCCGAACTCATGGTCTGACCATTCAATAGTCAGTTGTGAATTAAATTGGCCACACATCCCTTGCAAACAATACACATGGAGACTAGATGAGAGCCTACTGGAGAACCCAGTTTATTTCCAGAAATTAGAAAAAATAATGGAAGAATATTTTGAAATCAACACGAACACAAATCCCACACTAGATATTAGGTCTATATGGGAAGCACATAAATCTGTGTTAAGGGGAGAAATAATCAGTATACAGTCATATCAGGCTAAACAAAACAGCAGAACACTAAATGATGCACTACAATTATTAGAGACATTAGAGAAGCAAAGGGAAGTGAATACTACAGACCCGGTAATTCAACAGAAAATAGTCGACTGTAGGTCTTCGATTAACTCAATGTTGGGAAAAGAATGTAAAATTAGTGCATTTAAATTGAGACAAAAGTACTATGAGGGAGACAACAAATGCGGTCCAATCCTAGCAAGGAAATTAAAACGCAAAATAAATAGGAGCTACATTCTCACTCTTCATAATAGACAAAATAAGGAAGTGCACACCTCAGACCAAATAGCAGATTCCTTTAGGGCGTATTACGAACAATTGTACAATTTGAAGGGTGAAATAGAAAACCCCACAGACCAAAATAGGTATATACTGGAATACTTGAGTAACGTAACTTTGCCCCAACTAGCAACAGATCAAAACAACACCCTGAAAGCCCCGATAACTTTTAAGGAGATAAAAGACGTAATAGCCCAACTACCAGCAAACAAAGCACCAGGGCCGGATGGCTTCTCCAACGGCTATTTCAAAAAATTCAAAAACACATTGATCCCCCATATGCTGACACTATTTAATGATATAACCGAGAAGTCACCCTTTTCGACACACAGCCTAGAGGCATACATAACAGTACTCCCAAAACCAGGTAAACCCCCAGATAGACCTGAGAATTTCCGACCAATCTCATTGTTGAACTCAGATCTAAAAATCTACTCAAAAATTCTAGCAAATAGACTGGGAATGATATTGCCATCCCTTATAAGTAGTGACCAAGTGGGCTTTATTCAAGCACGCGAAGCAAAAGATAATACAGTCAGGGCTATACATCTCATCAACTACTTGCAAGACAAGAAAATACAAACGGCAGTGATCTCCACTGACGCAGAGAAAGCTTTCGACCGCGTCAGTTGGCTTTTTTTACGCAGGGTTCTAGAGAAATTTGGGATGTGTGAAGCATTTACTTCAAAAATCATGGCCCTATACACGCTCCCCACAGCCAAAGTCAGAGTGAATGGGATATTCTCTGGGGTCTTTAATATTTCAAATGGGACTAGACAGGGGTGCCCACTTTCACCCCTGTTGTTCGCATGCGTAATAGAGGCCCTAGCGACTAAAATAAGATCAAACGCTAGGATAAAAGGTCTCCACATAGCAGAGACCGAACATAAGACCCTGTTGTATGCAGACGATATCTTGTTTTTTTTAACCTCCCCCCTAGAATCGGTTCCCCAATTACTAGAAGAATTTGACAAATTTCATATGGCATCTAATTAATAAAAACAAATCAGAACTACTCCCATTACAATGCGATAAGGCCTTATTAGAACAAACACAAGATATTTGCACGTTTCGTATACAGAAAAACAGTCTAAAATATTTAGGGATCATGCTAGCACCATCCATTCAGGAGATGTTTGCGCTTAACTATCAAACTCTACAGAAGTCATTGATAGCTGACATGTCATCGTGGCGTTCCCAACATATTACATGGTTGGGCAGAATCAATTCTATAAAAATGAATGTTCTACCCCGTATTCTATACTTATTACAAACACTACCTATTCCCTTACCCCTAAACTTTTTGACTAACTTGCAGAACGCCATGTTCGACTTTATCTGGGATAAAAAAAAAGCAAGGATAAACAGAAAATTGATGTGCGTTCGTATTAAAGACGGGGGGCTGGGGGTTCCCAATCTTAAAAAATACAGACAAGCAGTCTTCCTACAAAGAATAGTGGACTGGTTCACGAATTATGAATCTAAGGCTTGGGTAAGACTAGAGCACGACCTTACTGAGCAAAGACATCTAGGTACACTATGCTGGCAGAGACGCACAACATTGTCACCTAAAATTAGTCAAAATGTACCTATCCTAGAAACTATCAAAGTATGGGACAGGACACTAGTAGAATACCCACATATATCATCCAGGGCCTCCCCACTAACTCCTCTTTCAGACAATATAGATTTTGCGCCAGGATTAGGATTAATAAAGCCGCATGACAGGACTCAAAAAACGAGAGCCATTATGATGCTACATTTAGGGAACGAACAACATCTGAGAACAAGTGAAGAACTAATCGAGGAGGGTCTCTCCATATTTCGTAATTGGTATCTCCTAAGACAGTGTCATTCATACCTATATAAACATAAAGAGAGGAACAACTTTTTACGCTCCTTAACCCCTTTTGAGGCATTGTGTAACTCAACCTCTCCCATTAAAAGAACCCTTTCCCTCACATACTCCATATTACAAGCCTCTTGCAGTATTCCCCATTACATTGATAGCTGGGAGAAAGAACTAGAAATAGAATTGACTCACATAGACAGACAGCAAATTTTCTCAGCAGTAACTAAGGTGTCTGCCTCCAGCAAACTAATCGAACTGAACCTCAAAATAATCCAGAGGTGGTATCTTACGCCTGTTAGAATTAGCAAGTTATTTCCTTCATGTAGTGAGCTCTGTTGGAGATGAGGGGAACACCCAGGGACAATGTCACATATTTGGTGGACATGTCCTCCAATTGCAAAGTTATGGGAAGAAATAGCAAAAGAGCTGTCAGGGATGGTGGGAATTACTTTGCCTCCGGACCCACGTATCTGGTTATTCAATGTTATCCCAAATAAGACCCCAAAGGATAAGAGGAATCTAATTTTTATAGGTAGCAATTGCATAAAACAATGGGTGGCCAAGAATTGGAAGAGTAGAATCATACCTAGTATAGCACAATGGCTACACTCATTTAAACAAATTTTAGACCTCGAAGAATACACATACTTAGTTAATAAGAGACTAGATACATATACCCAAATGAAGGTACTGTGGGAAAACCATGTTAAAACCAAAGACTACACACCAGTTCAGTCAAGGGTGCCTTAGTGGTTAAAAACATTTTTTTTTCTCTAGGGAGCCATGCATTTAGATACTAAATCAATAGGGACTATATTATTATTATTACAAATTCAAGCATTACAATCATGTCATTTGAAATTAATGTTATAGTTTGTATAATTTATATCAGTTATATTAGTTTTCATGTTTGGATATATCCATGTTAACTGCAGTTTACTAAGAGCACATAAGATGTATTATGGAAAAGACATATACTTGTATTTCTTGGCATTGAACAAAGTGTATCATACTGTTTTCTTTTTCAATAAAACTGCTTTTAAAAAAAAAAAAAAAAAAAAAAATGTATCAGAGATGGCTTATTTAGGTTTATGTTTGTACATGAAATAGCTGGGGGTTTCTTTGCAACTACAATGCATTAAAATGGGTCAAGCTTGCAGGCTAATCTGATCTCCTTATTTTATTACTTTCTGTACACACACATGCTTTTTTAATATTATCTCTGTCTGTATACCAAAGCCCAATAATTAGAGAAAACAATTTTTAAAATAACATTTTATTACTTGTCTCTCCTAACCCCCACTGGGAGTGTAATTTCTTTTGCTGGCTATGTTTAACCATCTTTTCTATAATCAATATTTAAAGGGATAGTAAACAACAAAAATGATCATGTTTAAAAAGATAGATAATCCCTTTATTTACCATTTTCCAGTTTTGCATAACCAACACTGTTATATTAATACACTTTTTACCTCTGTGATTACCTTGTATCTAAGCATCTGCATACGGCCTCCTTATCGCAGATCTTTTGAAAGACTTGCATTTCAGGCAATTAGTGCTGACTCTTAAATAACTCCATGTATGTGAGCACAATGTTATTTATATGAAACACGGGAATTAACACCCTTTAGCTGTGAAAACTGTCAAATGCATTCAGATAAGAGGCGGCCTTCAAGGGCTTAGAAATTAGCATATGAGCCTACCTAGGTTTAGCTTTCAACAAAGAATACCAAAAGAACAAAGCAAATTTGATGACAAAAGTAAATTAGAAAGTTGTTTAAAATGACATGCCCTATTTGAATCATGAAAGTTTAATTTGGATCTTCCTATCCCTTTAAGTATAGAAACCTTCAGTAAATATAGGGATATTACAGGCAAAATCAGCTATTTCAAATGCTGAAATAAAGATATATAAGCTATGTGTAAGTAATGTAATATTCTCCAGCAGGTAAAATTGATAATTGGGAACAAATTAAAGGGATAGAAAGGTAAATAATTCAAAACTTCATGGGTGCATTTCAAATTGAAATAGAAGCAGTTTTGCAATATACTTCCATTAGCAAAAATGCTTCTAGTAAAAGTTATTACTCTTTTTCAGCAGCATACGCACATATCCTGTGGGGGCCCATACACCAGTAGTCAAGCTCAGAAAGCTGTCAGTGGTGTGTATTGTGTTTGTGAATACTTAATTGTGTCAAACAAGCTACTAAAATATCATAATCAATAAATTCATAATAAAAAGTCAATGCACAAGCACTTTATTTTGAATTTCAAATTAGTAGATTTTTTTTTGCCACAAATGTCAACGTTAGTTACATTTTCCTTTTTAATGCATCAGCCAATCACAAAATGCATATACATATATTGTATCAATTCTTGCCCATGCACAGTAGGAGCTGGGGCTTCAGGAAGTGTGCATATAAAATGATTGTGCACATTTAAATAAAAGTGAATTGGAAAGTTGTTTAAAATTGTGTGCTCTATCTAATTCATGAAAGTTTAAATTTGATTTGACTGTTGCACAGGGCACTCACAAGTTATGAGTCACAACATATATGCATATGCCACTGAAAAACTGCATTTTTACTAATTGAAGTATATTGTAAAATGCTTCTATTTCAAATTAAAATGCAACATGCACATTTCAATCTAACTCTATCCTATTTCGTTTACCACATATGCATGGAATAAATGTTTTAGTATGTAAAAAAAAAATATTCCTAATGCAACCAATAGAGGGCACTCACTCATTATTTAAGTAACAACAATCCACCAGTTGTAATCCAAACAAGTATAATTTCCAGTTTGCTTAGGCTGCTCATCCACAAACAATAATGGCCGCTTGCAGATATAATATAAGCAAAAACAAATAAAACATAAATGGGGGGTGCACATTACAAGTCAACCAAGTGTAATTGTAAATATATATTTTTTTCCTTCAATTTGTTTTTAAATTTGTGTTTTTATTGAGGTTATATAACAAACAAACAAAAAGCAAGGTTATAAAGTAGTCATGGACATAAGCATATGCCGACATAATAACGTAACTGTCAATAAAGTCCATCATACAGGGAGTGCAGAATTATTAGGCAAATTAGTATTTTGACCACATCATCCTCTTTATGCATGTTGTCTTACTCCAAGCTGTATAGGCTCGAAAGCCTACTACCAATTAAGCATATTAGGTGATGTGCATCTCTGTAATGAGAAGGGGTGTGGTCTAATGACATCAACACCCTATATCAGGTGTGCATAATTATTAGGCAACTTCCTTTCCTTTGTCAAAATGGGTCAAAAGAAGGACTTGACAGGCTCAGAAAAGTCAAAAATAGTGAGATATCTTGCAGAGGGATGCAGCACTCTTAAAATTGCAAAGCTTCTGAAGCGTGATCATCGAACAATCAAGTGTTTCATTCAAAATAGTCAACAGGGTCGCAAGAAGCGTGTGGAAAAACCAAGGCGCAAAATAACTGCCCATGAACTGAGAAAAGTCAAGTGTGCAGCTGCCAAGTTTGGCCATATTTCAGAGCTGCAACATCACTGGAGTGCCCAAAAGCACAAGGTGTGCAATACTCAGAGACATGGCCAAGGTAAGAAAGGCTGAAAGACGACCACCACTGAACAAGACACACAAGCTGAAACGTCAAGACTGGGCCAAGAAATATCTCAAGACTGATTTTTCTAAGGTTTTATGGACTGATGAAATGAGAGTGAGTCTTGATGGGCCAGATGGATGGGCCCGTGGCTGGATTGGTAAAGGGCAGAGAGCTCCAGTCCGACTCAGACGCCAGCAAGGTGGAGGTGGAGTACTGGTTTGGGCTGGTATCATCAAAGATGAGCTTGTGGGGCCTTTTCGGGTTGAGGATGGAGTCAAGCTCAACTCCCAGTCCTACTGCCAGTTTCTGGAAGACACCTTCTTCAAGCAGTGGTACAGGAAGAAGTCTGCATCCTTCAAGAAAAACATGATTTTCATGCAGGACAATGCTCCATCACACGCGTCCAAGTACTCCACAGCGTGGCTGGCAAGAAAGGGTATAAAAGAAGAAAATCTAATGACATGGCCTCCTTGTTCACCTGATCTGAACCCCATTGAGAACCTGTGGTCCATCATCAAATGTGAGATTTACAAGGAGGGAAAACAGTACACCTCTCTGAACAGTGTCTGGGAGGCTGTGGTTGCTGCTGCACGCAATGTTGATGGTGAACAGATCAAAACACTGACAGAATCCATGGATGGAAGGCTTTTGAGTGTCCTTGCAAAGAAAGGTGGCAATATTGGTCACTGATTTGTTTTTGTTTTGTTTTTGAATGTCAGAAATGTATATTTGTGAATGTTGAGATGTTATATTGGTTTCACTGGTAAAAATAAATAATTGAAATGGGTATATATTTGTTTTTTGCTAAGTTGCCTAATAATTATGCACAGTAATAGTCACCTGCACACACAGATATCCCCCTAAAATAGCTATAACTAAAAACAAACTAAAAACTACTTCCAAAACTATTCAGCTTTGATATTAATGAGTTTTTTGGGTTCATTGAGAACATGGTTGTTGTTCAATAATAAAATTAATCCTCAAAAATACAACTTGCCTAATAATTCTGCACTCCCTGTATATATCAAAGGTGTTGCCATGTGGTATAGTAGTTTTGAGCTAAAACTTCATAATAGTATAGGATTTCGCCAATATTCTTCCTGTACATTGTAACACAGAAAAAAGATATAGCACTCTTAGGCATAAGTAAGCCTGTTTATGAGTATTTAACCTATATAATCAATTTCAAACCTCTTTTATATTTGTATTTGGCTATTTACCATTTTAATTGACGACCACTCTTGGACCATGGATATTAGGCAGATTATAATATAATATATTGGGGCTAGTAATAGGCACGACTTAGATTTAAATAAAAAACATTAGTATACCTCTTGTAGATTTCGTTCTAACTATTATTAAATTCAAGAACAAGGGGTCATGATCTCAAGCTGAAGGGTAGTCGATTCAGGAGTAATTTGAGGAAGCATTTCTTTACAGAAAGAGTGATTGATTTATGGAATGAACTTACTTTCACAAGAGGTAATAATGACAAACACTGTGAGGGACTTTAAAAATGCCTGGGACAAGCATAAGGCTATCCTACAAACTAGATACGTTTATACTGTTAGGTAATATCGGACAGACTTGCTGGGCCTATGGCTCTTATCTGCCGTCAATATCTATGTTTCTATGTTTAATAAGCTGAGGGTTTATTTAGTATATTTTCTAAGGATCATAGTCTATGGTATAGAGAACTATTTTAAGATCATAACCATAACACCTTCATAACAATATATAACTAAATCTTCTGGGTTTAAGTAGGTAATATATCTATGTATATATGTATTATAATTTATCTAGTCTCTGGGAAACAGAATGTGGTCAGTAGCCTCTGTGATAAAACATCCACTTGTCATAATAATTCAAGGGTATTGGTCGTGGGATACATTTTCCCATGTTTACCAAGTAAACCAAATGTGTGTGTGTGTGTGTGGGGGGGGGGGGGGGGGGGGTAGAGCTAATGGCAAAAACTGATATTCTTGGTGAGATGGGGATAATTAGGTGGAGCAAAATACTAGTTCACGGGTATTTACAACGAGCATCCCCATATGAAAAATAATGGTCCCTCTAGGACCTCTCATATTATATTGCCCTAATAAGAGGCAGCAATAAGAATCATATAAGAAGTAACAAACATATAGGGCAACTCTGGGACCCTTGGCTTATATTTAGATAGCTAAACTTTAAGGATCTAGTAATATCTCTGTAAGGAACCTAGGATTGTGTTTAATTTGAAAGCGATATGTTAATGTTTCTAAGTCATAGAGGAGATGTAAAGGACATGTGAAATAGGAAGTTCCATCATCATGGAGGACCTAGTGATCTATGATAGAGAGCTATTGTTCTATAGCAGGGTCTAGAGGAAAGTCTCAAGTCAGGACTTATAAGATAGAGCATGCAATTTTAAGCAACTTTCTAATTTACTCCTATTATCAAATTTTCTTCATTCTCTTGGCATCTTTATTTGAAAAGCAAGAATGTAAGTTTAGATGCTGGCCCATTTTTGGTGAACAACCTGGGTTGTTTTTGCTGATTGGTGGATAAATTTACCCACCAATAAACAAGTGGGGTCTGAACCAAAAATAGCTTAGATGTCTTCTTTTTCAAATAAAGATGGAAAGAGAACGAAGAAAAATTGATAATAATAGGAGTAAATTAGAAGGTTGCTTAAAATTGCATGCTCTATCTGAATCACAGAAGAAAAAATGTGGGTTCAGTGTCCCTTTAAGCACTACATAACAGGAAATAGTGCTGCCATCTAGTGTTCTTGCAAATGGATAGCATTCTTGCAAAACTGCTGCCATATAGTGCTCCAGACACGTGCACGCTCCTGAGCTTGCATTTCTGCTTTTCAACAAAAGATTCCACGAGAATGAAGAAAATCTAATAATAGAAGTAAATTAGAAAGTTATGTAAAATGTCATGCTCTATCAGAATCACAAAATAAACATGTCAGGTTTTATGTCCCTTTAAATGGACTAAAGATGGAATTATCCTAAAATGTTTAATTAATAAAAAATATAGCAACATTGCAGTATACACTCATTATTTGTTTTACCTGTTTTTTATTGTGCTTAAACTGACCAGAGACTCTTATTTTATGTATGTGAGTGTGAGTGTGTTAGAGCTATCTTCTGTTTTTTTCATGTTTTATTTTCTTAAATATAAACAATACTGGTGTTAACTATAATAATAAGCACTGATACTGTGCTGTTCTAAAAATTCTATTGATTTTCCTGTATCCAAACTAGATGCCCAAAACACTACTGCCATATAGTGATCAGGAAACCTGCACATTGCTGAGTCTACCTATGGGTAATTGGAAAGTTACTTAAAGGGACACTGAACCCAATTTTTTTCTTTTTTAATTCAGATAGTGCATGTACTTTTAAGCAACTTTCTAATTTACTCCTATTATCAATTTTCCTTCGTTCTCTTGCTATTTTTATTTGAAAAAGAAGGCATCTAAGCTTTTTTTGGTTCAGTGCACTGGACAGTACTTTTTTATTGGTGGATGAATTTATCCACCAATCAGCAAGAACAACCCAGGTTGTTAATCAAAAATGGGCCGGCATCTAAACTTACATTCTTGCATTTCAAATAAAGATAGCAAGAGAATGAAGAAAAATGTATAATAGGAGTAAATTAGAAAGTTGCTTAAAATTTCATGCTCTATCTGAATCACAAAAGAAAATATTTGGGTTCAGTGTCCCTTTAAAATAGCATGCTCTATCTAAATCATTAAAACTTAAAGGTACAGTGTACCGTAAAATAGTTTTTCCTTTTATATGTTTCCAATGATTTGTTACACAAGCTGCAGAGTTATAAAATGTATCAGAGATGGCTTATTTAGGTTTATGTTTGTACATGAAATAGCTGGGGGTTTCTTTGCAACTACAATGCATTAAAATGGGTCAAGCTTGCAGGCTAATTTGATCTCCTTATTTTATTACTTTCTGTACACACACATGCTTTTTTAATATTAGCTCTGTCTGTATACCAAAGCCCAATAATTAGAGAAAACAATTTTTAAAATAACATTTTATTACTTGTCTCTCCTAACCCCCACTGGGAGTGTAATTTCTTTTGCTGGCTATGTTTAACCATCTTTTCTATAATCAATATTTAAAGGGATAGTAAACAACAAAAATGATCATGTTTAAAAAGATAGATAATCCCTTTATTTACCATTTTCCAGTTTTGCATAACCAACACTGTTATATTAATACACTTTTTACCTCTGTGATTACCTTGTATCTAAGCATCTGCATACGGCCTCCTTATCGCAGATCTTTTGAAAGACTTGCATTTCAGGCAATTAGTGCTGACTCTTAAATAACTCCATGTATGTGAGCACAATGTTATTTATATGAAACACGGGAATTAACACCCTTTAGCTGTGAAAACTGTCAAATGCATTCAGATAAGAGGCGGCCTTCAAGGGCTTAGAAATTAGCATATGAGCCTACCTAAGTTTAGCTTTCAACAAAGAATACCAAAAGAACAAAGCAAATTTGATGACAAAAGTAAATTAGAAAGTTGTTTAAAATGACATGCCCTATTTGAATCATGAAAGTTTAATTTGGATCTTCCTATCCCTTTAAGTATAGAAACCTTCAGTAAATATAGGGATATTACAGGCAAAATCAGCTATTTCAAATGCTGACATAAAGATATATAAGCTATGTGTAAGTAATGTAATATTCTCCAGCAGGTAAAATTGATAATTGGGAACAAATTAAAGGGATAGAAAGGTAAATAATTCAAAACTTCATGGGTGCATTTCAAATTGAAATAGAAGCAGTTTTGCAATATACTTCCATTAGCAAAAATGCTTCTAGTAAAAGTTATTACTCTTTTTCAGCAGCATACGCACATATCCTGTGGGGGCCCATACACCAGTAGTCAAGCTCAGAAATCTGTCAGTGGTGTGTATTGTGTTTGTGAATACTTAATTGTGTCAAACAAGCTACTAAAATATCATAATCAATAAATTCATAATAAAAAGTCAATGCACAAGCACTTTATTTTGAATTTCAAATTAGTAGATTTTTTTTTGCCACAAATGTCAACGTTAGTTACATTTTCCTTTTTAATGCATCAGCCAATCACAAAATGCATATACATATATTGTATCAATTCTTGCCCATGCACAGTAGGAGCTGGGGCTTCAGGAAGTGTGCATATAAAATGATTGTGCACATTTAAATAAAAG
The DNA here is from genome assembly GCF_027579735.1 of Bombina bombina. Taxonomy (NCBI): domain Eukaryota; kingdom Metazoa; phylum Chordata; class Amphibia; order Anura; family Bombinatoridae; genus Bombina; species Bombina bombina. The sequence goes on along the minus strand of NC_069501.1, from coordinate 532,208,475 downwards.
TGAATTGGAAAGTTGTTTAAAATTGTGTGCTCTATCTAATTCATGAAAGTTTAAATTTGATTTGACTGTTGCACAGGGCACTCACAAGTTATGAGTCACAACATATATGCATATGCCACTGAAAAACTGCATTTTTACTAATTGAAGTATATTGTAAAATGCTTCTATTTCAAATTAAAATGCAACATGCACATTTCAATCTAACTCTATCCTATTTCGTTTACCACATATGCATGGAATAAATGTTTTAGTATGTAAAAAAAAAATATTCCTAATGCAACCAATAGAGGGCACTCACTCATTATTTAAGTAACAACAATCCACCAGTTGTAATCCAAACAAGTATAATTTCCAGTTTGCTTAGGCTGCTCATCCACAAACAATAATGGCCGCTTGCAGATATAATATAAGCAAAAACAAATAAAACATAAATGGGGGGTGCACATTACAAGTCAACCAAGTGTAATTGTAAATATATATTTTTTTCCTTCAATTTGTTTTTAAATTTGTGTTTTTATTGAGGTTATGTAACAAACAAACAAAAAGCAAGGTTATAAAGCAGTCATGGACATAAGCATATGCCGACATAATAACGTTACTGTCAATAAAGTCCATCATACAGGGAGTGCAGAATTATTAGGCAAATGAGTATTTTGACCACATCATCCTCTTTATGCATGTTGTTTTACTCCAAGCTGTATAGGCTCGAAAGCCTACTACCAATTAAGCATATTAGGTGATGTGCATCTCTGTAATGAGAAGGGGTGTGGTCTAATGACATCAACACCCTATATCAGGTGTGCATAATTATTAGGCAACTTCCTTTCCTTTGTCAAAATGGGTCAAAAGAAGGACCTGACAGGCTCAGAAAAGTAAAAACTAGTGAGATATCTTGCAGAGGGATGCAGCACTCTTAAAATTGCAAAGCTTCTGAAGCGTGATCATCGAACAATCAAGTGTTTCATTCAAAATAGTCAACAGGGTCGCAAGAAGCGTGTGGAAAAACCAAGGCGCAAAATAACTGCCCATGAACTGAGAAAAGTCAAGTGTGCAGCTGCCAAGTTTGGCCATATTTCAGAGCTGCAACATCACTGGAGTGCCCAAAAGCACAAGGTGTGCAATACTCAGAGACATGGCCAAGGTAAGAAAGGCTGAAAGACGACCACCACTGAACAAGACACACAAGCTGAAACGTCAAGACTGGGCCAAGAAATATCTCAAGACTGATTTTTCTAAGGTTTTATGGACTGATGAAATGAGAGTGAGTCTTGATGGGCCAGATGGATGGGCCCGTGGCTGGAATGGTAAAGGGCAGAGAGCTCCAGTCCGACTCAGACGCCAGCAAGGTGGAGGTGGAGTACTGGTTTGGGCTGGTATCATCAAAGATGAGCTTGTGGGGCCTTTTCGGGTTGAGGATGGAGTCAAGCTCAACTCCCAGTCCTACTGCCAGTTTCTGGAAGACACCTTCTTCAAGCAGTGGTACAGGAAGAAGTCTGCATCCTTCAAGAAAAACATGATTTTCATGCAGGACAATGCTCCATCACACGCGTCCAAGTACTCCACAGCGTGGCTGGCAAGAAAGGGTATAAAAGAAGAAAATCTAATGACATGGCCTCCTTGTTCACCTGATCTGAACCCCATTGAGAACCTGTGGTCCATCATCAAATGTGAGATTTACAAGGAGGGAAAACAGTACACCTCTCTGAACAGTGTCTGGGAGGCTGTGGTTGCTGCTGCACGCAATGTTGATGGTGAACAGATCAAAACACTGACAGAATCCATGGATGGAAGGCTTTTGAGTGTCCTTGCAAAGAAAGGTGGCAATATTGGTCACTGATTTGTTTTTGTTTTGTTTTTGAATGTCAGAAATGTATATTTGTGAATGTTGAGATGTTATATTGGTTTCACTGGTAAAAATAAATAATTGAAATGGGTATATATTTGTTTTTTGCTAAGTTGCCTAATAATTATGCACAGTAATAGTCACCTGCACACACAGATATCCCCCTAAAATAGCTATAACTAAAAACAAACTAAAAACTACTTCCAAAACTATTCAGCTTTGATATTAATGAGTTTTTTGGGTTCATTGAGAACATGGTTGTTGTTCAATAATAAAATTAATCCTCAAAAATACAACTTGCCTAATAATTCTGCACTCCCTGTATATATCAAAGGTGTTGCCATGTGGTATAGTAGTTTTGAGCTAAAACTTCATAATAGTATAGGATTTCGCCAATATTCTTCCTGTACATTGTAACACAGAAAAAAGATATAGCACTCTTAGGCATAAGTAAGCCTGTTTATGAGTATTTAACCTATATAATCAATTTCAAACCTCTTTTATATTTGTATTTGGCTATTTACCATTTTAATTGACGGCCACTCTTGGACCATGGATATTAGGCAGATTATAATATAATATATTGGGGCTAGTAATAGGCACGACTTAGATTTAAATAAAAAACATTAGTATACCTCTTGTAGATTTCATTCTAACTATTATTAAATTCAAGAACAAGGGGTCATGATCTCAAGCTGAAGGGTAGTAGATTCAGGAGTAATTTGAGGAAGCATTTCTTTACAGAAAGAGTGATTGATTTATGGAATGAACTTACTTTCACAAGAGGTAATAATGACAAACACTGTGAGGGACTTTAAAAATGCCTGGGACAAGCATAAGGCTATCCTACAAACTAGATACGTTTATACTGTTAGGTAATATCGGACAGACTTGCTGGGCCTATGGCTCTTATCTGCCGTCAATATCTATGTTTCTATGTTTAATAAGCTGAGGGTTTATTTAGTATATTTTCTAAGGATCATAGTCTATGGTATAGAGAACTATTTTAAGATCATAACCATAACACCTTCATAACAATATATAACTAAATCTTCTGGGTTTAAGTAGGTAATATATCTATGTATATATGTATTATAATTTATCTAGTCTCTGGGAAACAGAATGTGGTCAGTAGCCTCTGTGATAAAACATCCACTTGTCATAATAATTCAAGGGTATTGGTCGTGGGATACATTTTCCCATGTTTACCAAGTAAACCAAATGTGTGTGTGTGTGTGTGTGTGGGGGGGGGGGGGGGGGGTAGAGCTAATGGCAAAAACTGATATTCTTGGTGAGATGGGGATAATTAGGTGGAGCAAAATACTAGTTCACGGGTATTTACAACGAGCATCCCCATATGAAAAATAATGGTCCCTCTAGGACCTCTCATATTATATTGCCCTAATAAGAGGCAGCAATAAGAATCATATAAGAAGTAACAAACATATAGGGCAACTCTGGGACCCTTGGCTTATATTTAGATAGCTAAACTTTAAGGATCTAGTAATATCTCTGTAAGGAACCTAGGATTGTGTTTAATTTGAAAGCGATATGTTAATGTTTCTAAGTCATAGAGGAGATGTAAAGGACATGTGAAATAGGAAGTTCCATCATCATGGAGGACCTAGTGATCTATGATAGAGAGCTATTGTTCTATAGCAGGGTCTAGAGGAAAGTCTCAAGTCAGGACTTATAAGACCTATCTCTAAAATTGTTGGGGTGTCTTGGGAGCCTCACATATTCCCTAGGTAGGTTCAAAGTAGTATGCTAAGTCTAAGCAGTACCTCCTATAACACCATTTAACCTGATATCTGAAATAGACTATATGTATGGAACCCTGTTACATTACAAAGTAACCCTGTAGACCGAAATAGTGGCAGTATTCCTAACCCAATTGATTTTATACTTAAAATTGTTAGTTTAGTGAAACCTATATTGACTTAGAACTAAAAATCAGCCCTACTAATTGTATAGTAAAAAGAGAATTTGTTATCTACGATCTTATAATATTAGGCCTTACCATCTAGGTACGGGCCCTATACCCAAGTAGCAGGCGGTTCATTCATATTGGTAGATAGGTGATTCCCAGCGGTAAACTGCTATTGGTCTTTAAGCTTCATACATGAAAACCGGAGAGAGCTAAATATGAAAATCCTTGGTCTTTGGGAGGATTGTGTCATAAAATATATTGGTAGCGGCTAAGGCAATATAACTCCGAGCTAGGTTACTTTCCATACAAAATAGTAATTGTCATTAATGAGGGAAAGCAATGACTAATGGAAATAGCTAAAATATTAACACCCTCCTTACTCAATGTCCTATATAGCAACATTTAGGCCCTCTTATGTAAATGTATAGTGTTAATAGGAAGAGGTATGAAACTATTATACAGAAGGCAAAATCAAAATATTAAACTATAGCAAGACCTTGTGTCCATGACAGGTAGAGTCACTAAAATCAACCTATTCCCAGTCTATGAGATGGGAGAACTCCAGTCTCAATCATCCGTCTTGCTGTAACCTGGTCAATGTCTCTGTCCTCAGGTTTGTTAGGGTGGGTGATCGCAACCCAAAGCTTGAGGAGTCGAGGACTGCTGTAAACCAACCAAGGCAAGATTAGCAAGGGTATCAGGATCGCAGATCAATTGCACCCAAACATCATTGTACCTCCAATAAGCATCTGGTAGGGAAATCTCCTCTGACCCATTTAAGGATCATATCGGGTCAAAAAAATTATTAACTGTGTAAAAGGTGGGCATCTGTAGGGCAGTTGTGGAGCCTCCAGGCCTACTCACAGTATCGATCTCTTGTTCCACCTCAAGGGTTGTGTCTAGGAGTAGCGAGAGAGATGTATATGGTCCCCCTTTGCCTCTTTACATCACATTCTCCGGTATTAGAGGTAGGGTCTGTCCATAAACTCACTCGTCTCTTGTTGGAGGGATGTTGAGGGGAAATACGCTCTGTTACTTAGAGAAAAAGCTCTCTCTTAATGTCCCATAGCATTGCATCTACTGTATTGCATAACTCCTCCATGATGGCAAATAAAGAGGAAGTGAGATCCCCTGTAGTAGTATGGGGTAAGAAGGAAAGAGTAGGAGCTCTTCTGGCTTATCCCGGTGATCCAGGTAGGTAGTATATGGAGGGGCTTTGGCTTTAAGAGCTATGATGTGCCACACGGGCAGGAAGATGGCCGCTCCCCAATGGCCAGCTAGTACAGGGCACAACTCGGTTTTCCAAATATCTTATAGAGGCACAGCTGGTTAGGTCAGGTCCCCAAGAATTTCGTCCCACTTTTGGAGCAGTATACATTAAACTGAGTATTCAATAAGCTGTATAAACACGGATTGTGTGCGGAGCCATAGTAATGTGCGACCGCCCGGTTACAGAGCTTGCTCAGCCCCACCGTAATTGTAAATATTATTTATTTTTAATGATACGATGAGTCCATGGATCATCTTAATTACTAATGGGATATTCACCTGCTGGTCAGCAGGAGGCGGCAAAGAGCACAATAGCAAAGCTGATAAATATCACTTCCCCTCACTCCCAACCCAGTCATTCTCTTTGCCTACGTTAAGAGCAAGGAGGTGGTAAGTTATGTGTTAGAAAAGATTCTTCAATCAAGAGTTTATTATTTTTAAAGTAGTACAAGATTATGCTGCTTTGTTCTAGGGTGTAGCCGTAGTCCATGTCAGTCTCTTCAGTAGAGCAGTGGTGGCTTTAGAGCAATGGGAACTTGTGAGACATAATTCTCACTGCGCCTCCCATACATTTATGCTGCCCTAATTCTGATAGCCTAAGTAAGATTACTCAGGCTTTATCCTTTTTCCACAGGGCTATGTGAGGGAGAGGACCTCTCAATTTTTGTGAGCTGCCCTGCTGTCGGGCAGATTTTAAAGGTAAGTGCTGACTTTTTATTCTGGGTCTGGGAAGATTGCAGAGGAAGTGGAGCACTTTATTGGGACATAACTCCTATATATATAAAGGGATTGAATCCTGTGACAGCACGTTGTAAGCAGGAACTGGGGCTGAGGAAACTAGAAGGTGGCTTTTCTCTGGGGGCTTTAATCACCTGGGCCGAGCAAAATAAGAAGGACTCAGGACGTGATTGTTTGGGTCACACATATGGGCTAAAGGGCTATCTAACATGTGGTAGCACAATTTGCCCCCAGGTTTGCAAAAGGGTTTGCACAAAGGTTCAGTTATCTCCTGGTGGCCTATCTCTAAACATAATAATGGCGACTGGGAGATTGTTTTGTAATGCCCACGATGGGCGGAGCTATGTTTGGCGGCCATTTGGGCTGCGCAATCTTCTATCTCTAGGCACAATAATAATGGCGACCAGGAGATTGAGTGTTATCACGCCCACGAGGGGCGGAGGTATGTTTGAGGCCGACTTAGGCTGCTCACTCTACATCAATTCCGATCTCGGAAGGTAGAGCTTCTATTTAATTCTAGCACAGTCCTTAGTGTTTTCACATATGTGGGTCTGGACAACGCTACAGCATGCGTTCCGGATCTGTTTATGAAAAGAAAAAAAAACTTTTTTTTTAAGTTACGTTTTTAAGAAAATAAAGATTTGGAATGTATTAGGTTTCTGATGGACAGACTGGACACCTCAGCAAGATTAAGCTGAGGTGTAGATAGGTTCTGCAATAGACAGTAACGTTTTTATGTGTTGATTTTTATTAAGTAACACAGAGCATAGAGCAAACAGTGGAGGCAATCTATATAAATGATTTAGTATACACAGAGAATAAAATCTCCTACTGGGACTTATGGGAGCGTGTCCCTCCCCCCTTTGTTAGATTCCAATTGCCACAAACTGCAGACCGTTAAATAACTATGGGATAATCCCACACTGGCCTTCCATATATAGCCTTGATAGAAGATATCACATATTCCTCAATTTCACATTATCACATACCTCCGGTCCCAAAGCAGGCACTGATCTCATTCACCGGGCACTAACCGTATCCCACGGACCGAGAGCGTCCTCGGCAGCTGCACTCAGCTTGTTCCTCCGGCGTGAGTCCTTCTGTGCCGCATGGGGTTTCCGGGTTGTCGAATGCGGTGACGTCAAACGTGACGTTGTCTTCAGGGGGGGAGACGCTGCAGAGCCCAGCGCTGGGTAGTGCAAAGCAAGTAAAGACAGTGGCTCTGTAGACTGGTGGTAATCAAGTATAAAAAGGAGTAGAGTCACTGTTTAGATAAATAAAATGTCTTTTATTGAACCAAGTTAAAAATTCAGAGAACAGCAGGAAACATCCCAACAGGAAGTAGGTGTAGCACAAATGCTTGATTTTTATTAAACAATTTCAGCTGTTTATTTGTTTAATTCATCCTTTGTGACTCAGGATGGACCAAGAGGCCCTGCTAGGGGTCTCTTGTTTTAGGCTTGGATGCCAAAGTGGTTCTACCAATCCGTTTCTATTTCTCATTTATTGAGAGATCTTTCATTGATAAAGATAGACTTGTTCTGAACCTACTCCTACTAAGGCCCATGCTGCTTAGGAGCCTATTGACAATGGTCAAGATATGCCACAAATTTCTCCTAAGGTGTCCCAAAAAATGTATAGCTCACATGCAGTGCCCTGCGTTTCCTCTCACACTCCCCCTGGAGTTGCCTTGCATTTAATGCATTGTCTGTTTCTGGCTTACTCAGCATACTGTGGTTAATTGCTGTCCTAGCAGCAGCCAGCCACCACTCATATCTGCTTAACATTATTTTAAAGTTAAAAAAAAACTTTTAAATAATTTTGCTAGTGTAATCTAATTTCATTTTCTATCAGGCCTGTGTGTTTCTGACTTACAGAGCATACTGTGGTTAATTGCTGCCCTACCTAGCAGCCACGACTCATATCTGCATAACATTTTTTTAAATTTAAAAAAAACAAACTTTAAATCATTTTGCTAGTGTAATCTAATTTTATTTTCTATCAGGCCTGTGTGTTTCTGACTTACAGAGCATACTGTGGTTAATTGCTGCCCTACCCAGCCAGCCACCACTCATATCTGCTTAACATTATTTTAAATTTAAAATAAAAACTTTTAAATCATTTTGCTAGTGTAATCTAATTTCATTTTCTATCAGGCCTGTGTGTTTCTGACTTACACAGCAAGCATACTGTGGTTAATTGCTGCCCTACCTAGCAGCCACGACTCATATCTGCTTAACATTATTTTAATTTTTTCATAAAAAACATTTAAATCATTTTGCTAGTGTAATCTAATTTCATTTTCTATCAGGCCTGTGTGTTTCTGGCTTACTCAGCATACTGTGGTTAATTGCTGTCCTAGCAGCAGCCAGCCAGCCACCACTCATATCTGCTTAACATTATTTTAAAGTTAAAAAAAAACCTTTTAAATAATTTTGCTATTGTAATCTAATTTCATTTTCTATCAGGCCTGTGTGTGGCCTGTGTGTTTCTGACTTACAGAGCATACCGTGGTTAATTGCTGCCCTACCTAGCAGCCACAACTCATATGTGCTTAACATTTTTTTAAATTTAAAAAAACAACAACTTTAAATCATTTTGCTATTGTAATCTAATTTTATTTTCTATCAGGCCTGTGTGTTTCTGACTTACAGAGCATACTGTGGTTAATTGCTGCTCTACCTAGCAGCCAGCCACCACTCATATCTGCTTAACATTATTTTAAATTTAAAATAAAAACTTTTAAATCATTTTGCTAGCGTAATCTACTTTCATTTTCTATCAGGTCTGTGTGTTTCTGGCCCACATCATATAGTGTGACACTGATTAATAGCTCTTTTTTTCCACCACTTATATCTGGTGTAACAACATACAACATTAGTGTAAATTTTTTTAATTTTTTTTTTTTACATCAGTTCTCTTCTAGTGTTATTTAATTTTAGTTGCCAGGCCAGCCTGGCTGCCATTAGTGCCACCCTGTGTGTCAGGCTGCCAGCATATACTGTGCCTACTTCCATCCTCAGTGCCAGTCCACCACTCCTTTCTGGTGTAACATTATTTAAAATTTTGTAAAAAAAAACTTTTACATCAGTCTTCTAGTGTTATTTAATTTTAGTTTACAGGCCAGCCTGCCACCACTAGTGCCAGCCTGTGTGTCAGGCTGCCAGCACATACTGTGCCTAGTTCTATCCTGAGTGCCATTACTCCTATCTGTTGTAACATTTTTTTAACTTTTTTTAAAAACAAACTGTTACATCAGTCTGCTATTGTTATCTAATTGCAGTTGCCTGTCTGCCAGCGTGTGTGCCAGGCCCACTTTCCAACTAGTGCCACGAATCATATTTGTTATAACAGTAGTGTAAATATTTAAAATAAAATCTTTTTTGACTGTGAATCATCAGCCTGCTAGTGCAATTGAATTGCAGTTGCCTGCCTGCCAGCGTGTGTGCCAGGCCCACTTGCTGCCAACTATTGCCACCAATCATATTTGTTATAACAGTATTGTAAATATTTAAAATAAATACATTTTTGCCTGTGAATCATCAGTCTGCTAGTGCCATTGAATTGCAGTTGCCTGCCTGCCAGCGTGTGTGCCAGGCCACTTGCCAACTAGTTACACCAATCATATTTGTTCTAACAGTATTAAAATATTTAAAATAAAAAATTCTTAGATTGTGAATCATCAGTCTGCTAGTGCCATTGAATTGCAGTTTCCTGCCTGCCAGCGTGTGTGCTAGGCCCACCAGCCAACTAGTGCCACCAATCATATTTATTGTAACAGTATTGAAAATATTTTAAATCATAACTTTTTTGACTGTGAATCATCAGTCTCCTACTGCCATTGAATTGCAGTTGCCTGCCTGCCAGCGTGTGTGCCAGGCCCACTTGCCAACTAGTTACACCAATCATATTAGTTCTAACAGTATTGTAAATATTTAAATTAAAAAATTCTTAGACTGTGAATCATCAGTCTGCTAGTGCCATTGAATTGCAGTTTCCTCCTGCCTGCCAGCGTGTGTCCCAGGCCCACTAGCCAACTAGTGCCACCAATCATATTTGTTGTAACAGTATTGAAAATATTTTAAATCATAACTTTTTTGACTGTGAATCATCAGTCTGCTAGTGCCATTGAATTGCAGTTGCCTGCATGCCAGCGTGTGTGCCTGGCCCACTTGCCGTTTCCAACTAGTGTCACCAATCATATTTGTTCTAACAGTATTGTCAATTTTTTTTTTAAAAAAAATTTTGGACTAAGAAGCATGACTCAGCTAGTGTAATCTAATTGCAGTTGCCTTCCTCCCAGCGTGTGTGCCAGACAGGCCCACTTGCCAACTAGTGCCACCAATCATATTTGTTGTCACAGTACTTTTAATATTTAAAAAATAAACATTTTTGACTTTGAAACATCAGTCTTTTTTTGTTGTCAGGCTCACAGCGTATACTGTGCCCACTTGCCCAGTGCCACCACTCATAATTTGTTTAATAGTATTGTAAGTGTCCATTTTAAAAAAAATGACAGGCAGAGGCAGGCCACCCCGCAGGTGCCGTCGTTGTCGTGGTGCTGTGATTCCTTTAGACCCTACAAATATGCACATTGTTCAGACGCCAGGTGCCAGGGGGGGGCGCGAAAAGTTCTGAGGAGGACCGAGTTGAATGGCTAACACAGGACACCCAATCTTCTACAGCTTCCGCTCCTAGTCCTCCTAACCTTGACGCACCATCTACGCATCTACGTCCAGCTGTGCTTTGGGCACCTCTCAAGTGACCAGTGCCACTCGCCCGCCTGTCGCCACCACCAACACTAGCACCACAGCCGCTTCACTTGATCTGTCACAGGAGTTATTGACACATCAGTTGGAAGAAATGAGTGATGCGCAACCATCATTGACAGAGGATGTAGATAACAGTGATATGTCTCAGTCAGGCAGCATTACAGACATGGAGGTACGGTGTGATGATGATGATGATGATGTTGTACCCGCTGCTGCTTCCTTTCTTGATGTGTCAGATACAAGTGAAGCGGTTGATGATGATGTGTCGGTGGATGTCACGTGGGTGCCTGCTAGAAGAGAAGAAGAAGAGGGGGAAAGTTCAGATGGGGAGACAGAGAGGAGGAGGAGACGAGTTGGAAGCAGGGGGAGGTCGTCTCAAAGAGCTAGTGGCACAGTCAGACAGCATGCATCGGCACCCGGGGTCAGTCAGACAGCACGCCGACGACCATCAACGCATGCTGTTGACACCACCAGAATGCCGTCATCGCAGAGCTCAGCAGTGTGGCATTTTATTTGTGTGTCTGCCTCTGACAACAGCGATGCCATTTGCAACCTGTGCCAAAAGAAACTGAGTCGTGGGAAGTCCAACACCCACCTAGGTACAACTGCTTTGCAAAGGCACATGGTCTCACATCACAAACGCCGATGGGAAGAACAAATGAGTAGAAGCAGCACACAAACTCAAAGCCGCCCTCCTCCTCCTGCTCCAGCATCTTCAGCCACGTCAACCACTGCTGTCCTCCTTGCCCCCTCTCAACCATCCTCCACTGAGTCTCTCTTATGTAGCAGTTCCTGGTCATCTGCCCACAGTCAGGTGTCTGTCAAGGACATGGCTTACAGGACATCCTGAAGCAGGCCAGGAAGGTGTGTGGCCATTTCAGGCGTTCCTACACGGCCATGGCGCACTTGTCCGATATCCAGCGTCGAAACATCCTGCCAGTGAGGCGCTTGATTTGCGACAGCCCGACACGTTGGAATTCAACACTCCTAATGTTTGACCGTCTGCTCCAACAAGAAAAAGCTGATGCTCCAGCATCTTCAGCCACGTCAACCACTGCTGTCCTCCTTGCCCCCTCTCAACCATCCTCCACTGAGTCTCTCTTACGTAGCAGTTCCTGGTCATCTGCCCACAGTCAGGTGTCTGTCAAGGACATGTTTGAGCGTAAGAAGCCAATTTCTCAAAGTCACCCCCTTGCCCGGCGTCTGACAGCTGGCTTGTCTGAACTCTTAGCCCGCCAGCTTTTACCATACAAGCTGGTGGAGTCTGATGCTTTCAAAAAATTTGTATCTATTGGGACACCGCAGTGGAAGGTACCTGGCAGAAATTTCTTTTCACAAAAGGCAATCCCAAACCTGTACTCTATTGTGCGAAAGGAAGTAATGGCATGTCTGGCACACAGCGTTGGGGCAAGGGTCCATATGACCATGGATAGCTGGTCTGCAAAGCATGGTCAGGACAGGTATATCACCTACACTGCGCATTGGGTAAACCTGCTGACGTCTGACAAGCATGGAATGCGTGGCTCTGCAGAAGAGATGGTGACACCGCCACGACTTGCAGGCAGGCCTGCTGCTACCTCCTCTACTCCTCCTACTCCATCCTCTTCCATAACCTCTTCCTCAGCTGAGTCCTCTTCTGCTTCTGCGTCTTGCTCCACATCAATGGCACCCCCCCCCAGCTCCCCAGGTACTATTCAACATCCCGGATACGGCAGTGTCACGCCGTCTTGGGGTTGACTTGCCTGAAAGTGGAGAGTCACACCGCAACAGCACTCCTGACCGCCCTGAACACACAGGTGGATCAGTGGCTGACTCCGCACCAACTGGAGATTGGCAAGGTTGTTTCTGACAATGGAAGTAATTTGGTGGCGGCATTGAAATTGGGCAAGTTGACACATGTGTCGTGCATGGCACATGTGTGTAACCTGATTGTACAACGCTTTGTGCATAAGTACCCAGGCTTACAGGACATCCTGAAGCAGGCCAGGAAGGTGTGTGGCCATTTCAGGCGTTCCTACACGGCCATGGCGCACTTGTCCGATATCCAGCGTCGAAACATCCTGCCAGTGAGGCGCTTGATTTGCGACAGCCCGACACGTTGGAATTCAACACTCCTAATGTTTGACCGTCTGCTCCAACAAGAAAAAGCTGTTAATGAGTATTTGTATCACCGGGGTGCTAGGACAGCCTCTGGGGAGCTGGGTTTTTTTTTTGCCAAATTACTGGACGCTCATGCGCAATGCCTGTAGGCTCCTGCGTCCTTTTGAGGAGGTGACAAACCTTGTCAGTCGCACCGAAGGCACCATCAGCGACATCATACCATTTGTTTTCTTCCTGGATCGTGCCCTGCGAAGAGTGCTGGATCAGGCTGTAGATGAGCGTGAAGAGGAAGAGTTGTGGTGTCCATCACCACCAGAAACAGCCTTATCAGCATCGCTTGCTGGACCTGCGGCAATGCAGGAAGAGGATTGTGAGGAAGAAGAGTCAGAGGAGGAATGTGGCTTTGAGGAGGAGGAGGAGGAGGAGGAAGACCAAGCACAACAGGCATCCCAGGGTGCTCGTTGTTGTCACCTCTCTGGTACCCGTGGTGTTGTACGTGGCTGGGGGGAAGAAGATACCCTCAGTGACATCCGTGAGGACGAGGAACGGGACATGATTAGCTCGGCATCCAACCTTGTGCAAATGGGGTCTTTCATGCTGTCGTGCCTGTTGAGGGACCCTCGTATAAAAAAGCTGAAGGAGAACAACCTGTACTGGGTGTCCACGCTACTAGACCCCCGGTATAAGCATAAAGTGACTGAAATTTTACCAAATTCCCGCAAGTCGGAAAGGATGGAGTATTTTAAAAATAAATTAAAAACTATGCTTTACACAGCGTATAAGGGTGATGTCACAGCACAACGGGAATCTAACAGGGGAAGAGATGAAAGTAATCCTCCTCCTCCTCCCACGACCATGGTGGCAAGGACAGGACGCTTTCCTGACGTCTTGTTGATGGAGGACATGCGGACCTTTTTAACTCCTATGCATCGCCAGAGCCTTTCGGGATCCAGCCTCAGAGAAAGACTCAACCGACAGGTAGCAGACTACCTAGCATTAACTGCGGATCTCGGCACTCTGAGGAGCGATGGACCCCTTGACTACTGGGTGTGCAGGCTTGACCTGTGGCCTGAGCTATCCCAATTTGCAATTGAACTTCTGGCCTGCCCCGCTTCAAGTATCCTGTCCGAAAGGACCTTCAGTGCAGCAGGAGGTTTTGTCACTGAGAAGAGAAGTTGCCTAGGTCAAAAAAGTCTTGACTATCTCACCTTTATTAAAATGAATGAGGGATGGATCCCGAAGGGACTGACATTGGGCGATACATTTGAGTAAAAAAGGCCTGATGATGAGATGAGCTGCCTTGGGCTACAAATGGTACACACGCTGGCCAACAACTAGTGTTCAAGCCGCAAGGTTTTAGGGCACTTTCTAACTGTTTTACAAACATCAATTTTTCTGGCCGCTGCTACAGCAGCGGCTGCAACAATACCGAATTTTTCAGGCATTTGTACATGCCTAATTTTTCTGGACTCTGCTGCTGCACTGTGGCTACAAAACTCAAAGCAAAAAAAAAAACGCACATAACAGTGAATAAACTCTTAAGAATAGTACTACTTTACACACCACTCATATCTGGTGGCACAGTAGATTGCATGCGCAGTGCCCCAAATTTGAAGTAGGAGGACCGACCAAGCATCTTTCCATCTCTTGGTTCCTCTAAATTATCTCTGGGTTCCATCTATGCCATACCTGTACTCTATTGTGCAAAAGGATGCCATATGTGGTGTTTCATGCTGTTGTGCCTGTTGAGGGTCATGGCCCATCGTATAAAAAGGCTGAAGGAGAACGACCTGTACTGGGTGTCCAAGCACATTTTTTGTTCAATATTCCCGGTTCCTCTAAATTATCTCCGGGTTCCTCAAATCAATGCCATACCTGTACTCGATTGTGCAAAAGGGTGGCATATGTGGTGTTTCATGCTGTTATGCCTGTTGAGGGTTGTGGCCCATTGTATAAAAAGGCTGAAGGAGAACGACCAGTACTGGGTGTCCAAGCACGTTTTTTGATCAATATTCCAGGTTCCTCTAAATTATCTCCGGGTTCCTCAAATCAATGCCATATCTGTAATCTATTGTGCAAAAGGATGGCATATGTGGTGTTTCCTGCTGTTGTTTCTGTTGAGGTTCCGGGACCCTCGTCTAAAAAGGCTGAAGGAGAACAAAGTGTACTGGTTGTCCAAGCATCTTTTTCCATCTCCCGGTTCCTAAAAATGATCTCCGGGTTTCTATAATGGATACCATACCTGTACTCTATTGTGCAAAAGGATGGCATATGTGGTGTTTCCTGCTGTTGTTTCTGTTGAGGGTCCTGGACCCTCTTATAAAAAGGCTGAAGGAGAACGACCTGTACTGTACTGGGTGTCCAAGCATGGTTTTTTGTTCAATTTCCCGGTTCCTAAAAATTATCTCCAGGTTTCTTAAAACAATGCCATACCTGTACTCTATTGTTCTAAAGGATGGCATATGTGCTCTTTCCTGCTGTTGTTTCTGTTGAGGGTCCTGGAGCCTCTTATAAAAAGGCTGAAGGAGAACGACGTGTACTGGGTGTCCAATCTTTTTTTTTTTTTTTCAATTTCCCGGTTCTAAAAATTATCTCCGGGTTTCTAAAATCAATGCCATACCTGTACTCTATTTTTCTAAAGGATGCCATATGTGGTGTTTCCTGCTGTTGTTTCTGTTGAGGGTCCTGGAGCCTCTTATAAAAAGGCTGAAGGAGAACGAAGTGTACTGGGTGTCCAATCATTTTTTTTGTTCAATTTCCCGGTTCCTAAAAATTATCTCCGGGTTTCTAAAATCAATGCCATACCTGTACTCTATTTTTCTAAAGGATGGCATATGTGGTGTTTCCTGCTGTTGTTTCTGTTGAGGGTCCTGGACCCTCTTATAAAAAGGCTGAAGGAGAACGACGTGTACTGGGTGTCCAATCATGTTTCTTTTTAAATTTCCCGGTTCCTCTAAATTATCTCCGGGTTCCGCAAATCAATGCCATACCTGTACTCTATTGTGCAAAAGGATGGCATATGTGGTGTTTCATGCTGTTGTGGCTGTTGAGGGTCGTGGGCCATCGTATAAAACGGCTGAAGGAGAATGACCTGTACTGCCTTGCTGCTCCTTTTAGGCAGGCCAGCTCTTTGCATACATGCCCACAGACTCTGTAATGGATGCCTCTTTTAGGGAGAGGTGCAGCCATAATGCAGGGTCAGAACCTCTGTTTGCAACTGGTATACTTTATTGTGCAAAAGGAAGTAACCTTACCATGGTTCCCTGACCGCACGTCTTGTTGTTATATTTTGGTGAGGGTAATCATGATGGCCATGTACACCTCCCCCGAGAGGTCTGGAAGTAACAGGGATGAAAGTGCTAAGAATAGTACTACTTTACACAACCGAGTTAGCCATGGGTCCCAGCCCAAGACCGCATGTCTTGTTGTTTTGTTTGGCGCGGCTAATCATGCAGGCCATATAGACCTCCCACCATTAGGGGTTGTAACAGGTATTAAACTAATAAGAACAGTACTACTTAACACAACCTAGTTACCATGGGTCCCAGACCGCATGTTTTGTTGTTGTACTTTGTTAGGCTAATCATGATGGCCATGTAGACCTCCCCCGAGAGGTGGCAGTAACAGGGATGAAAGTGCTAAGAATAGTACTACTTTACACAACCAAGTTAGCCATGGGTCCCAGTCCAAGAACGCATGTCTTGTTGTTTTATTTGGTGCGACTAATCATGCAGGCCATATAGACCTCCCACCATTAGGGGTTGTAACAGGTATTAAACTAATAAGAACAGTACTACCGAAATAAACCTACTTACCATGGTTTCAAGAGCCGAGGTTTTATTGTTGTACTTTGTTAGGCTAATCATGATGACCATGTAGACCTCCCCCGAGAGGTCTGGAAGTAACAGGGATGAAAGTGCTAAGAATAGTACTACTTTACACAACCGAGTTAGCCATGGGTCCCAGTCCAAGACAGCATGTCTTGTTGTTTTGTTTGGTGCGACTAATCATGCAGGCCATATAGACCTCCCACCATTAGGGGTTGTAACAGGTATTAAACTAATAAGAACAGTACTACTTAACACAACCTAGTTACCATGTGTCCCTGACCGCATGTCTTATTGTTATATTTTGTTATGGTAATCATGATGGCCATGTAGACCTCCCCCGAGAGGTGGCAGTAACAGGGATGAAAGTGCTAAGAATAGTACTACTTTACAAAACGAAGTTAGCCATGGGTCCCAGTCCAAGACCGCATGTCTTGTTGTTTTGTTTGGTCCGGCTAATCATGCAGGCAATATAGACCTCCCACCATTAGGGGTTGTAACAGGTATTAAACTAATAAGAACAGTACTAGTTAACACAACCTTACCATGGGTCCCAGCCCGCATGTCTTATTGTTATATTTTGTAAGGGTAATCATGCAGGCCATATAGACCTCCCCCGATAGGGTGAGTAACAGGTATTAAAATGCTAAGAACAGTACTACTTAACACAACCTTACCATGAGTCCCAGAGCATATGTTTTATTATTATATTTTGTAAGGGTAATCATGCAGGTCATATAGACCTCCCCCGATAGGGTGAGTAACAGGTATTAAAATGCTAAGAACAGTACTACTTAACACAACCTTACCATGGGTCCCAGAGCATATGTTTTATTATTATATTTTGTAAGGGTAATCATGCAGGCCATATAGACCTCCCTTGATAGGGGGAGTAACAGGGATTAAAGTGCTAAGAATAGTACAACTTAACACAACCTAGTTAACACTGGTTCCCAGACCGCATGTCTTATTGTTATATTTTGGTAAGGTAATCATGCAGGCCATATAGAACTCCCCCGATAGGGGGAGTAACAGGGATTAAAGTGCTAAGAATAGAACTACTTAACACAACCTAGTTACCATGGGTCCCAGACCGCATGTTTTGTTATTATACTTTGTCAGGGTAATCATGCAGGCCATATAGACCTCCCCCGATAGAGGGAGTAACAGAAATTAAAGTGCTAAGAATAGTATTACTTAACACAACCTAGTTACCATGGGTCCCACACCGCATGTTTAATTATTATACTTTGTCAGGGTAATTATATATCTAACAAATCTATCTATTTATCTTCTATTGATTCTATCTAACTATCAATCTATGTATATCTATCTATCCTATATTTCGATCTTGTGTCCGGACTGTTTTGAGACAGCCACTTGTGTTTTTGACAAATTTGAAGTAGGAGGACAGACCAATGACAGGGATTAAACTGCTAAGAATAGTAATACTTAAGAAAACCTAGTTATACCAGTACCACCATGGGTCCCAGACCGCATGTTTGGTTGTTATACTTTGTCAGGGTAATCATGCAGGCCATATAGACCTCCCTTGATAGGGGGAGTAACAGGGATTAAAGTGCTAAGAATAGTACAACTTAACACAACCTAGTTAACACTGGTTCCCAGACCGCATGTCTTATTGTTATATTTTGGTAAGGTAATCATGCAGGCCATATAGACCTCCCCCGATAGGGGGAATAACAGGGATTAAAGTGCTAAGAAAAGTACTACTTAACACTACCTAGTTACCGTGTGTCTTGTTGTTATACTTTGTCATGGTAATCATGCAGGCCATATAGACCTCCCCCGATAGGAGGAGTTACAGGGATGAAAGTGCTAAGAATAGTACTACTTTACACAACCTAGTTACCATGGGTCCCAGACCGCATGTTTAATTATTATACTTTGTCAGGGTAATTATATATCTAACAAATCTATCTATTTATCTTCTATCGATTCTATCTAACTATCAATCTATGTATATCTATCTATCTATCCTATCTATCTATCTATCTTGTGTCTGGACTGTTTTGAGACAGCCACTTGTGTTTTTGACAAATTTGAAGTAGGAGGACAGACCAATCATCTTCTTCCATCTCCCTGTTCCAAAAATGCAGGCCATATAGACCTCCCCCGATAGGGGGAGTAACAGGTAGTAGTAAACTGCTATGAATAGTACTACTTAACACACCACGGGTCCCAGACCGCATGTCTTATTGTTATACTCTGTCAGGGAAATTATATATCTTTCAAATCTATCTATTTATCTATCAAATCTATCTAACTATCAAACGTATCTATCAAATGTATATTGCATCTATTGATCGATGTAATTCGTATCAATCATATGTATATTGCATCGATTGAGCTATGTAATCTATGTATCTATCTATCAAATCTATCTATCTCGTGGTTGTGCAAATGGACTGTTTGCGGTGCGTTACACGGGGAGTTTGCTCTGTCACTGTGAAGCGGGCGTAACCCTTACACTACCTGATCGATATGACATCATAACTGATGTTTTAAAGCACGTTATTGCAAACAATTTATTAATGTTAGGTGATTTAGGCCCTTTATGGGTTAAAAGCAGACTCTGCATCAACTATGTAATTTTCCATGGGAGTTTTGACATGGATCCCCCCCAGCATGCCACAGTCCAGGTGTTAGTCCCCTTGAAACAACTTTTCCATCACTATTGTGGCCAGAAAGAGTCCTTGTGGGTTTTAAAGTTCGCCTGCCTGTTAAAGTCAATGGCGGTTCGCTAACAATAGCGGAAGTTCGAGTCCGCCGTTCGCGAACCGAAATTTTTAAGTTCGCGACATCACTAGCGGTCATCCCTGATGTTTGTGCACCTTTTTCTTCCACACATTTCCCTCCCACATAACCTTCTATTAAAGTGCTTTGATACAGCACTTTGGGAACATACAACTTCTTTTGCAATTACCTTTTGAGGCTTTCCCTCCTTATGGAGGGTGTCAATGATGGTTTTCTGCACAACTGTCAGGTCAGCAGTCTTTCCCATGATTGTGATTCCTACTGAACCAGACTGAGAGACCATTTAAAGGCTCAGGAACCCTTTGCAGGTGTTATGGCTTAATTAGCTGATTAGAGTGGGACACTTTGAGCCTAGAATATTGCACCTTTTCACAATATTCTAATTTTCTGAGATTGTGGATTTGGGGTTTTCATGAGCTGTCTTGAACTATCTTGCTTTGCATGTAATGAGTCTCATATATTAGTGTCACCTTTTAGGTTGCATTAGTGAAATAAATTAACTTTTGCACGATATTCTAATTTTTCGAGTTTCACCTGTAGATGCTTTTCTAGGTGAATTGTTGTTCCATATATGAGGTATATATAACTAAGAGCAGCAGCAATACTGAGCATGGCCAGAGTACGTATGTAAAAAGAACTTGTTGGGGTATCAGCAGAGTAAGGGGACTTAAAAGAGAAAAAACAAAACTTGTTTCTACTGAATAGGCAGCAGGATTATAAAAAGTAGAGTGATAAAAATACACACACATTTCTTCCTTATAGCGATCGTGAGCTGGGTAATTAAAACCAAATAGCATAAAAAAAAAAAAAACTTTTTGGTGCTCCTACCAAACATAAAACATATCTAAAATCAGGCAATCTGACATGGTAAACTTATATTTAGAGTCCACTGAGTATGCAGATTTAAATATAGAAGTAAACATTGTTAGGGTTTTGTAGCAATATTCATCAACTTTTTGCAAGAAGATATAAAGCAATTAACTCCCTATGATATAGGTAAAAAGAATACGTCAGCCAACACCCGTAGCTAAGCGGGTCCTACATTGCTTTCACCAATCAACATGCCCCTACAGCATCTTGAACTAGCTTGGAGTAGACCAGATTTGTTCCATCTTTGAGGCTCTTCAGTATGCTGTTTCACGATAAGTTGTTGACAGGGCAACAAATCACCAATGCTCTGTGAAGGTTCAAGCATTTTGTTAATTAGCCCGATGTCCATCCACTGATTTTGATTCTGCAGCTTGCTCCCTGTATTTCCACTTGAGCAGTCTCCCAGAAAGGTTTCCTCAGAGCTAAGCTGTGTGCTTCTCTTATAGCTGGTACACCATAACTGCGATAGGCAGCCACCCTCCATGTCTCCCAATGCCCTCTCGGAATACTCCAGCCTAAGTAACCTCCATATATTATCCCCTACATTGGGGGAGACTAGGTAAAGTAGTGGAGGCCGGCTGCTCCTGTAGGTAATCATGGTTTGAAGTATGTGGTGTAGTAGCGGCTGGTGGAGACCTTATTTCTTCCAGATCTTTTATGTTGCGCTGAGTAGCCACCATTCTTATCTCCATACTTAGCAATGCACATCTCTAAGCAATATTATCCAGTGCCGGGATCAGCATCTCCCATATTCCTTTGATTATGTAAGTCACACTGTTAGTCATGCTGCACATATTTTGATAGAAAGAAGATTTCTGGGTGGTAAGAAGGTTCACTGGGACAACGTCCACTTTTATAGGTTTACTTGCCTAACTCAGGGCCGCCACTAGAAATTTTGGGGCCCCTGAATTAACCATTGATCAGCCCCCCCCCCCCTCCTTGGACATGTGCAATTTTTTGACAAAGTGACTAAAACGTATATGCACTTTATTAAGTGTCTATTTAAACTTGGAAATGTTGTAAAGGTAGTAACATACACACACAGAGACACACTCATACACTGAAACACACATTGTCACACATAAGGATTCACATATAGACACTCTAGAAGACACGCAAAGAAATACACTCAGACACAGACACCCAAACAGACACTCAGCACTTGTTTACATTGACCTGACAAGTAAACTACAATTTAAAAAAAAAAAAGGAGATTTAGAAAACACAATATGGAGTTCTGATTATCTTTTTGTAAAGGAAGATGCCAAATAAATGATGACAAAAGCATGCAGTGGGTGAAAGGAATGGCCCTGAACTGCCTAAACAATAATTTAAAGGTTAAATGCTGGATTGGTGACTTCCGGAAAGGTCTCGTTAGTCTCAAAGTCTGTAGAAAGATGTGAATAATCAGTAGCAAGGTCAAAATGGCCTTAAAAAGGAACAGACAATGGACACACATGCACACACAAACTCAAAATTGCATATACCCAGGGAAACACTGACAGAGACAGCCTCAGAAAACACACACAGAGAGACAACCACATAAAACACAGAAAGACAAACATACACACACTGAGACATCCACAGAAAACACACAAAGACATACACACCCCCTCACAGAGACATCCACAGAAAACACAGACATACATACATACACACACACCCTCACAGAGACATCCACAGAAAACAGACATACATACATACATACACACCCTCACAGAGACATCCACAGAAAACACAGACATACACACCCACCCTCACAGAGGCATCCAGAGAAAATGCACAAAGACATACACACCCACAGAAAAAAAAAATACATACACACTCATAGAGACACAAACCAAAGCACAGACATAAACACAGACACCCACAGAAACACTTACAGTAGGAAACATTTATGCACCTTGCATCCCCTAAATCAACAGTGTGTGACATGTATGATAAAAAAATTGCAGAAATTAAGAGATCACTTTTTAAAGAATCATATTTGTAAATGTGCAAACAAAAATAATTCTGTGAATTCAAAATTGTACATTAATGATCTGGGTAGATGGCTAGATGAAGAAAAGTACTTTTAAAAGGTTGACATATGTTTTTCCCCATTTTCCCCAACCAAGAGTACCACTTCAAATATAGTGTACAAATGTTTCCATCTATAAAACAAAGGGGTATCCGAATGGTAGAAATAGCAGCTCTTTATGTGTGGTATTCCCCAATAATCACACTGAAATTAAAAAATGTACAAAAGATAAGAGTGCGCTCAGAAGAGCTCTACCAAAACTAATAATTAATATTTAAAGATAGGAAGACAGTCATACCTAATATTATAGATAAAAAAATTATTTTTATATTATACTAAAAACTTATACTTTATAAGCATTCAAAACACAAAAATATATATATATAATAAAATAAGGTGCACCTTATGTTCAATACAGAATTGTTACAAAATTTGTTTTAGAATATATTCTTTTAAAAGAAAAATGCTGGAGGTATAATTTAGCGTGTTATTTGGATTGTGTCCCAATCTTGCAACAAAGTATTAAACAACTCTGAAGTGGTGTATCCAGTCTTTAAATGTATCAAGCAGATACTCAATTGAGAGCTGAGTTATAATGTTAACACAGTAATTTCCAGAAAGTTGTATTGTAAATGTCTCTTGTATAATATTATTTTATCGTAGAAGGTCAGTGTTGCCCATAAAGTTGTTTACTCACCAGAATTCGAGTTACAGGATTAACTTCTGTCTTTCTCTGACCCAAAAAACATTCTGTTTTTTGAAAAATTAAACCACCGGTAATCTGACCCAGTGATTGGCGGATGAGCATAGCACGTGCGTGAGACACGTCAGAGTCTGACCTAACGGCTATCGGAACGCCGAAAATTCTACACAAAAAGGTAAATACTGGGTCAGAGAAAGACAGAAGTTAATCCTGTAACTTTCGAATTCTGGTGAGTAAACAACTTTATGGGCAACACTGACCTTCTACGATAAAATAATATTATACAAGAGACATTTACAATACAACTTTCTGGAAATTACTGTGTTAACATTATAACTCAGCTCTCAATTGAGTATCTGCTTGATACATTTAAAGACTGGATACACCACTTCAGAGTTGTTTAATACTTTGTTGCAAGATTGGGACACAATCCAAATAACACGCTAAATTATACCTCCAGCATTTTTCTTTTAAAAGAATATATTCTAAATCATTTTTTGTAACAATTGTGTATTGAACATAAGGTGCACCTTATTTTATTATATATATATATATTTGTGTTTTGAATGCTTATAAAGTATAAGTTTTTAGTATAATATAAAAATAAAATTGTTATCTATAATATTAGGTATGACTGTCTTCCTATCTTTAAATATTAATTATTAGTTTTGGTAGAGCTCTTCTGAGCGCACTCTTATCCTTTGTACAAATGTTTCCATCTGTCAGCTGTACTTATGGATTTTGAAAATGCTGTACTCTATATGGTCTTCGTGGAACCATAAGCTGTGGTACTCATACCATTAGATCTGGTTAAATGCAGGATTTAAGCTTGTTGGTATGTATTTCAAAATTAAGTCAGCTGTAGTGTAAACTGAACAGTTTTAAGTTAACCTGTCTCATTTCAAACACTGAGCAATCTTAGGCCTAGATTTAGAGTTTGGCGTTAGCCGTGAAAACCAGCGTTAGAGGCTCCTAACGCTGGTTTTAGGCTACCTCCGGTATTTGGAGTCACTCAAAAAAGGGTCTAACGCTCACTTTTCAGCCGCGACTTTTCCATACCGCAGATCCCCTTACGTCAATTGCGTATCCTATCTTTTCAATGGGATTTTTCTAACTCCGGTATTTAGAGTCGTGTCTGAAGTGAGCGTTAGACATCTAACGACAAAACTCCAGCCGCAGGAAAAAAGTCAGTAGTTAAGAGCTTTCTGTGCTAACGCCGGTTTATAAAGCTCTTAACTACTGTACTCTAAAGTACACTAACACCCATAAACTACCTATGTACCCCTAAACCGAGGTCCCCCCACATCGCCGCCACTCGATTAAATTTTTTTAACCCCTAATCTGCCGACCGCCACCTACGTTATCCTTATGTACCCCTAATCTGCTGCCCCTAACACCGCCGACCCCTGTATTATATTTATTAACCCCTAACCTGCCCCCCACAACGTCGCCGCCAGCTACCTACACCTATTAACCCCTAATCTGCCGACCGCAAAGCGCCGCCACCTACGTTATACTTATGTACCCCTAATCTGCTGCCCCTAACACGCCGACCCCTGTATTATATTTATTAACCCCTAACCTGCCCCCCACAACGTCGCCGCCAGCTACCTACACCTATTAACCCCTAATCTGCCGACCGGACCGCACCGCTATTATTATAAAGTTATTAACCCCTAATCCGCCTCACTAACCCTATAATAAATAGTATTAACCCCTAATCTGCCCTCCCTAACATCGCCGACACCTAACTTCAAACATTAACCCCTAATCTGCCGACTGGAGCTCACCGCTATTCGAATAAATGTATTAACCCCTAAAGCTAAGTCTAACCCTAACACTAACACCCCCCAGCCAATAGAATGCGAGCTCAATCTGATTGGCTGATTGGATCAGCCAATCGGATTGAACTTGATTCTGATTGGCTGATTCCATCAGCCAATCAGAATATTCCTACCTTAATTCCGATTGGCTGATAGAATCCTATCAGCCAATCGGAATTCGAGGGACGCCATCTTGGATGACGTCATTTAAAGGAACCGTCATTCGTCGTTCAGTCGTCGGCCAGGATGGATGTTCCGCGTCGGAGGTCTTCAGGATGCTGCCGCTCCGCTCCGGATGGATGCCGCTTGGATGAAGACTTCAATCGGATGGAAGACCTCTTCTGCCCCGCTTGGATGAAGACTTCAGCCGGATCATGGACCTCTTCAGCCCCCCGCTTGGGCTTGGATCAGGACATCGGAGGAGCTCTTCTGGACAGATCGGTGAACCCGGTGAGGTGAAGACAAGGTAGGAAGATCTTCAGGGGCTTAGTGTTAGGTTTATTTAAGGGGGGTTTGGGTTAGATTAGGGGTATGTGGGTGGTGGGTTGTAATGTTGGGGGGCTTGGGTATTGTATGGTTTTTTTTTACAGGCAAAAGAGCTGAACTTCTTGGGGCATGCCCCGCAAAGGGCCCTGTTCAGGGCTGGTAAGGTAAAAGAGCTTTGAACTTTAGTAATTTAGAATAGGGTAGGGCATTTTTTTATTTTGGGGGGCTTTGTTATTTTATTAGGGGGCTTAGAGTAGGTGTAATTAGTTTAAAATTGTTGTAATATTTTTTTATGTTTGTAAATATTTTTTTATTTTTTGTAACTTAGTTCTTTTTTATTTTTTGTACTTTAGCTAGTTTATTTAATTGTATTTATTTGTAGGAATTGTATTTAATTAATTTATTGATAGTGTAGTGTTAGGTTAATTGTAGGTATTTTATTTAATTTATTTATTGATAGTGTAGTGTTAGGTTTAATTGTAACTTAGGTTAGGATTTTTTTTACAGGTAATTTTGTAATTATTTTAACTATTTTAGCTATTAAATAGTTCTTAACTATTTAATAGCTATTGTACCTGGTTAAAATAAATACAAAGTTACCTGTAATATAAATATTAATCCTAAAATAGCTATAATATAATTATAATTTATATTGTAGCTATATTAGGATTTATTTTACAGGTAAGTATTTAGCTTTAAATAGGAATAATTTATTTAATAAGAGTTAATTAATTTCGTTAGATTTAAATTATATTTAACTTTGGGGGGTGTTAGTGTTAGGGTTAGACTTAGCTTTAGGGGTTAATACATTTATTAGAATAGCGGTGAGCTCCAGTCGGCAGATTAGGGGTTAATGTTTGAAGTTAGGTGTCGGCGATGTTAGGGAGGGCAGATTAGGGGTTAATACTATTTATTATAGGGTTAGTGAGGCGGATTAGGGGTTAATAACTTTATAATAATAGCGCTGCGGTCCGGTCGGCAGATTAGGGGTTAATAAGTGTAGGCAGGTGGAGGCGACGCTGTGGGGGGCAGATTAGGGGTTAATAAATATAATATAGGGGTCGGCGGTGTTAGGGGCAGCAGATTAGGGGTACATAGGGATAATGTAAGTAGCGGCGGTTTACGGAGCGGCAGATTAGGGGTTAATAATAATATGCAGGGGTCAGCGATAGCGGGGGCGGCAGAATAGGGGTTAATAAGTGTAAGGTTAGGGGTGTTTAGACTCGGGGTACATGTTAGAGTGTTAGGTGCAGACGTAGGAAGTGTTTCCCCATAGCAAACAATGGGGCTGCGTTAGGAGCTCCATTGTTTCCTATGGGGGAATCGTGCACGAGCAAGTTTTTGAGGCTGGCCGCTTGCGTAAGCAACTCTGGTATCGAGAGTTGAAGCTGCGTTAAATATGCTCTACGCTCCTTTTTTGGAGCCTAACGCAGCCTTTATGTGGACTCTCAATACCAGGGTTATTTTTATGGTGCGGCCAGAAAAAAGCCGGCGTTAGCTACGCGGGTCCTTACCGACAAAACTCTAAATCTAGCCGTTAGTTTGAGAGTATAACATTGTATGCAGATGTAAAAATCTTAGATAAAATGCCTCCTTGCATAAAGGGGCAGTAAACTGGAATGTAATATATATATATATATATATATATATTATATATATATATACACATTAGTGGTTCAAGTGAACAGAGGCACTCGCCGTGTATCAAGAAATTTGTGCTTTATTTTAATCCCATTTGAGTAAACGTTTTCGGGCTGTGATGCCCGTCATCAGACTCCTGTGATTACAAACAGAGTCTGATGACGGG
Source organism: Bombina bombina (assembly GCF_027579735.1). Lineage (NCBI taxonomy): Eukaryota > Metazoa > Chordata > Amphibia > Anura > Bombinatoridae > Bombina > Bombina bombina. Next base: position 532,181,509 of record NC_069501.1, on the reverse strand, counting down.
CATCACAGCCCGAAAACGTTTACTCAAATGGGATTAAAATGAAGCACAAATTTCATGATACACAGCGAGTGCCTCTGTTCACTTGAACCACTAATGCATGTTAAAATTCTGGGAGCACCCCGATGCTGATAGTGAATAGTGAGTGCTGGTATTCTGGATTGATATATATATATATATATATATATATATATATATATATATATATATATATATATATATATATATATAAAATATAAACAGCAGGAGAGCACTCTCACTTCCAAATTCAATCTGCCAGGGTGCATGCGAGAGATGAATAATAACAGTGAACAGATGGCAGCACTCACTGGTCCTTTTAAATAAATCTCTTTATTTGTGTGACGTTTCGGGGACCGTATACCCTTCCTCAGACAGAGAACACATACAAAATGCATCCTTTTATACAAACAGCACTGAAATAGAGGCCCCACCCCCCACAAAGTGAAAAAACCGCCAAAGGTTGTCATAGCAACCTCCCAAACACAGTGAACACCCATACAGCTCCCCCAATGCATAGGAGAATAAACAAATAAAAAAATAAAAATCACAATCAATAACAAATCTCATTAATACATCTAGAAAAACCTGACAACTAAAGTCTGTCTTCAGTGATACATGGTTAAATTCGTAGCATACATATGCTACCACCTATTATGTAACATTTCTGGAATACAGGCATACATGGTACTGACATAAACTGTATCTGCCCTTTGCAAAAAATGGAATGAAACTGCCCATAGCTAACAAGCCCTATTTCTCGTGCTTCTAATCCTTCTATTAAAAAACTGGCATTAATTAAAGGGGAGCATGCAATCGATACCGGGCATTTACAAATAAACAAACAATGAACAGAAAAGCGCTGCGCTGACATACCTAAACGAGCTGGAGCGCAGACTGCGCATACAGGCAAGCCAAGGGGCGGCGCTATCAGTGTATACCCGGAGACAGCATCTGGTAAGTCACCACGCTACCAAATGTAAACACAGCTGTCTACCCGGAGGCACACTCATAGTAACCAAGGCATATCGCTGGTGCTTACAAATCCATGAGAGGGACAATGCTCCTACAAATAACAGCACATAACAATGTGGGAGATTTATTCTTTATCGTATAGTATACATGATTACTAATGAGCAGTGTCATAGCAGCACAAACTGGTAGTAATACATAAAAACAGCCTAGTTTCAAGAATATCAAAAGTATGTGAACATATCTACTTTAAAGGGAGATTAATAGCCAAATATAAATGCCATATGTGACAATCAGTATGGAGTGGCACCATATCCCCAAATGTAAGGAAAATACTACATGCCAATAAGGCGCGGATGACTATAGGGGTCAAATGGTATGATACCTAACCTATACTTGAATAAAATAGGTGATTACTGAATTAGTGGACCTACCAAATTCCAATAGCTCATGGACTCTCAAATGAAACAGGCTCATGGACTCTCAGACACACTGGATCATTGGACAACCCATCAAATGAGTTTTTTAGAGGAAGCAATGCTAATTCAGCATTGAATTTAGTCCATTTGGTTGGATGGTATTCAACCGGTATATCCATTTGGAGGAGGATTCTGTTTCTATCACCACCCCTTTTTCAATGGGGGAACGTGGTTTATGAGAACAAAATGTAGATCAGTAGGATTATGTCCCGCCTCCAAGAAATGCCTGGCAACCGGTTGGTCACTTTTCTGATCCTTAATTGCTGCTCTAATGGCCGAGCGGTGATTCGCCATACGGGTTTGGGCGTCATCAGATGTTTTGCCCACATAGAACTTCGCACAACTACAACTCAGTAGATAAATGACAAACGTTGTAGTGCATGTCAACCGATGTCTTATCGTGAACTTTTTCTTCTTGTGGGGATGGCTGAATGTAGCTCCTGGAAGCATGGAGTTGCACGTAGTGCATCCTATGCACTGATAGCATCCAAGCTTTTTTGGTTGAAGCCAAGTGAGTTGGTAACAGTGACTCAGATCTGTCTTCATGAGGAGGTCCCTCAAGCTGATATTCCCTTTTGTAGCCTACCCTAGGGGGTGCCCAATTAGATAGCGGTAGATTAGGATCACTTTGCATGATGTGCCAATGGCGTCGAAGACTCATCGCAGTAGTTCTTAAATCAGGAGTATACTTGGTGACAAAAGTCATCCGTGGGTTCTTATCTTTCTTCGGATTAGCCAAATTGGCCACTGTGCATTTTTCTTTTGCTTGTTTAATACATCTTGGATTGTATCCTCTATCAAGAAATGTATTACTCATTAACTCCAATTGTACACTTTGATTGGAGTCATCACTGTTGTTCCTAATGACCCTTGTCATTTGGGCTTGGGGTATAGCTTGTAATAATGCCATAGGGTGACAACTAGTAGCATGGAGCAGTGCATTTGTATCCGTTGGTTTCTGATATAATGTATTGCCAAGTTTATTACCCACTTTAAAGATCCTTAGATCCAAAAAGTCCACTGACTCAGTACTGTGTACCATCTTAAATTTCACAGGAGTATCTAATTGGTTCAGAATAGTAAACCATTCAATAAGGTCCTGTTCAGACCCTGTCCAAATCAGGAACAGGTCGTCTATGTACCTTTTGTACCATCATTATTGTGCATTCAAAATGTTCCATGTAAAGATTGGCCAGAGACGGGGCCACGTTCGAGCCCATGGCCGTGCCAGTGATTTGCCGATAGGACTTCTCAAAGCAGAAGTAGTTGAGAGTGAGGCTCAAATCCAAAAGTTCCAATAAATAATCAACCGGTGGGCCAACATAAGGATACTTCAATAAAGTGTCACGTACACATCTGCCATCTTCATGTGGAATTATTGTGTATAGACTCGTGACGTCTGCTGTCACCAGCAGCCAATGTTCTTCAATCGCCAACGTGCGTAATGAGTCGAGTAGTTGGGATGAATCCCTCAGAAATGAAGCCATCTGCTTCACACATGGTTGTAAGTAGTAGTCCACATAGATAGCCAATTTGGAAGTACACGAACCCATGGCGGAGGCAATCGGTCGTCCTGGAGGGTGGTTGATGTCTTTGTGTATCTTCGGTAGCGTGTACAATATAGGGCAAACTGGGTGTAGAACCTTCAAAAAGGAAACTGTGTCAGTATCTATCCATCCGTTGTTATATCCTCGGTCGATTGAGGCAAAGATCTGTGACTGAAATATTGCTGTTGGATTCCCACTGAGCCGAGTATAGGTGTTAGTGTCGGCTAATTGTGTCATAATCTCTTTCTTGTAGTCACTATAATTTTGGACCACCCCGGCCCCACCTTTGTCCGCTGTCCTAATGATGATTGAGGCATCGCTGGCCAAGGATTTAATCGCCTCCCTTTCATCTTGGGGTAGATTATGCTGAAATCTGGACGAGGAGCAATCATTTAGTTCTTGAGTAACCAACCGCATATAGGTTTTTATGCTAGGATTGGAACTGATGGGGTCAAAGACACTCTGTTTCTTAAAGGGATTTGGCATGCTGTTAGCATCTTGATCCCTAAAATGATGCTTTAAACGTAACAATCTCTGGAATTTCTGGCAATCGATGTAGATGTCAAAGGGATCAGCCCTACGTGTGGGTACAAAGTTCAACCCTTTATTCAAAAGTCTATGTTCTGATTCAGATAAGACATGATTACTGATATTTAAAACCAGTCCTGTATTTACAACTCCAGTAGTTGTTATCTTGGTGGTATCAGTGGTTTTGCTATGCCAACCACCCCTCCGCGGGTGTGGCCTCTTCCTCGTATTCGTTGACCTGAGCGGGTGGTGACCCAGTGAAAAAAATGTTGGTCCCCAGTCATGGGTGCAGTGGCACCTTCAATTATTTGTGGCATGTCAGAGTCAGACCCTGAGCTGCTATCCACAGTCTGTAGCGATCTCTTAGTATATTGGCGTTGGCGTCTCTGTCTCCTATAGCTGTAATTGCTCATATCGTCACCACCGGTAAGCCACCGGTACACCCTCTTTTCTTTGTGCAGCGCTTTTCTGTTCATTGTTTATTTATTTGTAAATGCTCGGTATCGATTGCATGCTCCCCTTTAATTAATGCCAGTTTTTTAATAGAAGGATTAGAAGCACAAGAAATAGGGCTTGTTAGCTATGGGCAGTTTCATTCAATTTTTTGCAAAGGGCAGATACAGTTTATGTCAGTACCATGTATGCCTGTATTCCAGAAATGTTACATAATAGGTGGTAGCATATGTATGCTACGAATTTAACCATGTATCACTGAAGACAGACTTTAGTTGTCAGGTTTTTCTAGATGTATTAATGAGATTTGTCATGGATTGTGATTTTTATTTTTTTATTAGTTTATTCTCCTATGCATTGGGGGAGCTGTATGGGTGTTCACTGTGTTTGGGAGGTTGCTATGACAACCTTTGGCGGTTTTTTCACTTTGTGGGGGGTGGGGCATTTTGTATGTGTTCTCTGTCTGAGGAAGGGGATACGGTCCCCAAAATGTCACACAAATAAAGAGATTTATTTAAAAGGACCAGTGAGTGCTGCCATCTGTTCACTGGTTATATATATATATATGTATATATATATATATATATATAAATGCATATTTGCCAAAAGGGCGCCAACCATTTGTGTATTGAGGAGGAAACATTTCTGCATGGTTTTAAATATAGAATTTCTACAGCATTGTCAAATAATCATAAATACACTGTTGCTAAAAAAACGTGTTTTTATGGACCCCTGGCCCCACCATACAACTACTACCACACTGAAGTTACAATACGAAATTGCACAAAGAAATAAAAAAAACATTTGTTAAGTAAATTCTACCTCCTCTGCAAATGAAAGTGATCTGCCGTCTGACTCAGGCACACACTGTGCAAACAAAGTGCCAAGTCTGTCTCACACTGTGCATAGTGGTTTAGTGCACACTCATAAATCCTCTCAAATGCTAATACTTTACTCCTTGTAATAACATTTCCCATGCTCAATTAGCACTCTGCTGTAGTACCTACTGGTGGCTGCCAAAATAAAAAAATCAATAAATATGTTTTTTTACTTCTTGCCTCATGGGGCCCCCCTGGCCTATTGGGCCCCTGACAGGAGTCACCCCTACCTTCCGGGGAAGAAGGGATGAATTTCCTTCTATCCGCAGTAAGTTCCCGGACACTTTACTTGTCAAGGGAAACACAGATGGCTTCAGAGGCTAGCTGCGGTTCAGAAGCTAGAAATGCTTTTCTCGGAGCTGTAACAACTTGCTGCCATCTTAGAGGGCCGCCCACTGGAAGTCCTTGTTTTATTATTTTATGTATTTTGTCATTATTTATATTGACTTTTCTTTCTTTAACTTCAAAAACTTTGAGTTACTAATGCCCACAAAGATGCTGCAGGGCATCCCACAGGATGCAGAACTTGACCCTGCAACATTCCACACTGTGATTACTGTCCCTAACTGGAAACAACAAAGATGATAAGCTAACCAAGTCAGAACAACTTTTGCAAACAAATTGACCGATTCAAAGGCTTTAAAAATATTTGATTTTAAGGAGATAGATATTGTTTAAAACTGGTCTAACAATGGCTCACAAAAGGGGATATGTGTCTGACAGGAATAAGTAAATAATTAAATGCTCAGTATGCTTGTGGGGGGAAAAAAACACATAAATTAAACTGGGTGCAGGCGAGGAGCTTGGCGTAGCAGATTTTTGTTAGTGCCTAGGGCAGCATTAAACCTAATTACATCCATGTATACCCAAATATGTTCTTTAAACCATAACTTCAATGTTCCATTAATGCTCTCATCATACTAAATGAATTTTTTTACGTAGGATATGGGCAGTGTAGTATACATACAGAAAAATATGATTTTTATATCCTATAATATCTATAAATAAAGATATACACTTGAAAAAAAGTTAATAAGATTTTATTAGATATAAAAGAATTTACATTCAACAATAAAAGAATAATCACAGTTGATCTACAGATATCTAGACAGAACATTTTCCCTGAGCATTAGCTGGATAAATATTTATATATATATTTATATATACACACAGTCTGATGTATTTAAAGCTGGGTATACACTGTATACCCTGCTTCTCATATACACAGTCTGATATCCCTGAGGTAGATTTCATAAATTTGTATAGTCATCAATATATCCCCCCCCCACCCAATCCAAACTAACACTGTGGGCTACGCCCATCCAGAATGTGTGTATATATATTTTTTATACACATTTAGTATGTGTATGTATTTATGTATATGCATATATAAATACATACACATATATATATATATTTTCTTTACAGGGTGGATAACAAGAAACCGCCTGACCGGGAGTACTATTTGCTCTATGAAACTTGATTGTCACCCTGATATATAAATACATGTCTATAAAGTAATTTGTCTTCACTTATTTTAAATAATGCTCTCTGAGTAATAGATTTTCCATATTTAAAAATAAAAAAAAACACATTCTCCCTGGTCCCCGAACAACATAACAAAACATGTACTCAGGAGAAAAATAAGTCTTCAAGGTTTGTATGCCCTCTGGCATGTGGATTTCATTGTGTATAGATACTAAAGGGACATTAAATGCCTCTTTCTTTTGATTAAAAGTTGTGCTTGGTCTCATGCTCCCTGGAGAGGTCAAACAGCAAATTGTATAACCTAGGTTTTGAAAAAGGGATGCCACCTCAGCCATGTTAAAAGGGATGTGAAACCCATCTTTTTTTTTTTCTTCCATGATTCATATAGAGCATGCGATTTCAAACAACATTCTAATGTACTTATATTATCATTTTTTCTTCATTCTCTTAGCATCTTTTGTTGAAAAGCAGGGCTGTATGCTTAGGGTTCAGCCCATTTCTGGAACTCTATATTCATTTTCAGGAGTGTTCCAGAGTCCTACCTAGGTATCTCTTCAACACAGAATAGCAAATGTGATAATAGAAGTAAATTGGAAACCATTTTTAAAATAACATGCTCTATCTGAATCACAAAAGAAAATATCTGGGTTTCATATCCCTTTAACTGGACAGTTATGAGTTACACATGCTGCAGGGTCTGCAGGGAGGAACATGTATTGTGTCTCTGGATAGCATGAGTAGTGCTGCTGGACAGATTTTTTTATAATATAGCAAAACTTGTTTAATGCCCTTTTAATATTTAAACACAAATACATGTACTTAAAGTAAAAGACAAGCTGGGAGGAGCACTGTGTGCTGCTCTCTTGACCTCTGAACCATAACATGGCAGCATTCTTCCTTGCGCATCCACTGTATGTGAAGATGTGCGCAAACTACACTAGGAGGTATATACTGTGCAGATCCCTGCCCTTCATAATCCTGATTATCAGTTGGCACACGTGTACAACCAGTATGCATTATGCTTTTATAATTGCATATCAAGTATTGTTTTCACAGAAACCCCCCCCCCCCAAAAAAAAAAAAAACCAGGATAGTCCTCGTCAGCAGGGTGGAAATCAAATTCATAATTAACTTCTCCAGTACCCCTGGGGACTACCTAATTTGCATTGTATTTTGGCAGTGAAGGAGTTAATTATGACAGTGGTCAAACCCATATATAATCATTGTCAACCCCCTCATTATTTATTTTTTCGTTTATGCCAAGAGAAAAAAAAAAACCTGTTGCTAGGCTGCGGCAAAAACCAAGGAATGACAAGATGGACAATGAAGGGTAAAAAAAGGGAATTAGTCCTTGTACAATCAAACAGCATTATACAAAAAATAAAATCAGAAAACAATGTTTTCTCAGAAAAATAAAAACAATTATACAAAAATATAGTTGTTCAAGAGCAGATTAAGCCCCTGTAACCAATATATAGAGGAAAGCAAACATCAAAAGTATAAAGGGATAATTATAGGTTATTTAGAATCCTGGCTGGATTATAGATTGCATGAACATTTGCTCTAATTCAGATGTGAAATCAGCAGAATCTGGGGGTAGATTTATCAAGAAGTGAATGCCCCTTTCAGTTGCAGGCTTGTTTATTTGAGCCTGAAACTGATATTTATGAAGCAGCTGTTTAAACTGCTGGCTCCTAAACTCTTTCTGCCAACTTTGAATTGGTGGATGAAAATCACACAGGACTGATCCAATCTGAGTGATTGACAAGCCCTGCTCACGTACAATTTGTTACAGGAGTACAGGGTTGCAATTGCACGAACGGACTACATGTGAACCTTGTCTGTCCGCACAATGATAAATCTACCCTTCCATGTTTATGTGTAATTACTTGAACTGAGGGAGGAGTAATTTAATTAACAGAATTTCAAAGGACAAATAAGGCTACATAGTTACTGAGGAAATTAGCTTTGAGCTGACAGGTTGGCGTCCCACACTATAACACCTTTCAATATGACTAAAGAAAATTGAAAAATACAAAGGGAAATTAAAGGTTTTTTTTTTTTTAAAGGAGAGTGCTGTAAAGGTTAGGATGTGTGCTCTTGGGAAAAAAATAGTTTAAGTAATATAAGTGCTGAGAGAATTTAAAGCATAGCTCCTAGAGAAGGTCGGTAAAGGGTTTTCTTTATTGACAGGATAGAAAATATGGTGGGTGATCTATTATATATATGGATATTTCTCTGGGAGTTTGTGGTGTGGAAAAGGGCTCATACAGAATTTGTAGGGGGTGCTTTTTAAAGGAACATTAAAATTATGAATTAACTTTAATGAACTAGCCACATTCTAATTGGTAAATTTGCTCCATGCATAGATAGAGCATACTTACCAATCAGTGCTGGTGTATATACAGAGAACTACACTTCATCAGTGCATGTAGTGCCAATATCAGCATTTAAAAAAAAGCAAGCTAAGCCACTAAGCCATTATTTTTAATTGTGGCACACAAGTGCTCGTCATTACATTAGGAGAGAACATGTGCAGAACCTCTTTACTCTAAAGCAGGGATGGGTAACTTTGGCCCTCCAGATGTTTCAGAACTACATTTCCCATGATGCTCAACTGGACTTCAGAGTGCCTAAGCATCATGGGTAATGTAGTTCTGGAGCATCAGGCATGCCAAGGTTCCCCATCCCTGCTCTAAAGTAATGAGTGCACCACTTGGCTCAGGCACTACAGCCTCTGATTGGCTGTAGTGCCTAGTTTTAAAATCAAAACCAAAAAAGCTGGGAGTGATCTTAAGACTGCAAATACACAGCAAATGTAATTTAAAGCATGGAAATTTGAAATGCTTAGCTCTACTGCAGTTCTCTTAGTGACTGAGTTTATGCATTAAATGTAATGCATCATTTTAATGTTCCTTTAATGAGGGTTGTGTGGATAAAAGTAAAGTTTGCATGTTTATATAGGACTAGATAGATTAGGGTCAGGACATATCTTCTGCTAATTGTTGGAAAGAGGGGTATTTTGGAAATGTAATAGCATCATCCAAACACACTGACTTTTACTAATAAAATTGTAACATTTCACATCAGCTACTTGTGCAGACACTACAATTTGTAAAAAAATAATAGTTTGTTCCTCAATATAAACTGAAAAGGATGGTGTAAGTAGTATCCATGGAAACTAGACATTAACATATTATACCTCCTAATCCATCACCCTTCTTGCACATAATTTTGTAACCAGACTCACATGGATTATGATTTATATCAGCTAAATATTCATGCATCTTATCCAGCACAGTTCCCAGTGTAAGAACCAGGCTACTCTTGAATTATAGGGCTCACATCCTGCTCTTCAGAGGCAGGTTTCCCAGGTGAATTGGAAGACTGGTTGTTCCTTGCTGAGCACTGGGCTACCATATGGCTGAGACTCTGGCAGAAATGACATTTCTTGGGCTGTGGGGGCAGCTTGCACTCTTTGGCATGATGATCTAATCCACCGCAGTTATAGCACCTACAGAAAGAGAGAAGGGTGTAAAGTTATACACGTGAAGTCTGTACAACTAAGGTCAACAGAGTTTTCTGAAGATCTGGGGGAGGAGGTAAAATCTATTGAATTCCTGTGTCATGGTGAAAGGCTTGGAAATGTCTACCTTTTCCCTTACATGAATTATACTTGTTTCTGAGGTACCAGCTCCTACTGAGACTAGAGTTAACAGTGTATAGATAGATAGAGATGGATAGATACACACACACACACGTCTGTGATTGGCTCACAAACTGAAGTTTGTCAGAAAACAAAAACTACTACTTATTTAAATGTGAAAGGGGTATTGCATTGTCTTTTTATTATGCATGTATTGATTATAAAAGTCTACTGTATTTAATTGGGACGTTCACGTTAAACTTTTATGACTTAGTTAGACCATGCAATAAAAATAAATAAAATCTTCCAATTTACTTCTATTTTCAAATTTTGGACAGCATTTTTGTATACACACTGAGGCTTCTACTGAGCATGTGTAAGAATTTGTGGTGTAAACATACATACAATTCTACTCTTTCAATAAATATTTTGGTTTTACAAATGTTTAATACTTCGTACTAATTAACATGTTTTAATTCAAAACATAGTACTGTATTTACATTTCCAGGTAAACATATCATGATAAATACTAACTCAGTCATTCAGTTTAATATTATCAATGAACCTGTATATATAGACAAGTTTTTTTTTAACTTTATAAATGCAGTATAATTTAGCATACGTTATAAAAAAAATAAAATACAATCTAATTAAAATAAAGAAACACTGTTTTGTCAGAAGATATAGTTACAAAAGAAACTAGTATGAAATCTCATTACTTATAGTCTATTGAATTAATTTACTGCATTCCCACTTTTTAACACTAGGAGGCAATAGAATGCTACAAGACAATTTAGTGAACTTTATTTATCGATTTAGTTTTGTTATACTACATCTTTTGTAAGTTGTACTTCCTTTTGTTGCCCTTAACAAAAAAGTTGGTCTTGTTACCAATTTAATTGTTACTTTGAATATCATACACAAAAATATTTTAACATGTTTAATTGCTGTTCTTAGAGGTGTGTAACAATGAATTTTAATGGAGGTACAAAGTTCTGTGAAACGCCCACTCATTTATATTAGTAGAAGATGTATAAATTTTAAATGGAGTCCCGACAAGCTGCATAATGACTGCTCAATATTTACAGGAGCTCAATCTGCTAGAACTGACCAGTGATTTTATTAATTTTGCTACCACTCACAAAGGATACCAGGATCTCCGTCCATACTATAAGTTACTCTCACAGCAAATATTTTACCCTCTCATGCCTCATGGTTTCTGCTAGCAAACACACACCAGTAGTTGTACTCTTGGTAACTACTAGTGGCACTCAAAACAATGATTTTAGCCCTTTGCTGCCACTAAATACAGTAGAATTGCATAATTAGCAAGTGCATAATATAAAAGGCAATAACACCTACTCTGAATTTCATATAAGCAGTAGATTATTTTTGCTGCCCCCTGTGTCATGTGACAGACATCAGCCAATCACAGACTAGTATACATATACCCTGTGAGCTTGTGCACATGCTCAGTAGTATCTTGCTCCCCAGAAAGTGTGTATATATAAAGATTTATTGGAAATGAATTGGAAAGTGTCTTAAAACTGCATGCTCTATCTGAACCATGAAAGTTTATTTTGACTTGAGTGTCCCTTTAAAGCACAAGGCACTGATTTCTTACCCTGACTGGTTATTATTAAAACAGAGTAGTAATTTAACCCTTTATGCAAGTATCACACACAAACCAATGATTTATCTTTTTTCTTCTAGTAACAGATTCATAATTATTTACAATTGTTGCAGTAACACATAAAAAAATCAAAGTACTACAGAGGTAGTAGAGGTATTTATTTGATCTCCTCTATTTCAGCGAACTATCTGCTGATTAATCCTTTACAAATACAGCATTGGCATATGCTAGAAAAAAAATGACACTGTGCAAGTGCAATAAATACAGCATGTAACTAGCACCACTACTATGTTGCTATAATCCAGTGCTACGGAATTTGGCGGCGCTATACAAATAAATGATAATAATAATAATAATATAATTGTATAGAATTCATCAGTAGGCAGGCATTAAACATGTTGCCACTTCTTAGGAAATGTAACCGGAGAAAAGCAAACCATTGGATAAGAGTTTGTTGTATTCAAAACAGCTGCAAGAGCTCCTCCCATGACACACCCTACTCTGCTAAGCTCCACCCAAAACATAATTGGCTGGTCCATGGCACACCCATAAACCACTCCTCTTGTCACAGCTCCCCCCACAAAACACCAGAGGTACATCACCCAAAAGTACCCCTCACCTCCCCTTCCCAGAATCCTGCAGGAAATGTTGAGTGGTATTATATAATAAATGCATTATCTTACCTGTCTCCTTTTGGCCTCCTCTTTTGTTGCCCCTTAACTTTGGGTCTTCTTTCACTTCCTATGCAGGGAGCCCCCTCAGGCCCAGTTACTCTTGTAGACTCCAATCCTTTAGATGATTTTTTAAAGTTGAAGTCAACAGCCTCCCCTTCTTTTAGGCTTCGGAATCCCTCCATGTGCAATTTGCTCTGATGAAAGTAAAACAAAGGTGTTTTTTTTTGTTTGTTTTCTTGTGGGGGGGATGTTGGATAGAAGGTAAATATAATAATAAAACGCGGATGTCAAGAAAATTTAAATTAAAGGGATGGTGTACTGCAAAATGTTCTCCCCATTAATTTTCTTTTCCCAAAGAATCCACTTTACCTGCTAAAATATATTAAATTGTTTACAAATAACTCCTTTACCTTAATTTTGTCATTTGCACTAGCTGTTTTACCAGTTAAAACCACCACCTATACTAAAAATTTCAATATTGCAGTAATTGCTACTGAAAAGCTAAAGGGACAGTCAACACCAGAATTTTTGTTGTTTAAAAAGATAGATAATCCCTTTATTACCCATTCCCCAGTTTTTTGCAAAACCAACACTGTTATATTAATACACTTTTTACTTCTGTGACCAACTTGTATCTAAGCATCTTCTGACCGCCCCTAATCACATGACTTTTAGTTATTTTGCATATAGTTGCATTTTAGCCAATTAGTGCAGTGTCTGCCACTAGCCACGGGCGTGATCACAATGCTATCTATATGGCCTACATGAGCTTGCTCTCCCCTGCTGTGAAAAGTAAATAAAATAGAGGCGGCCTTCAAGGGCTTAGAAATTATCATATGCACCTTCCTAGGTTTGCTTTCAACTAGAATACCAAGAGAACACAGAAAAATTGTTGATAAATGTAAATTGGAAAGTTGTTTAAAATTACATGCCCTATTTTTGGACTTGACTGTCCCTTAAGTAAACTAAGAGGCATCAGAACAAAGCAACCTCCCAGTGGGGGTGGGTGGGTGTTTCTGCACCATCTTTAAATACAACTAACTATTTTCTGCTGCTTGCCTGAGTACACTGTCCCTTTAACCATAAATATCATAAACAGAATATATCACAAATTTAAAGGTGTGTTCTAATGTAACCATAAAATGATTTATTTAGTTAGAATATTTTATTTATGAACATATAGCATTTGGGAAATCTGGTTAACACATACTCAAAGAGCTCTCCTGGGAAATTTCTACTCTGCTTCCAATAAGGATATGACTGGTTACTGAAGCATATGCATGTAGGCTTGCTGCTGATTGGCTAATCAGCTGTATCCTCATCTGGAGTGGCACAGGAGCACAACTTTGACCATATTTAACCAATTTGCAGGGGTTTAACACATCGTTAAAAAGGAATTTGTTTAAAAATAAATTGCTTTAGCAAAACAGAGCAAACCTAAAAGAAGTGTTCAAGGACATAAAACTCTAAACATTGCTGACATCCATATTTAAATATGTTAAATAGTTTTGCTTAAAAAAAAAAAAGGTTGAGTTAAAGCTTCATTTTAAGCCAACAGGAAGGACAACTGGACCTTAAAAGACCAGTAAATACAGCAGATTTGCATAATCAACAAAAGCATGATAAAAAGACAATGCAATAGCACTTAGTCTGAACTTCAAACAAGAAAGATTGTTTTCCTGACGAATTTCAAAGTTATTTGACAGCTATAAGCCAATAAGAAATGCATATACGTATATTCTGTGAATTCTTGCACATGCTCAGTAAGAGCTGGTAACAAAATGTGTTAATATAAAAATCCTGAGCACATTAAGCTAATGGACGTAATTTGAAAAGTTGTTTAAAACTTCATGCTCTATCTGAATCATGTTTGATTTCTTCTTTCATGATTCAGATAGAGCATGCAATTTTAAGCAACTTTCTCATTTACTCCTATTATCAACTTTTCTTTGTTCTCTTGCTATCTTTATTTAAAAAACAAAAATTTAAAAGCTTAGGAGTCAGCCCATTTTAGGTTTGGCACCCTGGATAGTGCTTGCTTATTGGTGGCTACATTTAGCAAACCAATAAGCAAGCATAACCCAGGTTCTGAACCAAAAGTGGGTCGGCTCTTAAGCTTTACATTCCTGCTTTGTAAATAAAGTTAGCAAGAGAACAAAGAAAAAATTAATAGGAGTAAATTAAAAAGTTGCTTAAAATTGCACGCTCTATCTGAATGATGAAAAAAAAATTGTGTTTTAATGTCCTTTTAAAAGGATATGAAACCCAAAAAAATATTGTGATTCAGACAGAGCATACAATTTTAAAAAATGGTTTCCAGTTTACTTCTATTATCAAATTTGCTTAGTTCCCATGATATTCTGTGTTGAGTAGATACCTAGGTAGGCATCTGGAGCACTACATGGTAGGAGATAGTGCTGCCATATAGTGCTCTTCTAAATGGAAAATAATATTGCAAATTTGCTGCCATATAGTGCTCCAGAAATAGGCTGGTATTTTGCCCCCATTTCAATGCACGTGTCTTTTCTATTTCTCACTGCAGAATCCTCAAGGCTAACCCTGCTACACACAGTTCCCTAATTGGATTTAACAAATCCTGCAAAACAGTGCACTTCTTTATATTAACTTTGTGTAGGCTCAAACCCAGAATGGCTTCTCCAAATGGTAGAGTTTGTCTATTAAAAGACAATTGCAGCAATCCATATGTTAATTTGTTTAAAAAATGTTTATACTTGGCTAGTTATTAAAGGGACAGTCTACACCAGAATTGTTATTGTTTTAAAAGATAGATAATCCCTTGTTACCCATTCCCTAGTTTTGCATAACCAACACAGTTATATTTATATATTTTTTACCTCTGTGATTATCTTGTATCTAAGCCTCTGCAGACTGCCCCTTTATTTGTTCTTTTGACAAACTTGCAGTTTAGCCAATCAGTGATGGCTCCCAGGTAACTTCACGTGCATGAGCACAGTGTTATCTATATGAAAAACATGAACTCTAGTGGTGAAAAACCTGTTAAAATGCATTCTTAAGAGGCGGCCTTCAAGGTCTAAGAAATTAGCATATGAATCTCCTAAATTAAGCTTTCAACTAAGAATACCAAGAGAACAAAGAAAAATTGGTGATAAAAGTAAATAGGAAAATTGTTTAAAATTACATGCCCTATCTGAATCATGAAAGTTTTTTTTGGACTAGACTGTCCCTTTAAGTCTTTCATGTTATCTACATATAAAGTGATGGCTATCCCCTTCCCTGCAAGTAGCAGAAAAAATGGTGATTAAAAAACCCCATACTGCCAAGATCATATTCTGCCAGTAACACACTTAGAGCAGCAATTTAATCCCATTCATGCCAGTACCAAGTAAATATCTGTGATTTACCCCCTTTCTAGAGCACTGATTTCACCCCCTTTTCTTTCACTAACACACAAAACAATGATTTAACCTCCTCCAAGCAAATAAATAAAAGGGACAAAGAGATTAACACTTCTTATCCCATTTAAAAGCAAACACTGCGACACAGGTACACACTGAAGCCCACGCCTATTTCAGAATAGGAGTATATTTAAAAGCTGTTTAAAAATTTTCTATTTGAACCATGACAATAAAGGAACATGAAACCCAAATCTGTTCTTTCATGATTCAGATAGAGCAAGCAATTTTAAACATTCCAATGTACTTCTTTTATATAATTTGTTTCATTCTCTTGGTATCCTTTGTTGGCTCAGGAGAAGCAATTC
The DNA here is from genome assembly GCF_027579735.1 of Bombina bombina. Lineage (NCBI taxonomy): Eukaryota > Metazoa > Chordata > Amphibia > Anura > Bombinatoridae > Bombina > Bombina bombina. Next base: position 532,165,454 of record NC_069501.1, on the reverse strand, counting down.
ACTACTGGGAGCTAGGTTGCCGATTTGTGGCTGCACATATATAACTCATTTAATTGGCTCACCTGATGTGTTCAGCAAACGCCTAGTGGTGCATTATTGCTCCTTTAACAAAGAATACCAAGAGAATGAAGCAAATAGATTGGAAAAGATTGGAAAGTTGTTCAAAATTGTATGTTCTATCTGAATCCTGAAATAAAAAAAAATTGGAGTTCCACGTTCCTTTAATTTTGATTTTCATACCACTTTAAAAACTTAAATGTTTTAACAGTTACCTGTTCCATTTGTAACAATAAAGTGACATTATGGAGATACTGTATGTATAGCTGCAATATTCTATCCCCCCCCCCCCCCCAAAGGACTGGTGAACAAAATAAAAACAAACAATCTAACTTTAATGATTCAGGTAGAGCATGCAATTTTAAACAACTTTCAAATGTACTCCTATTATACATTTTTCTTTTGGTATCTTTATTTGAATGTAAGCTTAGCTTGCCGATTGGTGGTTACATTTAGACACCAATCTAAAAGTGCTACTCAGGTGAGGAAACAAAAATGGTCTGTCTCCTATGCTTACATTCCTGCTTTTTAAATAAAGATGCCAAGAGAATGAAGAAAATGTGGTAATAGGAGTAAATTAGAAATTTGCTTAGAATTGCATGCTCTATCTGAATCAAGGTTTCTTTTTGACTAGACTATTCCTAAAGAACTATAAAACATATTTTGTTTTCCTTTAAAGGGACACAAGTCAAAATTAAACTATCATGATTCAGAAAGAGCAGCAATTTTAAACAACTTTCCAATTTATTTCCTTTAACAAAATGTGCACAGTCTTTTTATATTTACATTTTTTGAGTCACCATTTCCTACTAAGCATGTGCAAGACTTCACAGACTATATGTATTTGTGATTGGCTGGTGGCTGTCACGTGATACAAGGGGGAGTGGAAATAGACATAACTGAAATTTGTGAGAGAAAAAAAATAAATCTACTACTCATTTGTTATTGTATTGTCTTTTTATCATATTTTTGTTGGTTATGTAAATCTTTTGTATTTACTGGTCCTTAAAGGGACACTCAATCAAAATGAAACTTTCATTATTCAGATAGAGCATGCTATTTTACACAACTTTCCAATTTACTTCCATTAAAAGGGATAGTTCACCCAAATATTTTATCCCCTTTAAATTGTTCCCAATTATTCATTTTACCTGCTAGAGTGTTTTAAATTGTTAACAAGTAGCTCCTTTATCCCTATTTTGGCATTTGAAATAGCTGATTTAGCCTGTGGTATCCCAACCTATACTGAAAGTTTCTATACTGGAGTATATTCTATTGAATAACCTAAGTAAACACAGCCAGCAGAAGAGATTACACTCTCAGTGGGGGGCATGATAGTGAAGTAATAAAATGATAATTTTCCATTGTTCTCTCTAAGTATTGAGCTATGGTTTTCTAGAAAAATATAAGATAATGAAGCAAGTCTGTGTACATAAAAGTGATAACATAATGAGATCTGATGTTACCTGTAGCTCAACCCATTGTAATAGGCTGTGGTTTAAAAGCACAAAACCAGCTTCATATACAAAAATAAACCTTAAATTGCAATTTCTCATAAATTTTATACTCTGCAGCTGATATAACAAGTCATTGAAAATGCATTCATATAAAAACAATGTTACAGTGTACTGTCCCTTTAACAAAATGTGCAGTCTTTTTATATTTAAACTTTTTGAGTCACCAGCTCCTACTGAGCATGTGCAGGAATAAGTGTGTATGGATTTGTGAATGGCTGATGGCTGTCACATGGTACATGTATTCATTTGTGATTGGCTGATGGCTGTCACATGGTACAGAGGGAGTGGAAAAAGACAAATTGTCGGAAAAAAAAATCTACTACTCATTTGAAGTTTAGACTAAGTGCTATTGCATCGTTTTGTTATCTTGAATTTGTTGATTATGCATATCTATTGTGTTGACTGGTCCTTTAAGAGGCCAGGGATCGGCAAGCTAAAGCTGAGAGGAACAATTACAGAGACATAATACTGCATTAGTAAAATGCTTTTATGCACTAGATAGAATATGTTACCGTTGTACTGATGCATGCATCTATATATGTGTTTAATGCCACTCTTGAGTGGCCTTTAAGTGCTAGATGCATGCAGTAGAGCAGCAGTAAAGGGTTAAAGTGAATTGGAGCATGCAATTAATTGTAAATGGATATAGACAGAAGGTTACTTTGTGATTAGATAGCAAGGGGTGCACTTAAAGGGACCTTGTACATTAGATTTTTCTTTGCATAAAAGTTTTGTGGATGATCCATTTATATAGCCCATCTGGGAGTGTTTATGTAACAATGTATAGTTTTACTTATTTTTAAATAACATTGTGCTAAGTTTTAAACTCCTAACCAAGCCCCAAAGTATCAGATGTGATGTCTACATTGACTGAGGCTGAATACCTTTGGCTGGACTACAATTATAGGACAATAGAATTGCATAATCAGTAGTAGCTGGTGCATCAGAAAGTATATATATATATATATATATATATATATATATATATATATAAGACTGTGCACAATTTAATAATGTAAGTAAAATTATAAAATCTCTAAAAAGTGAATGCTCTATCTGAATAATTAATGTTGTATTCCACTTTAGTGTTCCTTAAAGGGATATGAAACCCATTTTTTTTTCATGATTCAGATAGAAAGTTGCTTAAAATTGCATGCTCTAATTTATTCCTATTATCAAATTGTCCTCGTTCTCTTGGGATCTTTATTTGAAAAGCAGGAATGTACGCTTAGGAGCCAGACCATTTTTGGTTCAGCATCTGGGTAGTGCTTGCCTGGCAAGCGCTACCCAGAGTGCTGAACCAAAAATGTGGGTTTCATATCCCTTTAAAAAGGTTTAATTTTTAAAGTTACCTTACTGTTGCTTTAAACATACAAATGTTGATACAATAGATAAAAAAAAATACTGCCAAGCCCCTTTAACGTTAACTAAATATTTGTTGTTTTAATTACCGAATATAAATGTGCAATTTGTAATTTTATTAGACCAAAATTTAGCTTTTATTTTACTTATTTTTAAGGTAATATGAATACTAAAGTCTTTAAACATTTCAGAGTGAATAGGTTTCGCTTTGGTAATGTGCCATGATGTGTTGGTGTTCTACGACGTCATTGCAAAGCTGTAATTATTTTTACAGAACAAAACAAAATATTTGGAAAGCTACACAGGGCATTTCCTTCAGCCTAGAAACTCAAAGTGCTGCTAATTAATCCGGAGTATTAGGAATCCCCTCCTCCTATCAGGTAGTTTAAGGGATTCCCATCTATGACAAGGGACAATCCCCCAACTACCGGGAAAGAGGAGGAGAGGGGGTGCATGGGAACAAAGCTTCTCAGAAGTGATTTGCATTCCTAACATACCAGAGGGGAGGGGGAGGGGTGAGAGTCACAGGGGGGCTGGTTGCCAAAATATGCAGGTAGCCATGTGGTCTACTAGCTACTCTCTGTAGCACTTTTATCTGATTTTACCTGTAGAACTCCAGATAAACAAATGATTGTTATATACTCTATGTGTAAAGAAATACATAGCAAAACCATATAATGTTTCAGTCATGAGAATGAGAGAAAATTCTCAAAAGCTGGTCTTAAATACTAAAGTGAATGTAAAGTTTCACGAATGAGTGCCTGGTTTTTAAAAATACTATTAAAAAACAGGGGCACTTCACATTCATGAAAGTTTACATTTCACCGGTTTTGTTAAAATACTGATGTATGAAGAGATGGGGGGGGGGGGGGGATTTGCTGCTCCGGCTTGCAAGAAGAAAAGCAATTTTAACAAAATCGGTAAAATGTAAATGAAAGTGCCCCTTTTTTTTTAATAGTATTTTTAAAAACCAGGCACTCATTCGTGAAACTTTACATTCAAATTAAATAATAATAAAGAGTTTAATTAAAAGTACAGTGAGGCCCCGGTTTACGCATGACTCGGTATACGAAATTTCGGTTTACGAAATCGAAATTTGAAGAAAATTTGACTCGGTTTCCGATTTTTTTTTGCAATACGAAACAAAATGCCGGTTTGCCCCCCTCGGTTTACGAATATTTTTCGCAATACGAAACCAGTGGCCCCTGTGCCCCCTGCATACTCAAGTATGATTGAATTACTGAAGTTTGGGTACCAGTGTGGAGGTGTTGGAGAGGTTTTGGAGCCATTTTGCAGCAAGTTGTTGAGCCTTTTGGAGCCATTTGCAGCAAGTTGTGGAGCCTTTTGGAGACATTGGAGCCATTTGCAGCAAGTTGTTAAGCCTTTTGGAGCATTTTTTGGACACTTTATTTGAATTTTTTCGGACCTCCGGAACGCATTAATTGATTTTCAATGCATTCCTATGGGAAACCGTGTTTCGGTTTACGAATTTTTCGCAATACGAAACGACTCGGAGAACGAATTAAATTCGTAAACCGAGGCCTCACTGTATTTTGTAGCATTAAAAAAAGGGGATTTTAGCTCAATCCTTTCATTCCTCTTTTCAACCATATGCTCAAGAAAATGTATCATGGGACGATTCTAGGCTGTGGGTAAAAAGTGGACGACAGAACTAAATATTGAAGCAGGCCTGCCCTTTAGGCAGGGCGAGAGGGGCCCCACAATGTCAGGGGTGAGGGTATGAGAAGGTGCAATGTACATCCTATAGTTTTTGAAGAAGTGCTTATGGTATCAGGATGTGTAATATATAGTGTTATTCTTTAAATAGGAAACACTCAATATTGGGACAGGGTGGGCCATACAGTTGGCAGGGTATATGGGAGTAGAGGAATAAGGGTGCAGGACTAAGGGCCCCCACAAATTTGTCTCCCCCATGGCCCCACAAATTCTAAGTGTGACTCTGTATTAAAGGGACACTAACGTCAAAATTATTATTTTTTATTCAGTATGCAGTTAAAAAAGCATAACTCATTTACTTCAATAAGTAAATTGTGCAATATATATATATATATATATATATATATATATATATATATATATATATATATATATATATATATATATATATATATATATATATATAGTAAATATTTGCATAGGAAATTAGTACATCTAGGCAAGTATCCCCGCTTGCTTTTCCCCAGCGGGGATACTTGCCTAGATGTACTAATTTCCTATGCAAATATTTACATTGATTTAATTTTGAGACATGGAGGATTTTAATTTCAGTTTTTTATCTCCCCCCATAATTTTAATGAATATATATATATATATATATATATATATATATATATATATATATATATATATATATATATATATATATATATATATATATATATATATATATATATATATACATACATACATACATACATACATACATACATACATACATATACACACACACACACACACATACACTTTGAGGTGCCACCTCCTACTGAGCATGTGCAAAGCTTAGGCTTATATTTATATAAGTTTGTGATTGGCTGATGGCTGTTGCATAATACAGGTGACAGGGAAACTCATGAAAAACTTCGAAATTTGTTAGAACAAAAAAAAACAAAAAACAAAACAAAAACACTACAGCTCATTTGAAATTCAGAGTAAGTGCTCTTGGCCTGACTAGAGCACTGGGCATGGTAAAAACAAATCAAATAAAAGGCACTAATTTGCAAATGTATTCTTAGATCTGTGGTGGTGTGCATAATAAGACAATGCAAAAGCACTTACTCTGAAAGTTAAATGAGCAGTAGATTTTTTTTCTAACAAATTTGAAAATGTATCTACCTGTACCAGCCAATCAGAGACTCATACACGCATGCACTGTGAACTTTTGCGCATGCTCAGTACCAGCTAGTGCCTCATAAAGTGTGTATATAAAAAGACAATTTGATAATGGAAGTAAATTCTTTTAAAACTGCTCAAAATGAATGATAGCAATTTAAAGGGACACTAAACCTAAAAAAAAATTATTTGGTGATTCAGATAGATCATGCAATTTTAAGCAACTTTCTAATTTACTCCTAATATCAAAATGTCTTTGTATTCTTGCTATCTTTATTTTAAAAAAGCAGGAATTTAAAGCTTAGGAGCCAACCCATTTTTGGTTTAGAACCTGGGTTGCACTTGCTTATTGGTTTGCTAAATGTCGCTACCAATAAGCAAGCGCTATCCAGGGTGCTGAACCTAACATGGGCTGGCACCTAAGCTTTGCATTCCTACTTTTTAAATAAAGATAGCAAGAGAACGAAGAAAAACTGATAATAGGAGAACATTTGGAAAGTTGCTTAAAATTACATGCGCTATCTGAATCAAAAGAAAAAAAAATGTGGGTTTAGTATCCCTTTAATTTTGACATTAGTTTCCCTTTAATGCACATGATGTATCAGGCGTGCTCAAACATTTCAAAACGTTTCAAAAAGTATAACAAACTTAAAATGCCCATGTCCTCTTTTTAGCTACAATAAAGAAAAAAAAAACGTCATTCATTTAAAGTGCAACCAAACATTTAAATGACCATTAAAACTCAGCATTTCAACAGCGCAAAAAAAAAAAAGATCTTACTGAACATGGAACATTATTGCAATATACATTTATTGTTTATGTTGATTTCTTTTGTTGTAAAATACATCTAAAAATTGCACTTGTTCCACTTTACTCCCAGGGAGACTTGAGTTAATACTTTTAACTTATTTATCTGTGAGGTTTTGTTTACCCCTCTCCTACGTCACATTCTCTGTACTCATTTGCTTTATTAAAAGGGATAGTATGCTATAAAATTGTTTTTCCATTAATGTTTTTCCAATGACTTGTTATACCATCTGCATGGTATAAAATGTATGAGAAATTGATTTATCTGGTTTTGTGTTTTGACACCACAGCCTATTACAATGGGTTGAGCTTGCAGGTAAAAATCAGATCATTAAGTTATCACTTTGTGTACACACAGTTGCTTCTTTATCTTATATTCGTCAGTAAACCAAAGCTCAATACTTAGAGGGAACAATTGAAAATCATTTTATTAGTTATCTCTTCTACACCTCACCGGGAGTGTAATTTCTTCTGCTGGCTGTGTTAGCCTCTCAATAGGCTGGACTTAAAGGAACAGTCTATGAATGAAACATTCATGATTGAGATAGGGCATGCAATTTAAAACAACTTTCCAATTTACTTTAATCATCAAATTTGCTTTGTTCTCTAGAGATTCTTTGTTAAAAGCTAAACCTAGGTAGGCTCATATGCTAATTTCTGAGCCCTTGAAGACCACCTCTTATCTCATTGCATTTTGACAGTTTTTTGTTTACAACTAGACAGTGCTAGTTCACATGTGCCATATAGATAACATTGTGCTCACTCCCATTGAGTTATTAGTCAGCACTGATTAGCTAAAATGTAAGTGTCAAAATAACTGAAATAAGGGGGAAGTCTGCAGAAGCTTAGATACAAGGTAATCAAAGAGGTAAAAAGTGTATTAATATAACAGTGTTGGTTATGCAAAACTGGGGAATGGGTTATAAAGGGATTATCCATCTTCTTAAACAATAATAATACTGGAGTAGACTGTCCCTTTAAGTCTAGAAACTTTCAGTATAGGTGAGGATACCACAGGCTAAATCAGCTATTTCAAATGTTGAAATGTGGGTAAACAAGCTACTTGTAAACATTTTAATACACTCCAGCAGGTTAAACGGATACACAGAGGGGAGAACGTTTTTAGGTAAACTGTGTCTTTAAGGTGGATTATCAGTTTTGCGTGAACATTCGTGATAGGAAAAGTATTGCTTGCAATAGCAGTGAGAATACCAGGTAGTTATATGTTTTTTTTTTTTTTTTACTATTTAACTAAGCTGAATAAGTGCTAAACCCCCTTAAAGGGACATTGTACACTAGATTTTTATTTGCATAAATGTTTTGTAGATGATCCATTTATATAGCCCACCTTGGAGTGTTTTTGTAACAATGAATAGTTTTGCTTATTTTTTTTTACTAACATTGTGCTGATTTTCAGACTCCTAGCCAAGCCCCAAAGTATCAGATGTATACTGATGTGATTGTCTACAGACTCCTGCAGCTTCTTTCTGTATAATCTGTCTTTTCATAAGCAGGGAAGGGGGGGGGGGGGGTTATCTGCTCTTCCTGTTTTCCCAGCACCGTTCACTGGGTGTCCCAGCCTAACCTCATCAACAATGCTAAACTGGGAGCTTCTAAGTAAGTTTTTAAAAGTTGTTTTTCTGAATTTTTAGATTAGTATCTGTGCAGGGGGACATGGATTCAGTTAAAAGAAAAAAAACCCATAAAATAATATACTCATTTGTAAAAAATAAAGCTGTATTATTCTTGTATTGGAAACTATTGCTTGCTTAATTCCCCTGAACACAAAACATTATAGCTGGCAAGAACTGATTGGTCCACTCAGTGACACGATTCTTTGACCTAAAACATCAAACTTTTCCTGATCTTAGCCTTGAGCTATGTTTGGTATTTCTCAGAGTTGATGAAGTTTGAATTCTCTTACTGAAATTCCTTTATTTTATCAAATCTACATAGGTTTGGGCATTTGTGTGTTTTATCACATAAAAAATACCTTAATACATTCTTATCCAACACTCATACACAGTACTTCAATCTGTTTTAAAATAAAAGCAGGATTTTAGTTACTTTACATACATATTTATAGAAAAAAAAATGCAGGCAAATTAAATACAGGATACGTCCTCCAATTTTTTTCCTGTCCAGCGGGATTAACTGTTGAAAAATAACGAACTTATCAAATCTTGGTTATACTACAGCGTATTAAACCACTATAATATCCTGGTAAACCTTTCACTTTTTTATAATCAGATCCAGAATTTTAGCAATATTTTAGATGGTGTTTAATTTATCATCAATGAAGAGGCGCCATAAATTACTTTTTTTATCTAGCCATGCCATCCTAATACCCTGCTCTCTGGTTGCCCACTTCAAAAGTAAAATCTAACGCTTGTACAACAGTTCAAACCGTTAGCTCACCAATAAAAATGACTTCTGAAGTGGGCGGCCAGGTATTTGAATTTCATTGCTACACTAAAAAGTAAGTTATTGCGTATCTTCATTACAAGAGATGAATTAAACTACATCTAAAATATTTCCATTCCAGATCGGATTATAAAAAGTGGAAAGTTTATCATCACTTTAAATGGAGATGTAATAGAAAATGATGTATGTCATGGTTTCAGAAAGAGCATGCAGTTTTTAAAGAGTCTTTTTCAAGTTTACTTGTATTTTGAATTAAAGGGACAGTTCACCCCAAAATTTTCTCCCCTTTAAATTATTCCCAATGATCCTTTTAACCTGCTAGAGTGTATTAAATTGGTTACAAGTAGCTCCTTTACTCCTATTTCAGCATTTGAAATAGCTGATTTAGCCTGTGGTATCGCCACCTATACTGAACAAATTAATACTGGAGTATAGGCTATTGAATAGCCTAAGTATACACAGCCAGCAGAAGAGATTACACTCTCAGTGGGATGCAGGATAGTTAAGTAATAAAATGATCATTTTCCATTGTTCTCTCTATGTATTGAGCTTTGGTGTTCCAGCCAAATAAAAGATAAGGAAGCAAGTCTGTTTACACAAACTTAGAACATAATGAGATCTGATCTCACCTTTAAGTTCAACCCATTGTAATAGGCTGTGGTTTCAAAGCACAAAATCAGCTACTTCATATACACAAATAAGCATGAAAATGGAATTTCTCAAATATTTTATACTCTGCAGTTGGTATAACAAGTCATTTAAATTACATTAATGGAAACATTTTTTACAGTGTACTGTCCCTTTAACTTTGTTAAAAGCATACCTACAGCAGGTAATCTCAGAGGAAGCAATGTACTGCTGAGAGCTAGCTGGTGATTGTTCGATAGAGTGTACACATATTTTGATTTAGCACTGTATATCAAAATGGGCCTGGATAATATGTTGGGGTTATATAATTACCGTTACAAATAATAATAATAATAATAATAATAATAAAGTACACATTCAATGTTAATATTCTTATGAAAGGATATTAAACTCATAAATAAGTGTAATGTTCATAAAATGTTATTTCCTTAAATTATGCATGCAATATATGTAAATGGTTTATTTTACTTGATCTTCCCCGAGTTTAACAAAAATTACGTTTTTTCCACTTCCCAATTGAAGAGACATGAAACCCAATAGTTAGGTTCATTATTCAGAGAGAGCGTACATTTGTAAACTAATTTCCAATGTACTTGTATTGTCAATTTTGTTATCATTTGTTAAATCATGATGGAACATTTTTGTATTTCATGTGCCTTTAATTCTGGAGAGCAATCTGTGCAATTCAGAACTCCCAGCCCGCTAAGTTACACAACGATTGCTTGATTCCTATCCGTCACAGCAAATAAGAAAAACATGCTCAAAACATGATCCAAATGGTATGCTACTGAACTGCAAAACAATACAAATTTTGCTAACAAAATAAAATTGAATCATATATATATATATATATATATATATATATATATATAATTTTTTTACACACACATTATGTAAATTTAAATTGATATAGTTACTGTGATGTTGTTTTGCACAACTGATAATCAAGTGGTGTCAATGATTTACGGGCTTATAGGGAAAACTCCCACAACACTGGTGGTGATCTGGAACAAGCTCCACATGTAAGTATAAAAACAACATAAGTAGCTTTTTCAATTCTATAATGCTTGTCAATCATCCTAGACAAATGACTCCAGGTTGTTTTAAGTCCACCAGTGGTGGAGGGGTTAGGAAGCAGCATATGTAGCTTATCAAATGAGACCCATAGAATTTAGTTAGGATAAATGGGTGGGCAAATAAAATTGCATCGGGACATATGTGTCTTAGTTGGGAGAATCCATAACCACATGAATTATCAGAATGACTTTTTACATTATTTTATTTATAATAAAGTGGCTATTCTAAGTACTGAAGCTAAACAAGGTTAAAATTTAATGGGGAATAAAAGGCAGAAGGTTAGACAGGGGATATCAAGGAAGGAGGGATAGAACAGAAAGTCCACAACACATGGTGGACAACATAGACCAAACAAATCATGGTTGGGAGGGCAAGGTGGGACAAGATAAAGTGGACACCTCAGGGGCTCCAAGTGAAGATGAGAGACAAAAGAATAAACACAAAAACAGACAAAAGAGGGAGAACACACATAATGAGACAATGAAGAGGGCGCACTAGAGAAACACATGCAGTGAATAAGGTTGGGGACATGGATAGATTAGAACCAGGGAATTTCAGAAGGTGCCATATGGCAATGCAAGCCAATAAAAAGAGCCCTCATCGTAGAAGGATACATTAAAAAAAAGTAATGTTTATGGGGAGCATATTGGCATCTAGGGCCATAGGCAGCTGTATATTTATCTTATAGGGATAGACACCTGGACACCATTTATGTGAGCAAATGATATCTATCTACAACATGTACCACAGCTCTGTGGAAAGACAAATGGCCATTACATAAAACAAACTAAAGCAAATATATCTACTCTGAAAAGATGGTACTGCCCATGTGTAAGCCATGTAGTGAGCCAGGTTTCATGAACCATCAACTGCAAGGGCAGAACATCATTTAGCAGCTAAAGAGACACCAGGGCCTGTGGCAGAAGAGTGACTCAGTCACAACAGCCTTGTGCAAGCCACCAACAACAGCAGGAAAGCCCACCAGCGGGTGCCTGGCACCTGATCTAAGAGCTAAAGTGGGCATATAGCTTGCCGAAGACGGTTGTAGGAACCACACATGTAATCTGTGGTTTCATTTGGTTATATAGCTAGTGTAAAGACAGATGCAGACTTAAAGGGACAGTATACTGTAAAATAGTTTTTCCCTTAATGTGTTTACAATTGCTTTTTTTACCAACTGCAGAGTAAAAAATGTATGAAAATTAGCCTTTTAAGGTTTATTTCTGTATATTAAAGCTCTGATATTGTGTTTTGAAGCCACAGCCTAATAAAATAGGTTGAGCTTGTAGTTATAATCAGATCTCATTACTGTATCACATTGTGCACATATACCTGCTTCTTTATCTTATATCTGTCCTTAAAACAATCACCAATACTTTGAGAGAACAATGGAAAATCAACATTTTATTACCTTATCTCTGCTTTATCACACTGGGAGTGTAATTTCTTCTGCTGGCTGTGTTTACAAAGCTTATCTATAGCTGGTACGCGCGGCCACAAACTTTCAGAATAGGTGGGGATAGCACATGCTAAATTAACAATTTCAAATGCCAATATAAGGGTAAAGGAGCTACTTGCAAACAATTTAATACACTGCAGCAGGTAAAGTGGATCATTGGGAACAAATTAAAGGGGAGAAAAATTTTGAGTAAACTGTCCCTTTAAGAAAATCAGATGGTCTCTTAGATGGCATAAAAGGTCCTACAAGGACAAATATTGGCTGAGGTCTTGCTTGGGTATGTAGTTGGCAAGGCTATGTATCCGATCGATAGCTGTTACTTGTATAGCTGACAAGATGGTATCACTATATTAAAAACATTTGTATTTGCATTATTATTAGATACAATACAATATTACGAGGGGGTGTGATGGTAGTGGGTAAAAAGTTGTACACTTTTGAGCACTAGCCATTATTGCAAAGCTGCTACTATAAAGTGGTAAAGACATGCACAGTCCTGAGCCTACCCAGGTATGCTGTACAACAGGGACATCAAGATAAAGTAAATTGTATTTTTTTTTTCAAAATTGCATGTTCCATCTGAATCATGAAAGTTTAATTTTTGACTGTCATGTCCCTTTAATGTCACGTAAAAATGTACAGGTGGCCCTCGTTTTACAACGGTTCATTTTACACCGTTTCAGAATAACAACCTTTTTTTCCAGTCATGTGACTGCTATTGAAAAGCATTGACAAGCAGTGCATTTATTAAAATAGCCAGTAGGTGGAGCTGTCCACTTGTGTTGCAGCAAAGCCAAGCTAGCTGAATTAATCAGTTTAACCAGACCTGAGCTATCGAGCAGATTTCAACGGAACAAGATCTTCCTGTCTATAAATCAGTCCAGATTGGAATGCATTGAAAGAACTGTTTGCAGAAAAATGCAAGTGAAGTCTGTGTTGTGTGATTATTTTATTAGGTTTATAATGCTGTTTAGCAAATGTTTTTGTTCATTTAACTTAGTTTAATTATATATTCTGTGTTGTGTGATTATTTTATTAGGTTTATAATGCTGTTTAGCATTTAAAGTCTTAATTTCAAAGCTTTAAAAATAATGTATTAAAGGGGGGCCTGGAACCTATTTCCCTCACTTCCCATTGACTTACATTATAAACTGGGTTTCAATTTACAACGGTTTTGATTTACAACCATTCCTTCTGGAACCTAACCCCGGCGTAAACTGAGGGCTACCTGTATTAACAGTGCTTGTAAATGGCAAAGGATCAATGTTTACAAACACTGATATATAATGTATAGTACATACAGTATAGACAAGGCACTCTACAATATAGGAGGGTAGGAACTCACAGTTTAAGCCATTTTACATATATTTAAATACCAATAAGCCATTTCACCTATATTTAAATACCAAAAAGCAATTTCACCTATATTTAAATACCAATAAGCCATTTCACCTATATTAGAATACCAATATTGTAAGAATATATTCAATTAAAATAGACTGACGTTATTACAGTAAACGCTTGTGTAAAATGTATGCACTATAAATTTAGTAATATATATTACTATTTGCCAGATCTCAAATTGTTTCCAAATTTTAAGCTTAGAGGATTTTTTTTTGTTTTGTTCTTAACAATAAATTTACATTAACTGAAAGTGTGGCCTTATCAAGAAGCCTGGGGAACAGAGATGACAGTTAGACCTGTAAATGATGTATCTGACACAATGTAATACTTTCTTTAACTGGTATGTTAGTTCAGTATTATGTCCCATAGACTAGTACACTAGCCTACTACAGAGAAGTGCTTAGCCAGCTTGCTATCATTTTACACAAAGTCCTATCTTACTTTTACTCTAAGATATGTTATCTCAGCCCTTGTTCTGGGGATGCTAAAGATATTAGGATAGGAAATGTGACCCCCTCTGTGGGAGGCAATGGGCACCGTAGCCAGGATAGGACTCTGCTGTCTTTTGAAGTTGGAATGTTAGTGGCTGCAATAAGGAAATTGGACATTCAGGGCAATAAAGTAAAATATTTCCAACAGCCCACCCCCTCGTCCATTCTCAGAATGCCCCATAAGTTCCTGGGTCAGGAAAAGGTTACTCATCAAAGTCTCATGGCAAGGAATCCATCCCCAAAAAACATTGAATTTAGGAATCTGCTGGCTGCATACTATTAGATATCCTGTCTATTCATATGCACTGTGTGTGCAGCTATCACAGTAAGGGGTCCTTTCAGTAAACAGAGACACATTCACATGCATAAGGAGATAAGCTACACAATAAATTATAGTCATCTCCTGCAAAGTTACACAAAACAGCTATGAGGCATGCAAGATAGCCTGACTAGCCAGTGACAAAGACAGAAGTTACTATAGGACATAGAGTTTGTACCCCCCTCTAAGAAACATACATTTTGATAAGCAGATAACACCCATCAAGTCTGTCCACATTTCCTTCTGAAGTGTAAGGTAAAGGGGATTAAACACATAATGCAACTTATAAGTAAAGTATTGAGGTTATTTCCTGCCTCCATCTAGTCATGAATGCAGCATTGGTTTTACCTTTAACTGATACATAGGACAGCCTTATACATATATTTTTTAAAACCAAGAGAGGTTGCTAACTTGCAGGAAAACCTGCTTGAAAAATTCAAGCTGTTGTTCATAATCAAGCAGTCTACAATGATATACATTGTGTGTATGTTTCTTTCTTTTTTTAATAAAGCCCTTGTTTATTGGTGGGTTAATTTATCCACCAATCAGCAAGAACAACCCAGGTTGTTCAACAAAAATGGGCCAGCATCTAAAAACTTACATTTTTGCTTTTCAAATAAAGATACCAAGAGAATTAAGAAAAAATTATAATAGGAGTAAATTAGAAAGTTGCTTAAAATTGCATGCTCTATCTGAATCACGAAAGAAAAAAAAATTGGGTTCAGTGTCCCTTTAACACCATTATTGGAAGCCTATTTCATTAATCAACCACTCTTTCTGTCAAGAATGGTCCCTGAATCTACTACCCAACAACCTGAGATGAGCTTGATATTGACCCTGCTAGATCTTTATTACAAAAGTGCAGACTTGTATAGGGCACATATGTAAATGACCCAGACTAATGTATCTGAGGAGCCTTAGAAAAATAACATATTTAACAAGTGTCACATCATTATGGTAGTAGTGTATGTGGGTATGAACCACAGGTAAACGAGCACTCTGACTGCAATCACCACTTGCAATGCAGTATCGCTTGGCAAAATGTCAAATTATTGTTTACTGTAATGGGCTACAAATTTAAGAATGTGTATTTTAGGAGAGCAAATCACACGATTCCTCGTTTTTCTTTAGTTTACTCTATTGTGACTACTTATGAAAGAAATTGTGATCTACATTGCAGTGCTAAAATAAAGTGTTTTTTCCATTATGCGTATTTTTCCCTGTTAAAGAGACAGTCTACTCCAAAATTGTTATTGTTTAAAAAGATAGATAATCCCTTTATTACCTATTCCCCAGTTTTGCATAACCAACGGTTATATTACTATACTTTTTACCTCTGTGGTTACCTTGTATCTAAGCCTCTGCAGACTGCCCCCTTATCTCAGTTCTTTTGACAGACTTGCATTTTAGCCCATAAGTGATGACTCATAAATAACTCCAGAGGAATGAGCACAATTTTTATTTATATGGCACACATGACATAGCATTGTCTAGCTGTGAAAAAATATCAAAATGTGCTGAGATAAGAGACAGCCTTCAATGGCTTATAAATTAGCGCATGAGCCTACCTAGGTTTATCTTTCAACAAAGAATACAAAAAGAACAAAGCAAATTTGATGATAAAAGTAAATCATGAAATTTTGACTAGACTGTCCCTTTAATCAAATAACAGGTAATGCTCTTGACTTGCTATGTGCCATCACCGAGACAGAAATGCTTAGTGATTGGTAGATACATTTGAATACTGATCCACGATTGGTTAACTGGCTGTGAACTTCTCAAGAGCGAAAAAGCATTGTGCCCAGGATGTATGGATTTAACTATGTGTTTAAATCCCTTGCACATGGAAAACACACAGTGAAAATGGCACTTGCTTAAAATATAAATGCTGTAACAAAGCAGAGCATTTTATTACTATACTAGAATGATATTGTAAGAACTATGCTTATAGCTTTTGTTTTGCACTTGAAATCTTATTGGAATCTGATATATTTCACTATATAAATGAAATTTCATTTTTTTAAAGATTTTAATTTTTAAAATGAATAATATAATTTGACTCTTCATATAATGTTTTAAGTAATTGATTAAAGGGACATTATACACTCATTTTTTCTTTGCATAAATGTTTTGTAGATTATCTATTTATATAGCCCATAAAGTTTTTTTTTTAAATAAATGTATAGTTTTGCTTATTTTTAAATAACATTGCTCTGATTTTCAGACTCCTAACCAAGCCCCAAAGTTTTATGTGAATACCGTCAGCTACCTTCTCCAGCTTGCTCCTGTTTGTGTAAAGGGTCTTTTCATATGCAAAAGAAGGGGGAGGGTCTTATTTGCCACTTGCAGTGGGCTTTCCAGCTACCTTTTCAACAGAGCCAAACTGACAGCTTCTAAGTAAGTTTTTGAACAGTTTTATACTGGGTTTTTATATAAGTATCTGTGCATCTTATTCTTTATAGTAGTGTCTATTACATGCAGTTATATGAAAATGAGTGTATAATGTCCCTTTAAAGAGATACTGTAAAAAAAAAGTATACTTGGGTAGGCTCAGGAGCTGGCTGTTGATTGGTGGCTACATATATGCCTCTTGTCATTGGTTTACCAATGTGGTCAGCTAGCTCCCAATAGTGCATTGATGCTCCTTTAACAAAGGATTCAAAAATAATAATAATAATAATAGAAGTAAATGATAAAAATGTATGTTCTGTCTGAATAATGAAAGAAAAAAATGGTTCCATTTAAAGGGGCAGTATACACGGCATGAAAGACGCGACCATAAAGCAGAATATGCAAATATACGGATATAAAAATCCAGTATAAAACCTTTTAAAAACTTACTTAGGAAACTCCCAGTTTAGCATTGTTGACTAGATTAGCCTGGGACACCCACTGAAAGGGGCTGATAGCAGAACTGCCCCCCTCCCCTGCATATGAAAATACCCATTATACAAACATAAGTAATGTGAAGTCTGTATACATCAGTATACATCTAAAACGTTGGGGTTTAGTTAGGAGTCTGAAAATCAGCACAATGTTATTTAAAATTAAGCAAAACTATACATTGTTACAAAAACACACCCATATGGGCTATATAAATGGATCCTCTACAAAACATTTATGCAAAGAAAAATCGAGTGTACAATGTCCCTTTAAGTTGATTCTATCATACAGTAATGCATGGTCATCTGCACATACAAACATGCACTTCACGTAATTTTAATAAACAGCTTTTCTCTTTTTGTGATACTTGAGAAAAACAATGTCCCTTTAATTGTAGATTAAAGTCATTTTGGTTACATAAACACACTAAACATTGGCAATTAAATATTAATGATTTGCAAAACACTACTTGAAAACCCAGACAAAACCCCAACATTTTCTTTCATGAGTCAAAGAGAACATACCATTTTAAACAACTTCCCAATATACTTATATTTTCAAATTTGCTTCATTTTCTTGGTATCCTTTGTTGGAGGAGCGGTAATGCGCTGCTGGGAGCTAGCTGAACACATTTGGTGAGCTAATGGGAAGAAACAGGTAAGTGAATTCACCAATGGGAAGCCATCTTCCAGTAGTGCATTGCTGAGCCTGAACCTAGCTATGATTAATTGCCATATGCAGTCACTTTGGAACACTTGTTACAAGTTCCAATAAATAAACAAACAGATAATGTTATAGGTATTTTAAAATAAAATGATGGTGATATTGTGGACTTCACTGCAAAGGCATCATATAAAATAAATGTTTTCTTTTACAAAAAACAAACATACGGATTTCCACATACCAATTTGCATTTGTTTAGCTTCTCATAGACTTCCAAATGAGGTGATCCATACAATAAACTAACGCAGGTGTTACAAATCAATTAATTCCTGCACACACCCTGTCTGACTCTATGGTCAGTTAAAAGCTTTAAAGGACCAGTAAATACAGAAGATTTGCATAATCAACAAATGGGTGATAGCAAGACAATGCAATAGCACTTAGTTTGAACTTCAAATGAGTAGATATTTTTTTCTCTCACAAATTTCAGTTATGTCTATTTCCACTACCACTGTATCATGTGACAGCCATCAGCCAATCACAAATGCATATATGTATATTCTGTGAAACGCTTGTAGGAACTGGTAACTCAAAAAGTGTAAATATAAAAATACTGCACATTTTGTTAATGGATGTAAATTGGAAAGTTGTTTAAAATTGCTGCTCTATCTGAATCATGATATTTTTTTTTGTATAAATAAAAACTCATGTTCCTGTATTAAATAAACTAAAAATGTCTTGTCACGTTTTTCAGAGCCATTTCCCTCTACACAATATAGTTGAGGCAGTTGTCCTTATCTGCCAATGAGGATTAATAGGAAAGTACCATACAAATTCTGCAGCAATCATTTCAATTTAAAGAACTTTTGCTAAACATTTTCTCAGGTTTAAATAAAAAGAAAAAAGGTTTTGATGTGTGTGAATGGTGCTTTTTCATTTGCATAATAAAAGAAATCTGAGTACAATGTCACTCTATGGCTGATAAAATGTCAGCCAATCATATCCACTTTTGAGTCATTGTTGTGCAAAGTTGCATAATGAACACCACAAGTTAATAAAATATCACATTCATTAAATTAATTAATAATTATACTCAGCCATCCAAAATCCCTTTATTTACATGCTTTAAAAGGAAGGCAGTATTAGAATTAATGAAAGCAATGCAGGGACTGTTGCTGCTGAAGCCAGTTAGGCACAGATATACACTGGATGCTACAATGATCACACCATATATAATAATGAAACAACTTTACGCATCTGCAGTCAGGAAGCACTTACAATTCTAAAAAGAACTGGAAGTGAATCACAGTTTCAAATTGTTTTTATTCTTTAACGTTTATAAACATGCTACAAAGTTATCATTCTACAGAAAACCCAGGGTACAGAATTTACCTTTTGTATTTTCTATCTAGGGGACAGGAGAGAAGCGCAGTGTTTACATAAAGCAAGATCATTTTAATGTTTATTAAATATTTATGCCCAATTAAACAGATGAATCTACCTGTGGTTACCTGATATAGTGTGTGATTTAAATATGCATATAAAACCAAAATAGCTTTCTTTACAAAGATAACCAAATACAATCTGTGTATCCATTTACATCACCACTCAACAAGTGTGCAGTATTTGTAGAAGATACGAAATTAGGCCATGCTATTAGATAATTTATAAATACCAGACTTGCAAGTGGTGCTACAATAATGGCTGAGAATTTGCACACACCCTTAGGAGGCAGATCCATGAATCCTAACTCATTCACTGTTTCAGTTATACACAAGAGAGGATTCTTGTAGCTGCATTGCTATCCTGACTACATCAGCTATGGGCAGCATATAACCTATACGCAGTCTCTCACCTGGTGCACAAAGACATCCACTGGGGACTCCAGATCCACTCCCTCTCTCTTAGTCATGGTGAGAAATCCAAACCCCATCCTGACATTGAACCATTTGCATACTCCAGATCCTTGATGGACCTGAGATTCTTCAGATTTGGGGAGATCCACTGTATCTCCAATAGGTTTGGAAAGCACTCCTGCATGAAACAAAAAATAGACCACCAATCACATCCACGAACTTTCTCTTTTATACACACGTGCACACATATAACATACTCAATAAGAAATAAATAATTGTAATAAGGATGCAGTTCACTAGTAATTGGAATATTTATAGTGTTTTCTTTAGTTGACCCCCACTTTATCATTCCATACTTAAATGGTAAATAATTGTTTCTTTTAAATTTATTTATATGGAAGAATATATCTTCATTTAAATAACATTTTTTTCTAAATGTTGTATTATTCACTGGTCTTTGAATAAAAAAATATGATGATACTCACTGAAAACAACTTTAACAATCCTGGTTTAAAATACTTTATTTTCTGCCCACTGCGTTGAATTTGCAATTCAGTTTTGTGTTATAACTATTTTAATTTTTTTGTAAACATACAAAATATACCATATTTCCACATTTAGGTAACAATAGCTGACTCAATATTCTAGAACTCAATTTGCATGCAGATTTGCCATCACACATATGCACACAATAACCAATACTCCTATATTAAATTGCAAATATTGACGCCTGCAAGTTTAAAAATGTGTTGCCAGTTCAGTGTATCCAAACCCAAAACTCAACTATCCATGAAACCACGTGGAACATAAGCCTGATTGTTTTGCAGGAACTGACACAACAAAACAGTCTATTTTTAACAATCATGATCATAAGAAGGATGCGTATACTGTAGTTTCCATTTGACACACATTATATGCTTATAAATGTGTCATTTTTGCTAAAAGTGTATATTGATAAATTCATCCACATCATATACTTAGAAATAAATAGTTTGCACAACTGCGTGTATGTTTTATTAACTATTGTTACATATTATACAGGCATAGCTTGGTCATAGATAGATTTATATTTGGTTAATTTGTATCTGTAGCCTGTTCAACAATGCATACAAAAATAATTTAAATGGATATCATTATCTATCATACCTAAAGCAATTTCTATCCAATCAAACTACCAAGTATAGTCTCAGATCTATTAAATTTGAAACTATGATACTCCAATGGGAATTTCGAATTGCTCAAAATAACTAAATGAATATTATAAACAGTGTAATCTCTACTATTAAAATATAGCTTAACAACTCTACAAAGTCCACAATTAAATCATGACACCAAGACCAATGTATATAGCCATAGCAAGAACACGTTTCAAAGACTTCATGTCATCCATTAAAATATGCAATATCTACCTTCACATCTGCTCCTAGTGAAATATAAACAAGCAATAAATGGGAAACCATTATAAAGCTCAGATATAAAACTGGGTATCCCAGATCTGTCCAGTTTAGTAAGAGATACCCTAGCTCCAGCCCACACACGGAGAACCATCTTCTTGAACTTGCCAAACCTAAAGGATGTCATCTGCTTGATTATATTTATAATTAATACCCAACTGATATTTCACAAATATAATGTTTCTTCACCTGTGATCTCCTGATTGGAGACAGAACCCATCTTGTCTCCTGAAGTATAAGAATGGTCTATTCCGCAGTTATGTTGGTTTCTGTAGTTCAATCTTGAGATCTTACAGCTTCTCAAACCCCAGCCCTCCCCCAAAATCACAAATAAAGATTAAAAGACCAGAAGGGGAAAATAAGATTTGCTACATCTTTACTTAACAATAGATGTGGGAGGGATGCTGCCTTTCAAAGGATCCCAAATTCTGCAAGACAATGGCAGACCCAAAGGCTAAAGCCCCCATTCACTCCCCCTCCCTATTACCACTCCTCAAAATATCCAAGCAAAATCACCTTTCAGATTTAATTCACTTGACCCGCCCCTAAATACTCACGAACCCAAGTCACCTTCTGCCATCCTGATTGCTTGGTGGGTCTTCTATCAGGGGTCAGACTGAGCTGGCACGTAGTTCCTCATGACTGTCTCCAG
Source organism: Bombina bombina (assembly GCF_027579735.1). NCBI lineage: Eukaryota > Metazoa > Chordata > Amphibia > Anura > Bombinatoridae > Bombina > Bombina bombina. The sequence goes on along the minus strand of NC_069501.1, from coordinate 532,143,531 downwards.
TCTTATTACCATCTACTCATTCACCAACCACACCAGTCTGAGCTCTCAAACTACAATATATAAATTAAATACTGGAGGTGTTAGGGTACCTAAACCGTCCAATCATGCAGCGACCACCTGCTAGGACAGCAATGAATGACCAGCACCCAAGCATATACTATTAGGACCTCCCCTATGCATCCCACCCCTCAGGACAAATGTGAAAGATGACCAGCAGGATTGAGCTGACCTGAGAATGATTTCCTAATTCGTCTAGTTAGGACCCCTCCCCCTCTTTGAATGAAGAGCGTTTGTGATGCTAACATTTTGAGATGAAATATGTTTTGTTAGGACCTCTTGTGAGAATTATTAAGATTAAGAATCAAATATAATATGTTAAATATATAACTTCTTAAAGATCTAATAACATTAATAAGAATAGAAGGTTCTCACCTTTATTTGTAAAGATTACACAAGTCATATTGCACCCTCGTGGATGTAAGGGAGGAAATCCTTGTTTGATGTATAGTGAAAAATGGGGGAGGGGTGTTTTGGGGGAGAGGTTGTGGTGAGTGTATATACACTTGGTAAATCAACAACTTTACTCCTCCATTACAGATAGCATCATAGAACTATGGGCATCTGAAAATAAAGCGAGACGTTTAGAGTTTCGGATCTATTGACTTTCAGGTATATTAATGGACAACGTTACGATCGCGTTTGAACTTCTTGCATGTATGCTTGCATGGGATTTGATAAACATAACGATAGATTGATAGATACAGGCTACAGCACAAGATTAAATCACTAGTGTTCAATATTTCCTCTTGAAATAAAATTCAGGGGCCCATAAGTTTTCCAAACATGATGATTATATATTTAGAACCATAACAGCCACTCTTCCGGAGTGATCAGATGTAATGAGAGACTTCATTGTGTTGTGTCATTAGTTGGGAGCAGTGGGTCAAGGAGGTGAGCCATTTAAAACCTTCATGACAAGGTCTTTAGCAACTGGGTGCTGACTGCGATCTAAGTCTCTCTAGCAAAGTCTTTATATCCATTTTTAAAGCTTCATTTAAAAAGGTGCTAAGTATTCAAGGACCCCCTCCCTTGATCAATATAAAAGGCTATCTTTGTTTGTCACACCCATGCAGGGGGGACAAAGGCCTTGTCACCAGTCTGTCTGTGTAGCTTTAATTTCCGGTGGTCAGTTTAAACCGGTCCCTGCCACTAAACTTAATTGAAACATTTAACCCTTCACTGCCAGGGGTAATCACCTTGAGTGTGGGGTAAGTAACTTCCCTTATACAGCAATTAGATATCAGCCATTTCCAAGTATAGTCAACTGGAATCCCCTTAGAGGTATTGAAAAACTGTAACAAGGCATATCAGTCCAGATTTAGATTGATAAGAAAAAAAAATATCAGCAACAAATGTTATTTCTATTGTATATACTTTATATATATATATATATATATATATATATATATATATATATATATATATATATATTGAAAGATAATTATATGTTAAAGTGTTCTACATGAATATATATATATATATATTTATATATACAGGTGTATATATATATATATATATATATATATATATATATATATATATACACATTCATGTAGAATACCTATTCTACATGAAGATAAAAAAATATAACTTCTATTTATCTTTCAATAATAACTGCAGTTTATATTGCCTGGTAGTCCTTGCTGGTATTTGGAACCATGGTCAATGCAGGGGACTAGACAGTTGCAGCAATAAAGCACATTGTGGCTCTTTTAGCTGCAGTTCCCCTGATGCACATGCATCGCTATGAGAGAGAAGCGTAGGGAGAGGGAGGGGGAGCTTCCGATTGCTTTCACCTTTTTAGGCAACGGAAACCAGCAGAGTGGGGGCAGAAAGGAAGATAAATATACCCGGCATAGCTGGGATTCCTGGCAATTTAAAGGTTGGGGAAGCAGTTAAAGGCCAGGACTTCCCATGGCACATCCAGGAGACGCCTAGAATAGGCAGAAAGTGATGGGTGGTCTATGGGAGATTACTCTTATCCCAAAAGCACTCAGTGATGTATTGCCATCTCGTGTATGCTTTTGTTAAAACAACCAACACCCATTTGTTTGAATACATCCAGACCACATGTCTACTCTAGGGGAACACAGTGATTGAGGTTCTGCAGTAATAATTGATTGATGTAAAATTGGAATATTACAATTATTGATAAATATGAGTATATGTAACTTCATACATTCCCCTATGAATAATAATTCTGCTTAAACGATAGTTTAGTTATGTCTAATAAAAGAATATTGCAATGTACTTTCATTTTTTATTTTGGCCCCTTTTTGATGTAATTTAGCTTTGAAAATTGTGGATTTTGTAGTGCTCAGAACTGAAAATGCTCAATGCAGACTTCTTAGGGCTAAACCTGCAACATATAGTTCACTAATTGGTTTAAACAGATAACAACTTCAAAACAATTTACTTTATACTTATAATTCATGGCTGTGGCTAACGTAGTGCTCTGTGGACTCAAGCCCTGGTTGGCTCCTAAATAGTCAAGTGTTTAGCTATTGAAGAAAACAAGGTGTTAAATTTGTTTTTATAATGTTTAGACTCGGCTGATATGCTATTCTATAGCATGGCAAAATAAATAAAACTATAGGGTTATTTTGTCCCTTTAATTAAAGTTTGTTTATACAGGACACCAGTATTTCAGTCTGTATTTCAGTCTGTAACCTGTAGTTTTTATTTTTATTTTAGCAAACCATATATTTTAAGTCCTATTGATAAAAATGGCATGGTATATGTATTGTATAGTAGTTAGATTTATATTTAGTTCTGATTTACTAACTTCAAATGATATTCTAGAGATTGCCCACTCTATAAAGATTCCTGTGCTTTAAAAGTTTAACTAAAAAGTTGTCCAACTTGTTGAAATTCCCTGTATACTAAGATCAAAACAATGACATATCAGTTACTCTCATGAAGTAAGACCCACATCAATGTACAGGGTTCTTGACCTATATTTCTCAAATAACCTAAATGTACTGGTGATTAATTATTTGTCATATATGAAGCTAGTCTTTTTATTGATAAATTATTATAACATAATAACTGTTTGTCATAGATTGTCTTTCACATTATTATCACCCCCCCCCCCACCAAAAAAAAAAAATCCTAACTATGTAATTCTGTGATGTACATCTTAATCTTTTAATAAGAATCAATATAGTTCAAGTTAAAGGGACACTGTAACCAAAAAAAATCTTTCCTGATTCAGATAGAGCATGAAATTTTAAGCAACTTTCTAATTTACTCCTATTATAAAATGTTCTTCATTCTCTTGGTATCTTTATTTGAAATGCAAGAATGTAAGTTTAGATGCCGACCCATTTTTGGTGAACAACCTGAGTTGTCCTTGCTGATTGGTGTATAAATTCATCCGCCAAAAAAAGTGCTGTCCAGAGTACTGAACCAAGAAAAAGCTTAGATGCCTTCTTTTTCAAATAACGGTAGCAAGAGAACGAAGAAAAATTGATAATAAGAGTAAATTAGAAAGTTGCTTAAAATTGCATGCTCTTTCTGAATTACAAAATAAATTTTTTGGGTTCAGTGTCCCTTTAAGAACAATGTCTATCCAAGTACATAAAGCTACTCTTACTTTTGTCTTCTATATAAATAAACATCTGTCTTTCCCAACAGCACTGCGGAATCTGTTGGCGCTCTACAAATAACCGATAATAATAATAATAATAATAATAACATTAGAGCCACAGCCTGGACGGCCGTCATATTATCTAGTGAGTCCCATAACACAGAGTGAACTTTGGTATTATTCTGTAGATAATGTTCTGTTTGGGGTGTTTCCTAGAGTCCCCTAATATATATAGCAGCAACCCAAATATTATTAAAGGGACAGTCAAGTAAAAAAATAAACTTTCATGATTTAAATAGGGCATGTCATTTTAAACAACTTTCCAATTTACTTTTATTACCAATTTTGCTTTGTTCTCTTGATATTCTTAGTTAAAAGCTAAATCTAGGAGGTTCATAAGCTAATTTCTTAGACCTTGAAGGGCACGTCTAATCTGAAAACATTTTGACAGTTTTTCACCACTAGAGGGCGTTAGTTCATGTGTTTCATATGGATAACATTGAGCTCAGGCACGTGAAGCTCCTAGGAGCAAGCACTGATTGGCTAAAATTGTAAGTCTGTCTAAAGAACTGAAATAAGGGGGCAGTTTGCAGAGCCATAGATACAAGGTAATCACAGAGGTAAAAAGTATATTATTATAACTGTGTTGGTTATGCAAAATTGGAGAATGGGTAATAAAGGGATTATCTACCGTTTTAAACAACAAAAAATCTGGTGTTTACTGTCCCTTTAATACTAATGACTGAAATCTGCTTGGTTATAACTATGTTTAATTTTAAAGCAGTACTGCACAGTATTTATATAGCTTTACTAACATATCTACTCTGACCTTTACGTCATGGGCCTAATGATAAAATATTCTATTGCTTAGAGAGAAATTGTAATGGAGACTTCACATGGGGCTGAATTCACTGAATGCAAAAAGAATAAGGGTGAAACCTAAAAGTCCCAGAGGGATGAGGTGCCTCCCATAAAGCTCTCAACTCAGATGAGATACCATAAAATGATCTTCCAGCACTGTGAGATCTCTCACAACATTCTAGACTGGCACATTTTTCTATACTTTTCTAAGGGGTGCTCTCTGCATTTTTGTAAGCTCGGCGCAATATAGCACTGCATGAAATTAGAGTTTTCTTACGCTTTGTGTTTTGTATTCTATATTACTTTACACTTCAGATTCTATTCTTTCAGTAATATTAAATTTAACCCCTTAACGACCACAACATACTATGTACGTCGCCAGTCGTTAAGGGTTTTCTTTTTTTATAATAGCGCTATTATACCTCTCTTCTTGTCACCGGGAATATTAAAGGGATAGGAAAGTCAAAATTAAACTTGCATTATTTAGATACAGCATGTCATTTTAAGACACTTTTAAATTCATTTCTATTTTCAAATGTGCTTTGTTCTCTTAGTATCCCTTGTTAAATATACATACACTAGTGGGAGCTGCTGCTAATTGGTACTTGCACACATTTGTCTCTTGTGATTGGCTAAATAGATATTGTCAGCTTCCTTTCAGTAGTGCAATGCTGTCCCTTCAGCAATGGATAACAAGAGAATGAAGAAAATTTGATAATAGAATTAAATTGGAAAGTTGTTTAAAATTGTATGTTCTATCTGAATCATAAAAGAAAATTTTGGGGTTTACTATCCCTTTAACTGCACAATCCCCATAGATTGTTACTTTAACAAATTAGGATGATACTTTGTTACATTCTTTAATTGATTTACTTGTGTGCTGAGGGTCACAGTCTGGTTGCATCACACCTCTCTGAAGCTTGATGTCACGAACGGCTGCCCTGACATTATCCTGTAAAATGTCTTGATAAACTTTTGAATTCATTGTTCAGTAAATGATTGCAGGGAATCCAGGTCCTGAGGAAGCTAAGCAACCCCAAACCATGATGCTTCACATTTGAGATTAAATTTTGGTGCTGGTGTGCAGTGCCCTTTTTCCTCCACACATAGCGCTGTACATTTTTGCCAGAAAGTTCAACTTTTGTCTTCTTTGTCCGCAGCACGTTTTCCAGAAGCATTGTGGAACGTCCAATTAGGCCCTGGCAAATTTGAGATGCGCAGCAATGTTTTATATCTGACAGCAGTGGTTTCCATTGTGGTGCAATTGCATGAACACCATTCTTGCTCACTGTTTTTCTGATAGATGACACATGAGCAAAGACTTTTACAGTATGTAGAGTTATTGCTGTTACCCTTATGTTCTGTCTCACCTTGTAGTGTTCTTTGAGTTTGCAGGACATTTACTCCTATAGGGAGAGTAGTAACAATCTTGAATGTTCTCCATTTGTAGAAAATTTGTCTAACTGTGGATTGATGAACACTCAAGTCTTTAGCAATGCTTTTGTAACCTTTTCTAGCTTCATGCATCTAAGTAATGTGTCTTTTAAGGTCTTGTGAAAGTTGTTTGGATCGAGGCATGGTGCACACAAACCAATCTTTCTTAAGAAGAACATATTTATCAGTAACTATGCTTTCTGTGCCTTTATGTAAAGGGCAGGGCAACTGTGCAACCCACACTTCCAATCTCATCTTCTTAATGAAACCCCTGACTTCTGGAGAAGTTGTTAAAAGGACAGTCTACACTAAAATTGTTATTGTTTTAAAAGATAGATAATGCCTTTACTACCTATTCCACAGCTTTGTACAACCACCAACATTAATATAATAATATACTTTATAACATTGAAACCTCTAAATTTCTGCTTGTTTCTAAGCCACTACAGACACCCTCTGATCACATGCTTTTTTATTTGCTTTTCACAACAGGGGACTGCTAGTTCATGTGGGCCATATAGCTAACATTGTGTTCACGCCCGTGGAGTTATTTAAGATTTAGCACAACACAGTACAAAATGCAAGTCAATAGATAATAAACAGTCACAGTCATGTGATCAGGGGGCTGTCAGAAGACGCTTAGATACAAGGTAATCGCAGAGGTAAAAATTATATTAATATAACTGTGTTGGTTATGCAAAACTGGGGAATGGGTAATAAAGGGATTATCTATCTTTTAAAACTAGTCTATTGTAGACTGTCCCTTTAACACAAAGATACACTTACTTTTGCCAGACTGAATGTCTTCAATTAAATTTTGGAGAGTACAACTATTTGAGTGTCTAACTGTGACTTAGATGAAAATCAGACTTTATTTTATGAGTAATCACTCCAGAAATCCAAGTTATTCCAAAGGGTTCACAAACCAGTATGTTACAGGTAATAAAAGGAGAGATGAAATCCCTGCACTTTGTGCATTGCTGGCAGTAAATGGATTAAATCCTATGCTACAGCGCTGGCTCAACCATGGGACCAAGTGGGTCCAAGGGACTCAGGCAGCACTTGACAAGAGGCAGCACTTCAGTCACTGCCAGACCCAGATCATTCTTGTCATTTGTCTCCATAGGGGAAGTTGTAGGCTCCCTGCAGCATAACCTCACCTTACATAAAGAAACAGAACCGGTCAGGGGAAACATTCAAGGTCAAACAAGTGCATCTCTTCCCTTACTACCTTCCCAGATATTGCACAATTGTGCATAAGCACTGGTTCTATGCAGGTAGCCAGCAGGCTTAGTAAAATCAGTGGCCCGGCTAGTAGGTTGATATTCTATTCTGTAATGTTACTACTGAGGGGGACTTCATTTTATTCTCAGGCAGCACAATATCTTGAGCCGGTGTTCTGTTGAGAACTCCAATTACTCGAAAACTACAATCTGATGTCACTTCCGGTGACTCTTCTATTTTCGCTAAAATAGATAGTTAAGATAGGCTATTACAGTGCCCATCTGATTGGTTGTAAATCTTGTCACTCACTGAGACACGGACCAATTAGATCTATGGAATCACAGGAAATTACGTCAGATTGGAGTTTTCGATGAATTGGAGTTCTCACTAGAACACCAGCCCTGCTATACTATTTGTGTTACTTGTAGAAGTGAAATTAAATTCTTTAACTTTGTGTTTCACTGATTTTAAAAATTCATTTAATTCCGCTTTTTGTGTGTTACTGGCAGTAAAGAAGGTTGAATTTATGAGTTTTGTGTTTAACTGGCAGTAAAGGGATTGCATTCCTGCAGTGTGTGTGTTACTGTCACATAGTTTATTAAGTCTCTGCATTATGTTTGTTTTCTGTGGGAACAAGGATTACATTTTTGCACTATGGGCTCGCTTTATCAAGCTATTCCCCCAGGTCCAACTGCAGGTTCTCACAAGAAAACCTGCAGTCCATATTTATCAAGCAGCAGTCATTAGACTGCTGCTTCTCTAAAGTCTTCTCCACCTCCTAGGTGGAGAATTTTAATCTGACCGGGGAGATTGACAGCTCCTGCCCGCACATGATTGGCTGTATGCATGCAGGGGCGGTGTTGCACACGTGCACAAAATAGCGCTTGCGTGCAATGCTGAATATCACCAGTGGATTGCTGCCCGCCAGAGGCGAGCTGGGCGGACAGGGGTGCATATTGATAAATCGAGACCTAAGTGTTACTGAGACTAAATCCTTTCATTTTGTGTGTCACTGACAGTAAAGGGATTAAATCTCGGTACTACATTTGTTAGTCGTAGAAAAAGGGATTTAAATCCTTTGTGTGTTAAGAACAAAGAGATTTATAATGTATTTTAGTTGCAGATAAAAGATAATATTTCTGCAATTTGTGTGTTGTTGGCATAGGAGGGATTAAGTATCACTCTATGTGTGTTACTGGCAGAGAAGACATTAAATACCCCATTTTCTGTGTTACTGCCATAAAAGTGTTTAGATCCCTCAATCCAGAGTTTGTTCCAGTTTGTAAAATTTGGGGTGCAAAGAGTTGACGAAAAATTTAAAGGGTGAAGGGTTACATGTCTTATCTTCCACTACATTTGTTTTCTTCTCCCATTTCTTTCCCCCCTGCTCTGGATAGAGCACTGGATTTTTTTTAAGACATTAAATATGGTGTAGCTGGCACCTTTAATATTTTGGGGTGCAACAGGAAGAAGTATCTCCCATACTCCCCTACACCTGTCACTGCCTCATTAGTGAAACAGGACTGACTTCTTGCACTGTGTTACAGAAGTAAGGTAACTACATCTAAATCAATATATAAATGTATTTAGTTTGGATCTGTGAATTGTGTGTGTATCTATATTTTTATATGAGTATTTGTGTATTATGTGCGTGACTGTGAGAATGTATTGTGTGTATCTGCTGTTATATGTTTCTGGGTGTACTGTGTATATTTATTTATTTATGTATGTACTGTGTGTATTTGTGTATGTATGTACTGTGTATGAATGTACTACGTGTATGTTTATATGTATGTACTGTGTGTATTTATGTATGTATGTACTGTGTATGAATGTACTACGTGTATGTTTATATGTATGTACTGTGTGTATTTGTGTATGTATGTACTGTGTGTAGGTTTGTATGAATGTACTGTGTGTATGTGTGTATGTATGTATGTACTGTGTGTTGTGTGTATTTGTGTATGTACTGTGTGTATTTGTGTATGAATGTACTGTGTGTATGTATGTACTGTGTGTAGGTTTGCATGAATGTACTGTGTGTATGTATGTTCTGTGTGTTGTGTGTATGTATGTACTGTGTGTATTTGTGTATGAATGTACTATGTGTATGTATGTACTGTGTGTAGGTTTGTATGAATGTACTGTGTGTATGTATATACTGTGTGTTGTGTGTATTTGTGTATGTATGTACTGTGTGTATTTGTGTATGAATTTACTGTGTGTATGTATGTACTGTTTGTATGTGTGTACGTATGTACTCTGTGTATTTGTGTATGTATGTACTGTGTGTATGTGTATATGAATGTACTGTGTGTTTGTGTGTATGTATGCACTGTGTGTATGTGTGTATGAATGTACTGTGTGTATGTGTGTATGTACTGTGTGTATGTATGTACTGTGTGTATGTATGTACTGTGTGTATGTATGTATGTACTGTGTGTATGTGTGTATGGATGTACTGTGTGTATATATGTACTGTGTGTATATATGTACTGTGTGTATGTATGTATGTACTGTGTGTATGGATGTACTGTGTGTATGTGTGTATGAATGTACTGTGTGTATGTGTGTATGGATGTATGAATATACTGTGTGTATATATGTACTGTGTGTATGTATGTACTGTTTTTATGTGTGTAAGTCTGTACTGTGTGTATGTATGTACTGTGTGTATGTGTATATGAATGTACTGTGTGTTTGTGTGTATGTATGTACTGTGTGTATGTGTGTATGTACTGTGTGTATGTGTGTACTGTGTGTATGTATGTATGTACTGTGTGTATGTATGTACTGTGTGTATTTGTGTATGTATGTACTGTGTGTATGTGTGTATGAATGTACTGTGTGTATGTATGTACTGTGTGTATGTGTGTATACACTGTGTGTATGTATGTACTGTGTGTATGTGTGTATGGATGTACTGTTTTATGTGTGTATGGATGTACTGTGTGTATGGATGTATGTACTGTGTGTACGTATTTACTGTGTGTATTTGTGTATGTATGTACTCTGTGTATGTGTGTATTCATGTACTTTGTGTATGTGTGTATGAATGTACTGTGTGTGTGTATGTATGTACTGTGTGTATGTATGTACTGTGTGTATTTGTGTATGTATATACTGTGTGTATGTGTGTATGAATGTACTGTATGTATATGTATGTACTGTGTGTATGTGTATGTATGTACCGTGTGTATGTATGTACTGTGTGTATTTGTGTATGTATGTACTGGGTGTATGTGTGTATGACTGTACTGTGTATGTGTGTATGAATGTACTGTGTCTATGAATGTACTGTGTGTATGTATGTACTGTGTGTTTTTGTGTATGGATGTACTGTTTGTATGTGTGTATGAATGTACTGTGTGTATGAATGTATTGTGTGTATGTGTGTATGAATGTACTTTGTGTATGTATGTACCATGTGTATGTTTGTATGTATGTATGTACTGTATGTATGTACTGTGTGTATGAATGTACTGTGTGTATGTGTGTATGAATGTACTGTGTATATGTGTGTATGGATGTACTGTGTGTATCTGTGTATGTATGTACTGTGTGTGTGAATGTACTGTGTGTATGTATGTACTGTGTGTATGTGTGTATGAATGTACTTTGTGTATGTATGTACCATGTGTATGTTTGTATGTATGTATGTATGTATGTACTGTATGCATGTACTGTGTGTATGAATGTACTGTGTGTATGTGTGTATGAATGTACTGTGTATATGTGTGTATGGATGTACTGTGTATATCTGTGTATGTATGTACTGTGTGTGTGAATGTACTGTGTGTATGTATGTACTGTGTACATGTGTGTATGAATGTACTGTGTGTATGAATGCACTATGTGTATGTAGGTATGCATTGTGTGTATTTGTGTATGTATGTACTGTATCTATAAATGTACTGTGTTTATGTGTGTATGTACTGTGTGTATGTGTGTGTATGTATGTACTGTGTGAATGTATGTACTGTGTGTATTTGTGTATGTATGTACTGTGTGTATGTGTGTATGAATGTACTTTGTGTATGTGCATGTATGTATGTACTGTTTGTATGTATATACTGTGTGTATGTGTGTATTTGTGTATGTATGTACTGTGTGTATTTGTGTATGTATGTGCGTATGAATGTACTGTGTGTATGTATGTACTGTGTGTATGTATGTACTCTGTGTATTTGTGTATGTATGTACTGTGTGTATGTATGAATGTACTGTGTGTATGTGTATGTATATACTGTGTGTATTTGTGTATGTATGTACTGTGTGTATTTGTGTATGTATGTTCTATGTGTATGTGTATGAATGCAATGTGTGTATGTGTGTATGTATGTACTGTGTGTATGTATGTATGTACTGTGTGTATGTGTGTATGAATGTACTGTGTGTGTGTGTGTATGAATGGACTGTGTGTATGTGTGTATGTATGTACTGTGTGTATGTATGTATGTACTGTGTGTATTTGTGTATGTATGTACTGTGTGTATGTGTGTATGAATGTACTATGTGTGAGTATGAATGTACTGTGTGTATGTGTGTGTATGTATGTACAGTGTGTATTTGTGTATGTATGTACTATGTGTATGTGTATGAATGCAATGTGTGTATGTGTGTATGTATGTACTGTGTGTATGTATGTATGTATGTACTGTGTGTATGTGTGTTTGAATGTACTGTGTGTGTGTATGAATGGACTGTGTGTATGTGTGTGTATGTATGTACTGTGTATATGAATGTACTGTGTGTTTGTGTGTATGTATGTATGTACTGTGTGTATGTACTGTGTGTATGTGTGTACTGTGTGTATGTATGTATGTATGTACTGTGTGTATGTATGTACTGTGTGTATTTGTGTATGTATGTACTGTGTGTATGTGTGTATGAATGTACTGTGTGTATGTGTATATGAATGTACTGTGTGTATGTATGTACTGTGTGTATGTGTGTATACACTGTGTGTATGTATGTACTGTGTGTATGTGTGTATGGATGTACTGTTTTAGGTGTGTATGGATGTACTGTGTGTATGGATGTATGTACTGTGTGTACGTATTTACTGTGTGTATTTGTGTATGTATGTACTCTGTGTATGTGTGTATTCATGTACTTTGTGTATGTGTGTATGAATGTACTGTGTGTGTGTATGTATGTACTGTGTGTATTTGTGTATGTATATACTGTGTGTATGTGTGTATGAATGTAGTGTGTAATATGTGTGTAGGAATATACTGTATGTATATGTATGTACTGTGTGTATGTGTATGTATGTACCGTGTGTATGTATGTACTGTGTGTATTTGTGTATGTATGTACTGGGTGTATGTGTGTATGACTGTACTGTGTATGTGTGTATGAATGTACTGTGTGTATGTATGTACTGTGTGTTTTTGTGTATGTATGTACTGTTTGTATGTGTGTATGAATGTACTGTGTGTATGAATGTACTGTGTGTATGTGTGTATGAATGTACTTTGTGTATGTATGTACCATGTGTATGTTTGTATGTATGTATGTACTGTATGTATGTACTGTGTGTATGAATGTACTGTGTGTATGTGTGTATGAATGTACTGTGTATATGTGTGTATGGATGTACTGTGTATATCTGTGTATGTATGTACTGTGTGTGTGAATGTACTGTGTGTATGTATGTACTGAGTACATGTGTGTATGAATGTACTGTGTGTATGAATGCACTATGTGTATGTAGGTATGCATTGTGTGTATTTGTGTATGTATGTACTGTATGTATAAATGTACTGTGTTTATGTGTGTATGTACTGTGTGTATGTGTGTGTATGTATGTACTGTGTGAATGTATGTACTGTGTGTATTTGTGTATGTATGTACTGTGTGTATGTGTGTATGAATGTACTTTGTGTATGAGCATGTATGTATGTACTGTTTGTATGTATGTACTGTGTGTATGTGTGTATTTGTGTATGTATGTACTGTGTGTATTTGTGTATGTATGTGCGTATGAATGTACTGTGTGTATGTATGTACTGTGTGTATGTATGTACTCTGTGTATTTGTGTATGTATGTACTGTGTGTATGTATGAATGTACTGTGTGTATGTGTATGTATATACTGTGTGTATTTGTGTATGTATGTACTGTGTGTATTTGTGTATGTATGTACTATGTGTATGTGTATGAATGCAATGTGTGTATGTGTGTATGTATGTACTGTGTGTATGTATTTATGTATGTACTGTGTGTATGTGTGTATGAATGTACTGTGTGTGTGTGTGTATGAATGGACTGTGTGTATGTGTGTGTATGTATGTACTGTGTGTATGTATGTATGTATGTACTGTGTGTATTTGTGTATGTATGTACTGTGTGTATGTGTGTATGAATGTACTATGTGTGAGTATGAATGTACTGTGTGTATGTGTATGTATGTACAGTGTGTATTTGTGTATGTATGTACTATGTGTATGTGTATGAATGCAATGTGTGTATGTGTGTATGTATGTACTGTGTGTATGTATGTATGTATGTACTGTGTGTATGAATGTACTGTGTGTGTGTATGAATGGACTGTGTGTATGTGTGTGTATGTATGTACTGTGTGTATTTGTGTATGTATGTACTGTGTGTATGAATGTACTGTGTGTATTTATGTATGTACTGTGTATATGTATGTACTGTGTGTGTTTTTTAAGACATTAAATATGGTGTAGCTGGCACCTTTAATATTTTGGGGTGCAACAGGAAGAAGTATCTCCCATACTCCCCTACACCTGTCACTGCCTCATTAGTGAAACAGGACTGACTTCTTGCACTGTGTTACAGAAGTAAGGTAACTACATCTAAATCAATATATAAATGTATTTAGTTTGGATCTGTGAATTGTGAGGAAATGTAAGGCAAATTGCCTGGAATGCACATAAGGGTTAAGGCCAAGACGGAGGAGGGGAGTGTTGTGTTGTGTGTGTGAAACAATGTTGCAGAAAGAGAGGAGGGGTTCCAGCTTACCTTTTTAAGCCCAGTACAGGAAGCACATGTCCTCTTTCTGCTGTTTTTCTCAAAGTTTTCACATGAGACGTTCAAGGAGATCTAAAGCACCTCCAAAGCGAATCATGGAGGCTAGGGAGGAACCTGCAGAGAGAGAAGTTATTGAAGACAGCGATGAAGCAGCTGAGTGGATCCCTCCATCGCCAGAAACGGTGGGTCGAACCCCTTTACTTCCCTCCCTTTCCCCTTCCCATGATCAATCCTCCGGGGAGGTTGGCGGTAGTGGTGGGGAGATTTCAGATAGGGCCCTACTGGAGGTGCTGGCATTAGTGAGCAATATGGGGGGTAGTGCTGGGCATCCAGATGGCGCGTCTGAGCCCGTCGGCCATGCAGCCGGGAGTGAGCCCTCTTTACGGGGGGTTAGTTCTGACGTAGGCCCCAATTTAGTTACCATGTCGGGCCCTGCCGGGCCCGTTTCTGGCCTTCGCAGGCCCACATGTCCCCCTAAAGTAGCCGGTAAAGCGGGGGTCCCCGCTAGGCCCGCTATGCGGTCTACAGCCGCTAGCTCCTCTGTCCCCTGCTCTCCGGTCCCCCTGGCTGGGCCTCCCTCCCCTCGCGTGGTCGCGGCGGGCCCTTCTCGGCCTTGTGGCGTTCCGGTCCCCGGCCCCTACGGGCCTTGCTCTTTTGCCCCAATAGTTGGTAGTTTTAGTGGGAGCAGTTCGGCCTTACCTCCGATGTCGTCTCCGGTGTCTCAGGACTCCATCGCGGCCGCGGTATCCCTTTTCCAGATGTGGGCGTCTTCTTTGTCGGGGTCTCCGGGTGCGTCCCACGTGGTCCTTGGTCCTCCGGCGGTGGTTGCGCAGGCTCCCGCGTCGACTGTTCCTCCATCGGCGGCGACTTCCGGTTTGCGGTCCTCCGAGGGCGGGACTTCCGGTGACGTCATTTCCGATGACGTCACTGCCGGTCCCGCCATTTGTCAGCGGTCATCGAAGCGGAGCAGGTCGAGTTCCCCGCGCGGCGTCCAAGGTAAGAGAGGAGTGCCGCGGGGGGGAACTTATGCTCCGGGGGGCAATTCTGCTGATGCAATGGGGTCTACAGGGGCAGCACTTGTGGGGGTTGATCTTCACGAGGGGGCTAATGGTGAATCAATGGAGGAATTACCTCAGGGGGGGCATTTCTCTGGCCAAATGAACCCGGGGGTCCCTGTTGGAGGCCCCCGTGGGCAGGTTGCAAAGGGTATTACGGCCCGGCAAAGGGCAAAGGCCCCGTCGGGTAGTAATCCTCGTCAAGGGGCAAAGGCCCCATTGGGCAATTATAAAGGTGGCGCAGCACCTATTGGGCACGCTAGGAGTATGCCTAAGAGCGCTGGCAGTAATAGTGAGGTTTCTTTGGGCAAAGGCGGCGCCCGTGCAGGCGGCGCTTTTGGCGCGCAAATTGGTGGGAGTGTAGGGGCTAGGCCTCAGGCTCCGGGCGCATCCCCGGCAGCAGCGAGGAAGGTAGTAACTAGGTCTTCTACCAAACATGGTTCACCAGAACAGTTTCAGAGTTTAGATTTAGCGGTTGCATCCACTAGACGTAAGAAAGCCACCCCTATCACTCAGAAGTCAGTACATTTTAGTGAAGAGATAGAGGACTTTACAGAAGATGAGCAGGGTGTGTATGACGAAGGCACCCTTGATGTCCATGATGTGTGTGAGGGGATGCATGAACGGTCTGGGCACAGGGGGAGGGGTAGAGCAGACCTTCTCCTTCGTGGTACTCCTCTCTGGCAATCTCTTTTGCAGGAAAGCGACATGGCTACGTCAGGAGATTCAGGCAGCGGGTTGGAGAGAGGTGCTGAGAGCGGCCAGGACTCCATGGTGTCAGAGGATGAGCGTCCTTCTACTTCGGGAGTCGTGGCGATTCCAAACAGGACCGGTGTGAGAGATGGTGAGTCCTCAGTTTCAGTGGGGTTGCGGGGTTTTACCTCATCCTCGGATGATTCTGGGTCAGAAAATGACAAGGAACTGGGGTTGCATGGGAAGGGCAATAAAAGAATGTATAAGATGCTTAGATGGTTAACTGATGAGAAGAGATCAGAAAAAGGGGGTTTGCGTGACCGTCATGACTATATTGCCTCTGGTAGGTCCGACAGGGCTGCCCCACCCAGACTTCGCATAAGTGGGGTGGGGAGGCCTGTTAATCGGAAGGTGGCACTCCAAGGGGATACTAGATCCTGGTCTTCTTATGATCTGCACGAGCATTTGAAGACTAAGACAGTACGGAGAATTCAAGAGGGTAAATTTGTTAACATCTTCGAGCTCTCGGTGGAAGCCCTAAGGCAGAAAGCGAGAGCGGAGGATGGGACAGGCCCCAAGAAGTACCAGCGCCCAGATACATTTCACGAATGGCGCCGGTGTTTCAGGATCTATGCGTCCTGCTATTTGCAAAAATGGCCGGACCAGTGTTTAGCCGTGTTGAAATACATGGAAAACATGGAGATCATTGCTGATAATTATCGCGATGGTGCCTGGCGGGATTATGATGAGGAGTTTCGCAGAAAGATGGTGGGTAATCCACTGTTGGATTTCGGGTGCGTAGAAATGCAACTCTGGGCCCGGCTGGGTCCCGAGAAATCACTAGGTACTGCGGGGGCCCCGGCGGGTGCAACGCAGTTTCGACCCGCAAATAGATTTCGCAGACGCCCAGCTGGGGTTTGTTGGAAATTCCAGGACAAGCAATGCACGTTGGGAACCGCGTGTTCCTTTCGGCACGCTTGTCGCATCTGCGGGGGATTTCACCCTGCCGCAGACTGCGTTAAAAAAGGGGAGAGACAGGACAGGACTGGGCCAAGAGGCCCTGCTGTCGCTAAGAGCGGACACCCCGCTGAAGGTGGCCGCAATTAGTAAGTGGCTCACGCTATACCCCGATAGGGTAACGGCGGCCTTGTTGGAGTCAGGGCTCCGGGAAGGTTTTGTTATCCCCGTACAAGGTCCGGTTTCGGGTGCGGCTTCTCGCAGGAACCTGAAATCTGCCTCCCTTTTCCCGGAGGTATTAAAGGAGAAATTGGGTAAGGAAGTTTCACTGGGTAGAATGGCTGGCCCGTTTAGGGAAAGACCTATGCCGGGATTGGTTATCTCGCCTCTAGGGGTCGTGCCCAAGAAAGACCCAGGAAAGTTTAGGATGATACAACATCTCTCATACCCAAAGGGAAAGTCAGTCAATGACGCCATTCCTCAGGACTTAAGTACCGTATATTACCAGTCATTTGATGATGCCTTGCAAGTAGTACGCAGATCGGGTCATGGGGCTTTACTGGCCAAGCTTGACATCGAGTCTGCTTTCAGACTCTTGCCGATTCACCCCGCATCATTTTACTTAATGGGTTGTTTTTTCAACGGACACTATTATGTTGACCGTTGTTTGCCCATGGGGTGTTCCATTTCCTGCGCCTATTTTGAGGCGTTTAGTTCCTTCTTGCATTGGGCCGTGGCGGAAGTGACAGGAGAGGATAGGATTGCTCACTACTTGGACGACTTTCTCCTGGTCGGCAGACAGGGGTCTAGGGAATGTGAGCTGCTCCTTTACGCCATGCGGCTGTTGATGGAGAAATTTGGAGTCCCCTTAGCAGAAGACAAATCGGAGGGCCCTTGCACTTGTCTAACTTTCCTGGGTATTGAAATTGATTCGGTAGCCCAGGAATGTAGGCTTCCGGTTGATAAGGTACAGAAGATGTTGGCAGCAGTCAGGAGCCTCGCAGCGGCGCAGTTTTGCACGCTGAAAGAGCTCCAATCGGTTTTGGGTCTGCTCAACTTTGCAGGGAGGGTCATCCCGATGGGGAGGATTTTCCTGAAAAGAATGGAGCGCTTGTTGCCGGGAGTTACTTCCCCTAAGGCCAAACTAATGGTTAATAGTGACATGAGGGAAGACCTCCGTGTCTGGGATCTGTTCCTCAGGGATTTCAATGGGATCTGTATTTGGAGAACCCCCCAGACTCCGGCGCGAGAACTGCACCTCTTTACTGATGCTGCTGGGGGTTTTGGATACGGCGCCTATCTCAATGGCGAGTGGAGCGCCGAACCTTGGCCGGCAGAGTGGGCGGCCAGGGGCCTGACCAGGAACCTGTGCCTTCTAGAGCTTTTCCCCATTCTGGTGGCGTTGGAGATCTGGGGGGACAAGCTCGAGAACCGCTCCGTCATTTTTTGGACGGACAATTTGAGCGTGGTTTTCGCCATTAACGGTCTCTCTTCGTCCTCACCACCAGTAATTCGATATCTGAGAATTCTGGTTTTGAGATGCCTCAAGCGGAACATTGAGTTTCGGGCTAGGCATGTCCCAGGAGTTAAAAATGTTATTGCTGATGCACTATCTCGCTTTCAATGGGAAAATTTTAGGAAATGTGCTCCTGAGGCTGCCACTCATGGCTTTCCCTGTCCCCCTTTTCTTTGGCAGGTGGCTTTGGATGGCAGTCCCTGATTCCGGTGCTTAAGGCGTCCCTGGCACCTTCCACTTGGAAGTCCTATATAAGGTACTGGGAAGAATGGGTATTCTTCTGCGATGTCCAAGGATTTCCTTCTTGTGCTGGTGAGCAGGACTGGCTATTGCGCTGGCTCGCGGAGCTTAGGGCTAAGTTAGCTAAGAAAGGGGCGGTATCCGCGCGGTTGGCGGCGGTGTCCTTTTTCTGTAAACTATTCACGCTGACGGACTCTTCCAAAACGTTTTTGATTCGTCAAATACTGAGGGGTTGGGGAAGGTCGGAAGTGCGGCGTCCAGACGTTAGGGAACCCATAACGGCGGACAGGTTGGTCCTCCTGCTTCGTGTTTTACCGGAGGTATGTTCCTCAGACTACGAGGTGCGGCTTTTTTCAGCGGCGTTCGCCATGGCGTTTCATGGTGCTCTCCGAGTGGGGGAATTGGTCCCCCAGTCTAAGTTGGCGAAAGTGGGTGGCGTCCTGGCGGAGCACGTCAGGTTTACGGATAATGGGGTATTACTTTTCATTCCTCGATCGAAAGTCGATCAAGATGGTAGGGGGGCCTGGCTGTCGCTACCCGCGCATGTGGGTTCCGCCTGCTGCCCTAGTGCACTGTTGAAGACCTTCTCGGACAGGCGTCCAGTGGGTGCGGTTAGATTTTTAATTCATCAGGATGGTACCCCCCTGACGAGGTTTCAATTTCGGAAGGTTTTGGGGTGGGCGGCTAAAAAAGTGGGCTTGAATCCCAATACTATAGCTCCTCACTCCTTTAGGGTTGGAGCTGCTACGACAGCGGCGACTTTAGGCTGGTCGGCTGACCGCATAATGGCGCTTGGGAGGTGGAAGTCTAAGAGGTATCAGATTTACGTTAGGCCACTTATATCCCAATGTTAATATTTGCTGGTTGATAATGTTGCACACTGCGTTGCCATTATATGCCCTAACTCTTGTTTCTATTGCAGGGCCTAGAAGTGGGCCACTTCGTGCCTGGATCGTTGGGCACTCGTTCGTACACTGGGCGGCTATCCGAGCGGCATCGCAACCTGGAGGGCAGCAGCTTGGGTTCTCATTCTCCAGGGTGGTAGTTAGGTGGTTAGGGAGGAGAGGCCTTTGCTGGGCAGATCTGCCTGGGTTACTGCAATCCGCCATGAGGCGGTGGGAGAAACCCCATGTGCTGATCATCCACTTAGGTGGAAATGATCTTGGCTCAATTCCCGGCCGGGACTTGAGCGCAGTGATCCAATCAGATCTGCGCACCTTTAAAGCTTGGTTGCCTGGTGCGAGAATGGGCTGGTCAAACATTATACCGAGGTTGACGTGGAGACACATGGCCAATCATAGGGCAGCGTTCCAAGTTCGCAAGAAGCTCAATAGAGATGTTAGGAAGCTTATGTGCGAGCTAGGTGGTTTTGTTGTGGAACACAAGTTCATTACGGCCGCTGACCGTAGCCTGTACCGAGGCGACGGGGTCCATCTTACGGACCATGGCATGGACCTGTTTATTGAAGATATACGTCAGTCCCTACTCCTATTTGTGTGAGTTGGGTGGCGGCGAGAGTGGCCCTTGATATTCGGGCGATCTCGTGGCGGGTGGACAGTGTCCGGGGGCAGGATGTGATCGAGGTAGAGTGACGGCACTTCCGGCCAGGGATGAAGTCCCCAGACGCGCGTCTGGGGTGTTCCCTGCCCGTGTGATTACGATGCCGAGAATTCCCTGTTTTATAGTATTGAGCTACGCTCTGCTTCTTCTCCTGCGCCCTGGTACTGCCCATCTTGTTAGCATGGGTTACTACGTTTTAGCTAGTACCTGATTGCCGCCCCCCTGGTCCATGTTTATTCAGACGGTCGTTAGTTCTTGTGTTGCCACAATAAACGTGACCTGCGGGTTTTCTCTAACCATAAAAAGTTGTTGTGTCGTTATTTTGTGTGTTATTTATTTCTACGTTTAGAAACTAAGTTGAGTTTATGTTAAACCAAGAATGTATATAGTTATAAGTTATTCTTTCCACAGAGGAGGATATGGCATTTAATCCCTTAAGGAAATGTAAGGCAAATTGCCTGGAATGCACATAAGGGTTAAGGCCAAGACGGAGGAGGGGAGTGTTGTGTTGTGTGTGTGAAACAATGTTGCAGAAAGAGAGGAGGGGTTCCAGCTTACCTTTTTAAGCCCAGTACAGGAAGCACATGTCCTCTTTCTGCTGTTTTTCTCAAAGTTTTCCCCACCCTTCCCTCCCTTTGTTTATTATTTTGCAATCAGTAGGGGGATCCGTCCTTATGGTGGTCCCCAGGGACTAGGGCTATCCGAAGGCTTGATGAGGGCTAGCCAGCCTATTTCTGTAAGTCCAAGGACGTTAAGTTTCAGCTCCCCAGGTATTTCAATCTGGTTTACGCACCTTTTTGATCCTGGCCCTTACTGGTACGGAGTGGTGGTTTGCACCCTGGGCTGGCGGGTGGACAGTGTCCGGGGGCAGGATGTGATCGAGGTAGAGTGACGGCACTTCCGGCCAGGGATGAAGTCCCCAGACGCGCGTCTGGGGTGTTCCCTGCCCGTGTGATTACGATGCCGAGAATTCCCTGTTTTATAGTATTGAGCTACGCTCTGCTTCTTCTCCTGCGCCCTGGTACTGCCCATCTTGTTAGCATGGGTTACTACGTTTTAGCTAGTACCTGATTGCCGCCCCCCTGGTCCATGTTTATTCAGACGGTCGTTAGTTCTTGTGTTGCCACAATAAACGTGACCTGCGGGTTTTCTCTAACCATAAAAAGTTGTTGTGTCGTTATTTTGTGTGTTATTTATTTCTACGTTTAGAAACTAAGTTGAGTTTATGTTAAACCAAGAATGTATATAGTTATAAGTTATTCTTTCCACAGAGGAGGATATGGCATTTAATCCCTTATGTGTATCTATATTTTTATATGAGTATTTGTGTATTATGTGCGTGACTGTGAGAATGTATTGTGTGTATCTGCTGTCATATGTTTCTGGGTGTACTGTGTATATTTATTTATGTATGTACTGTGTGTATTTGTGTATGTATGTACTGTGTATGAATGTACTACGTGTATGTTTATATGTATGTACTGTGTGTATTTGTGTATGTATGTACTGTGTGTAGGTTTGTATGAATGTACTGTGTGTATGTGTGTATGTATGTATTGTGTGTTGTGTTTATTTGTGTATGTACTGTGTGTATTTGTGTATGAATGTACTGTGTGTATGTATGTACTGTGTGTAGGTTTGTATGAATGTACTGTGTGTATGTATGTACTGTGTGTTGTGTGTATGTATGTACTGTGTGTATTTGTGTATGAATGTACTGTGTGTATGTATGTACTGTGTGTAGGTTTGTATGAATGTACTGTGTGTAGGTTTGTATGAATGTACTGTGTGTATGTATATACTGTGTGTTGTGTGTATGTGTGTACATATGTACTCTGTGTATTTGTGTATGTATTTACTGTGTGTATGTGTATATGAATGTACTGTGTGTTTGTGTGTATGTGTGTACTGTGTGTATGTGTGTATGAATGTACTATGTGTATGTGTGTACATATGTACTGTGTGTATTTGTGTATGTATGTACTGTGTGTATGTGTGTATGTATGTACTGTGTGTATGTGTGTATGAATGTACTGTATGTATGTAGGTACTGTGTGTATTTGTGTATGAATGTACTGTGTGTATGTGTATATGAATGTACTGTGTGTATGTATGTATGTACTGTGTGTATGTGTGTATGGATGTACTGTGTGTATATATGTACTGTGTGTATGTATGTATGTATGTATGTATGTATGTACTGTGTGTATGGATGTACTGTGTGTATGTGTGTATGAATGTACTGTGTGTATATATATACTGTGTGTATGTGTGTTTGGATGCATGAATATACCGTGTGTATATATGTACTGTGTGTATGTATGTACTGTTTTTATGTGTGTAAGTATGTACTGTGTGTATGTATGTACTGTGTGTATGTGTATATGAATGTACTGTGTGTTTGTGTGTATGTATGTACTGTGTGTATGTGTGTATGTACTGTGTGTATGTGTGTACTGTGTGTATGTATGTATGTACTGTGTGTATGTGTGTATGGATGTACTGTTTTATGTGTGTATGGATGTACTGTGTGTATGGATGTATGTACTGTGTGTACGTATGTACTGTGTGTATTTGTGTATGTATGTACTCTGTGTATGTGTATATGAATGTACTGTGTGTTTGTGTGTATGTATGTACTGTGTGTATGTATGTATGTACTGTGTGTATGTGTGTATGGATGTACTGTGTGTATATATGTACTGTGTGTATGTATGTACTGTGTGTATGTATGTACTGTGTGTATGGATGTACTGTGTGTATGTGTGTATGAATGTACTGTGTGTATATATGTACTGTGTGTATGTGTGTTTGGATGCATGAATATACCGTGTGTATATATGTACTGTGTGTATGTATGTACTGTTTTTATGTGTGTAAGTATGTACTGTGTGTATGTATGTACTGTGTGTATGTGTATATGAATGTACTGTGTGTTTGTGTGTATGTATGTACTGTGTGTATGTGTGTATGTACTGTGTGTATGTGTGTACTGTGTGTATGTATGTATGTACTGTGTGTATGTGTGTATGGATGTACTGTTTTATGTGTGTATGGATGTACTGTGTGTATGGATGTATGTACTGTGTGTATGTATGTATGTATGTACTGTGTGTATGTGTGTATGAATGTACTGTGTGTGTGTATGAATGGACTGTGTGTATGTGTGTGTATGTATGTACTGTGTGTATTTGTGTATGTATGTACTGTGTGTATGAATGTACTGTGTGTATTTATGTATGTACTGTGTATATGTATGTACTGTGTGTGTTTTTTAAGACATTAAATATGGTGTAGCTGGCACCTTTAATATTTTGGGGTGCAACAGGAAGAAGTATCTCCCATACTCCCCTACACCTGTCACTGCCTCATTAGTGAAACAGGACTGACTTCTTGCACTGTGTTACAGAAGTAAGGTAACTACATCTAAATCAATATATAAATGTATTTAGTTTGGATCTGTGAATTGTGTGTGTATCTATATTTTTTTATGAGTATTTGTGTATTATGTGCGTGACTGTGAGAATGTATTGTGTGTATCTGCTGTCATATGTTTCTGGGTGTACTGTGTATATTTATTTATGTATGTACTGTGTGTATTTGTGTATGTATGTACTGTGTATGAATGTACTACGTGTATGTTTATATGTATGTACTGTGTGTATTTATGTGAGTATGTACTGTGTATGAATGTACTACGTGTATGTTTATATGTATGTACTGTGTGTATTTGTGTATGTAAGACAGTGGAGGGCAGCATAGCCCAGAACGACCATAATAATTAAGGCCCTTAGGAGTGTGCTGCTGTGAAGGTTGCAACAATGTTGCATTAGTGAGGGTGGGGTTTAGCTTACCTTTAAGTAGTCAGCTCCCAAGGCCCAAACCCTCTTTTCCAGCTCGTCTTCACAGCGTCAGGATCATCTGTCAGGAGTCCTGTGGAAGAAGATGTCGGAATTAGATGAGCTGGTGATCGATGGGTTTGACTCTGGAGAAGATGTGGTGCAGCCTTCCCCCCCTCGCCCGGTGAGTCGTACCCCGGGGCCTAGCCTGTATCCCGAAGTTAGGGTGGTCTCTCCCTCCCCTCCTTTAATCCCCCTTTCAGTAGAGGTGGGTCCCCAAATAGCAGAGGAGGTTGTGGTAGGGGAACAGGGCCCTGTTCTGGGCGGGGGGGAGGCCGTATCTGCTCCGGTCGTTCTTACCGGGGAGGCGGTCTCCACGGCGGTAGCGCTGCTCCAATCTTTGGCAGCGGTGCTTTCCGGCGGGGGGCCGGCATCCCAGGGAGGCCCCCCGGCTTCAGTTTGCGCGCCGGCGTCCACGTGGTCCTCCATGGCCCCTTCAGAGCCCGTCTCTTCCGGTTTGGCCGCTTCCGGTGACGTCACTTCCGGTGACGTCACGTCCGGAAGCGCCATTCCGGACACAAGAGGCAAGCGGGCAGCATCGTCTTCTCCGCCGGGGTACGCAGGTAAGAGAGGGGTACCCCGGGGGGGGGGCGACGCCCGCGGGGGGTGCGCAGCGAGGCTCAATTACTCAGCGCCCGCGAAGGGACACTGATTTGGCGGCCATTGAAAGGGGTAGAAGGTTGCATGAGGGATCTCATGAGCAGGCCGCAAGCCTGACCGGGGGTATGTTAGCACTTGACGGTGCTCCGATCGGGGCAACTAGTGTGTCTGAGGGGCAAGTGGTTTCTGAGGGGCAAGGAACAAGGGCACGTTCGCCCGGTAGGGCCCAGATTAGGGAAACAGGCATTAATGAGCAGGCCGCAGGCCTGACGGGGAATATGCCTACTGCGCAACAAGTCGCAGGGCCTCAGGCCGCAATCACGCAGCCTGGGGGCAAGCGTAGGCCCGCGACTACATCGCGGCCTAGCAGACGACGTAGTACTGCGTCACGCAGCAAACGTAACGCCCGACAGGGTGCGCGGGCGGCGCCCGCGGGTGTGGCCCTCAGCGGGGCTCCGCCAGGTGTTGTCACTAGGGCTTCAGCAAAGAAAGGCCCAGTTATCACGCCCAGTCTATGTCAGGGCACGCAGGCTGCGACTGAACAGAATAGACAAGTACAGTTTGCTACTGCAGTGATGAATGTGCGTATGGCTGATATGGTTGATGATGGTATTGAAGAGTGTGGCAGTGATCACAGGAGCCCTAGTCCCCTAGGGTCCCGGGGTAATGTGGTTGGTGGGCCTTCGTCCCCTTCCCTGGGTACTCCTCTTTCACATTTTTCTCCACAGATCATTATGGAACCCAGAACTGCATTACAGCCACTCCAGTCCACCCCCAGTGCCGTGGAAAGGGAGCCACAGTCTCAGGAACAGCCATCCACCTCTTCTGGTCCTGTCCCGGTGCAACGCCTCTTGGGAGCTGGTAAGCGCGCTATTACTTTTGAACGTAGTGTTTTAAGTTCATCCTCGGATGATTCAGGTTCAGAGAGTGATAGATCCCTGGGGTTGGAAGCGAAAGGGCAAAAAAGAATGTATAGGATGGTGAAATGGTTAGTGGAAGAAAGGAAGGCTATGGGTCTTCCCCTCCCCCCTGGTTCATCCCGCATGGAGCCCACTGTTCCTATGTTGACACCTCCTGCGTCAACAGACTTAGTTAGCCCACTTATGGGGAACAGGCGCAGGGCAGCTATACATGGGGACACTGACACATGGCCTGCGTTTAGCCTTCATGAGCATCTCAAATCTAAGATGGTGCGGCGCATTCAGGGTGGGAGGTACGTGCACATGTTTGAGCTTTCTGCGGAAGCTTATCGCCAGAAAGAAATGGCGGATGATGGCACAGGCCCGAAAAAATTTAAACGTCCTGATTCCTATGAGGAATGGCGCAAGTGCTTTAGGGTTTATGCGTCCTGTTATATCTCTAAATTTCCCGATCAAGCCTTAAACATCCTGAAATATCAGGATTCCATTGAAACAGTGTACGAGAAGTACAGGGATGGAGCTTGGCGGGATTACGACGCTGCTTTCCGTAGGAAGATGGTTGGGAACCCTCTTCTTACTTTCGGTGACGTTGATTCGCGTCTGTGGGCGCAATTGGGTCCTGAAAAACAGGCGGCGCCTGCTGCAGTAGTCGGAGCATCGGGGGGCGTTAAGGCCTCGCAGCGCTCTCGACGGCGGGCCACAGGGGTGTGCTGGCGCTTCCAGGACAAATCATGTACCAGGGGAGCGGCATGCGCATTTCGGCACGCGTGCAGAACCTGTGGTGGCGGCCACTCGGGGTCCGAGTGTACCAGAACCCAGGACGCGGGTCGTCCCCAGGAGAGACCAGCAGCCGGGTCCAAACCTTTCACTGTTGGAAAGGGCGGCCACACCTCTGAAGGTGGCCGTAATTGAGAAGTGGCTGCTGCTATACCCATTCAAGGAGGCCGCCTTGCTGCTTAGTGGCGGTCTGCGGTCGGGATTTGTTATCCCAGTCGGATCGCACGTGGAGGGTTCCTTGTCACGCAGGAACCTGAAATCCGCGTATCAGTTTCCCGGGGTTTTGCGGGATAAACTGAATAAAGAGATTGGGTTGGGTCGTATGGCAGGCCCATTTGAGGATATTCCCCTTCCAGGGCTGGTGGTATCACCCTTGGGGGTGGTTCCAAAAAAGGAGCCGGGTAAATTTCGGCTCATCCAACATCTGTCCTTCCCGAAGGGTCGTTCGGTGAATGACGCCATCCCCCCTGAACTGAGCTCAGTTTCTTACCAATCATTTGATGAGGCATTGGGGCTAGTTCGCAGGGCAGGGGCCGGGGCTCTGATGGCTAAACTGGATATAGAGTCCGCCTTCCGGCTCCTGCCCATTCACCCCTCCTCTTTTAGGCTTATGGGGTGCTATTTTGAGGGGCAGTACTACGTGGACAAATGCTTGCCCATGGGGTGCTCAATTTCGTGTGCCTACTTCGAGGCTTTCAGCTGCTTCTTGCACTGGGCCATTGCGGAGGTGGCCGGATTCGACGGCCTGGCACACTATTTGGATGATTTTCTGCTGGTTGGGCGGACAGGATCATCTGAGTGTGCTTTCCTGATGAAAGTCACTAGGTTTCTAATGGATAGAATGGGAGTTCCTCTGGCGGAGGACAAGTCCCAGGGTCCTTGCACGTGCCTTACTTTTTTGGGCATTGAGGTTGATTCGGTGGCAGAGCAGTGCCGTCTGCCACATGAAAAAGTTCAGCGCATGTTGGAGTCGGTACGCGCTATGAGAGCAGAGCTGTATAGCTCCGTGAAGGATCTTCAAATCCTATTGGGTTTGCTGAACTTTGCCGGCAGGATCATTCCCATGGGAAGAATATTCCTTCGCAGGCTCGAGAGGCAGCTGTGCGGCACAAGATCGCAGACCCGGAGGTTCCGGGTGTCTGCGGAGATGGTGGAAGATCTTAAGGTCTGGGAAGATTTTCTTCTCCACTTTAACGGGATCTGTCTGTGGCGGGAGGTTGTTCCTTCTAACGCAGCGATCCAGTTGTTCACTGATGCGGCTGGGTCCCACGGGTACGGGGCTTTCTTGGCCGGGCAATGGAGAGCTGGCCCATGGCCCGCCGCGTGGATAGAGAGAGGCTTGGTCAGGAACCTATGCCTTCTCGAACTGTTTCCCATACTGGTTGCTCTTGACATTTGGGGCAATCAGCTTCGCGACCGTGAGGTGGTTTTCTGGACAGATAACATGAGCGTTGTTTATGCTGTTAACAGATTATCATCTAGTTCCCCTCCGGTTGTGCGGTATTTGAGACTGTTGGTGCTGAGGTGTCTGCACCTGAATATTGTGTTCCGTGCTAAGCATGTCCCGGGCGTCCAAAATAGAATCGCTGATGCGCTCTCCCGTTTTCAATGGGAAGCATTTTATGCTCTGGTGCCCGATGCGGACACTAACGGATTGTCCTGTCCCACTTACTTATGGCAGGTGGCGCTGGATGGGGCCCCTTGATTGCGATGGTGCGGGCTTCCCTCGCTCCGTCTACCTGGGCTACGTATGTGAAATACTGGACGGAGTGGATCGCCTTTTGTGACTTCAGGTGTCGTCCCTCCTGTGACGGGGACCAGTGGGGCTTGCTCGAATGGATTACCGAATTTAAAGGTAATGGTGTTTCGAAGACTGCGATGGGTTCACGCCTGGCGGCAGTGTCCTTTTTCTGCAAGTTGTATGGGCTTGTTGACGCCTCGAAGACCTTCCTGGTTAGGCAGGTACTTCGGGGCTGGGGGCGTATGGCCCCCAGGGTCAGGGATTTCAGGGAACCAGTTACCATGGAGCGTCTGGTAACGTTGTGCCGAGTTTTGCCGGCGGTCTGTTCATCCGCCTATGAAACTGCCCTATTCTCAGCCGCCTTTGGGCTGGCTTTTCACGGGGCTCTTAGGGTAGGGGAAATTGTCCCGCCCTCTAAGAACAAGACGGGCGGCCTTTTGCTGCCTCATGTTAGAGACGACGGGTCGTCTATCTTGGTCTTTCTTCCCAGATCCAAAACTGACCAGGAAGGGAGAGGTGCCTGGTTGGCTTTGCCATCCCATGTTGAATCTGTTTGCTGCCCGGTCAGACTGGTTAAAGCCTATATGGACGTGCGTCCTGAGGGTTTCTCGCAATTTCTAGTTCACGAGGACGGTTCCCCGTTGACTAGATTCCAGTTTAGGAAGGTGTTGGCCTGGGCAGCATCAAAGGCAGGTCTTGATCCCAGGGTGATTGCTCCCCATTCCTTTAGGGTGGGCGCGGCCACCACTGCCGCTAGTTTAGGATGGTCGGCTGACCATATTAGAGCTCTGGGGAGATGGAGGTCGCAAAGGTATCTTTTATACGTTAGGCCTTTGACTGTTTAGAAATGATTATGTTTTGCAGATGCATGGGATAACCTCTGTTTCTTTTCTTAGGACCAAGGAGCGGTCCACTGAGAGTATGGATTACGGGGCATTCGTACATCCACTGGGCGGAGCTTCGAGCGATCGCGAGACCTGATGGGCGTCAGCTGGGGTTCCCCTCTTCCCGAGTCACTGTTAGGTGGTTAGGGCGCAGGGGGCTTACGTGGCAGGCTCTGCCTGAGTTGCTGCAGGGGGCTTTGCGCAGGTGGGAGAAACCCCATGTACTTATCATTCACGCAGGTGGAAATGATATGGGGCTCCTACCATGCAAACAGCTCAGTGCGGTTATTCAGTCGGATCTGCGCACGATTCAGGCATGGATTCCCCAAGTCAGGATAGGGTGGTCTAACATCATCCCCAGAATAGAATGGCGCCATATGCAGTCTCATCGCGCGGCTTTTCAGGTCCGCAAGAAAATTAACAGAGAAGTGAGGATTTTCTTAGGGCAGTCAGGTGGGTTTGTTGTGGAACATGGGAACATATCAACGGCTGAGAGGTGCCTCTACAGAAGGGACGGGGTGCACCTCTCTGAGAGGGGCATTGACCTGTTCCTCTGTAATTTGAGGCGTGCTATACTTAATCATCTATAGGTGTGGCGGCAAGAGGTGAGCCGGTTGGGCTATCTCTTGTGGCGGTTGGTCCGCGCCCCGGTTTGCCATCAGAGGTAGAGTGACGGCTGCCCAGGGGAGGGTGATCTCTGCAGGCGCGCGCCTGGGGTCCCTCCCATTCTAAGATGCCGAGAACTCCCTAAGCTTCTGCGGCAGCTGAGCTCCGCTTGTGTGGGCATTCACGGGCGCGGTCCATTCTCCTAGCAGGGGGTCCCTACTCCTAGCTAGATTGCCGCCACATGTTTTTAGCTGGCCCCGTTGAGTCCAGCCGGTTCTCACGTTCTACAATAAATGCGACCTTCGGGTCTTTTCCCATATATCTGTGTCTGCGTGGTTATTCAAGTATTACAGTTTTATACAAAGTTATTTAAGAGTTATAGTTGTACATAGTTAAGTTGTTGAGTCAGTTCTATGGCTCCAGTTATTATTTGTACATAGTTATGTGTTGAGCCAGTTTTATGGCTCCAGTTATTAAAGTTTTCCAGCAAGCCAGGATGATAGGGCATTTAATTAATTAAGACAGTGGAGGGCAGCATAGCCCAGAACGACCATAATAATTAAGGCCCTTAGGAGTGTGCTGCTGTGAAGGTTGCAACAATGTTGCATTAGTGAGGGTGGGGTTAAGCTTACCTTTAAGTAGTCAGCTCCAAAGGCCCAAACCCTCTTTTCCAGCTCGTCTTCACAGCGTCCCTCCCTCCCTCCCTGCAATTGTTCATACGGCAATCTTTAGGCTGCTACATCACCAGGGTGTTTCAGCTAGGTGTCCGAGGCTGGATGAGAGCTACGCGGCTTGTTTCCTTAAGTCCGAGGACGGTAGTTTTTGACTCCCCAGGTAGTGGCATGGAGACGCGTCTAGTCACACCTGGTCCTACTGGTTCGGAGATCGTTACTTTACACCCTGGTTAGGCGGTTGGTCCGCGCCCCGGTTTGCCATCAGAGGTAGAGTGACGGCTGCCCAGGGGAGGGTGATCTCTGCAGGCGCGCGCCTGGGGTCCCTCCCATTCTAAGATGCCGAGAACTCCCTAAGCTTCTGCGGCAGCTGAGCTCCGCTTGTGTGGGCATTCACGGGCGCGGTCCATTCTCCTAGCAGGGGGTCCCTACTCCTAGCTAGATTGCCGCCACATGTTTTTAGCTGGCCCCGTTGAGTCCAGCCGGTTCTCACGTTCTACAATAAATGCGACCTTCGGGTCTTTTCCCATATATCTGTGTCTGCGTGGTTATTCAAGTATTACAGTTTTATACAAAGTTATTTAAGAGTTATAGTTGTACATAGTTAAGTTGTTGAGTCAGTTCTATGGCTCCAGTTATTATTTGTACATAGTTATGTGTTGAGCCAGTTTTATGGCTCCAGTTATTAAAGTTTTCCAGCAAGCCAGGAGGATAGGGCATTTAATTAATTATGTACTGTGTGTAGGTTTGTATGAATGTACTGTGTGTATGTGTGTATGTATGTACTGTGTGTTGTGTGTATTTGTGTATGTACTGTGTGTATTTGTGTATGAATGTACTGTGTGTATGTATGTACTGTGTGTAGGTTTGTATGAATGTACTGTGTGTATGTATGTACTGTGTGTTGTGTGTATGTATGTACTGTGTGTATTTGTGTATGAATGTACTGTGTGTAGGTTTGTATGAATGTACTGTGTGTATGTATATACTGTGTGTTGTGTGTATTTGTGTATGTATGTACTGTGTGTATTTGTGTATGAATGTACTGTGTGTATGTATGTACTGTTTGTATGTGTGTACATATGTACTCTGTGTATTTGTGTATGTATTTACTGTGTGTATGTGTATATGAATGTACTGTGTGTTTGTGTGTATGTGTGTACTGTGTGTATGTGTGTATGAATGTACTATGTGTATGTGTGTACATATGTACTGTGTGTATTTGTGTATGTATGTACTGTGTGTATGTGTGTATGTATGTACTGTGTGTATGTGTGTATGAATGTACTGTATGTATGTAGGTACTGTGTGTATTTGTGTATGAATGTACTGTGTGTATGTGTATATGAATGTACTGTGTGTTTGTGTGTATGTATGTACTGTGTGTATGTATGTATGTATGTATGTACTGTGTGTATGTGTGTATGGATGTACTGTGTGTATATATGTACTGTGTGTATGTATGTATGTATGTACTGTGTGTATGGATGTACTGTGTGTATGTGTGTATGAATGTACTGTGTGTATATATGTACTGTGTGTATGTGTGTTTGGATGCATGAATATACCGTGTGTATATATGTACTGTGTGTATGTATGTACTGTTTTTATGTGTGTAAGTATGTACTGTGTGTATGTATGTACTGTGTGTATGTGTATATGAATGTACTGTGTGTTTGTGTGTATGTATGTACTGTGTGTATGTGTGTATGTACTGTGTGTATGTGTGTACTGTGTGTATGTATGTATGTACTGTGTGTATGTGTGTATGGATGTACTGTTTTATGTGTGTATGGATGTACTGTGTGTATGGATGTATGTACTGTGTGTACGTATGTACTGTGTGTATTTGTGTATGTATGTACTCTGTGTATGTGTATATGAATGTACTGTGTGTTTGTGTGTATGTATGTACTGTGTGTATGTATGTATGTACTGTGTGTATGTGTGTATGGATGTACTGTGTGTATATATGTACTGTGTGTATGTATGTATGTATGTATGTATGTACTGTGTGTATGGATGTACTGTGTGTATGTGTGTATGAATGTACTGTGTGTATATATGTACTGTGTGTATGTGTGTTTGGATGCATGAATATACCGTGTGTATATATGTACTGTGTGTATGTATGTACTGTTTTTATGTGTGTAAGTATGTACTGTGTGTATGTATGTACTGTGTGTATGTGTATATGAATGTACTGTGTGTTTGTGTGTATGTATGTACTGTGTGTATGTGTGTATGTACTGTGTGTATGTGTGTACTGTGTGTATGTATGTATGTACTGTGTGTATGTGTGTATGGATGTACTGTTTTATGTGTGTATGGATGTACTGTGTGTATGGATGTATGTACTGTGTGTACGTATGTACTGTGTGTATTTGTGTATGTATGTACTCTGTGTATGTGTGTATTCATGTACTTTGTGTATGTGTGTATGAATGTATTGTGTGTGTGTATGTATGTATGTACTGTGTGTATGTGTGTATGAATGTACTGTGTGTATGTATGCACTGTGTGTATTTGTGTATGTATGTACTGTGTGTATGTGTGTATGAATGTACTGTGTGTAATATGTGTGTATGAATGTACTGTATGTATATGTATGTACTGTGTGTATGTGTATGTATGTACCATGTGTATGTATGTACTGTGTGTATTTGTGTATGTATGTACTGGGTGTATGTGTATATGACTGTACTGTGTATGTGTGTATGAATGTACAGACAGTGGAGGGCAGCATAGCCCAGAACGAACATAAGAATTAAGGCCCTTAGGAGTGAGCTGCTGTGAAGTGGCAACAATGTTGCATTTTTGTGGGTGGGTACAGGGCTCACCTTTAAGAAGCCAAGCTACAGGCCCCAAACCCTCTTTCCAGCTTGTCTTCACAGCTTGCAGGATCACAGCATCTTCATTCTCTGGTTAAGCAGTCTGCTGCAGCATGGGCTGTTTTTCGAAGTCTTCCAGAGCACCTGTGAAGAGGGATGTGTTGGAGGAGTTACTGATCGGAGTCCCACCTTCTCCGGTGAGTCGTAACCCGATCTTTCCCCCCTTTTCTCTGTAATTTAATGGGGAAGTCAGGGGGGGGGATCTGTGTGCCCTATTTGTGTTTGACCTGGCACTCTCCAGTTAATATATGATTTCCCAGGTTGGCCCATCTTCCCCCTCTCTCCCTCCCGGTCAGTTAGTGGTTGGGCCTGGGGGCCGGGTACCCTCTTCTTCTGGTTTTTCGGCCTCCACTCTAATCATTTTAACATACCCCTGATGCGCGTCACTAGGGTGGATCGTTGGCTGGAGTGAGTGTGAGCATTCATACTTACCTCCGCCATCGGTTACGGTGTCCACGAAGCCCAGGCCTGCAGCGGTCGCGCTCTTGCAGGGCTTGTGTCGGCGGTCCCCCTTTAGCGGTCGCGACTTTCGGCGGTCCTTCCCCTCCTCCTGGTCGTCGGATGGCTTCGGGCGAGTCTTCGTCCATGTGGGTGGCGGCATCCATCGTTGATGGCGTCTCTTCCGGTCTGGGCGCTTCCGGTGATGTCACTTCCGGAACCGCCATTTGAGATCCGGTAGCCAAGCGGGTGGGATCGTCTCCTCCTCTGGAGTCCCCAGGTAAGAGAGGAGTGCCTGGGGGGGGGACGAGGCCCGCTGGGGGGGCGCGCAGCGAGGCTCAGGGGCTCTGCGCTCGCTGGCAGATGAATTGCTTGCAATGCCTGGGGAGTATGATGTGGAAAGCATGGGAGAATTAGCAGGCCAGAGGCTGTGGTTCAGGTTATGAGAAAGGGCATTTATGAGCAGGCCGCAGGCCTGACTGGGGGTTTCTTTTGTTTATTAACAGATTGATTTAGATAGTCAGCCTTTTCTTTGCAGTCAGTCAGTGGCGCAAGGCCTGACTGTTAGCGGCCAATTGAGGCCTAGCAGGAATTACGCTGTGTCATGTTGCGGTGCATGAGAGGCCCATCACATAGGGCACGCAGGCGTTCACCTGGGGTACCCCCATGTGGGATGCATTTGGGGTAACAATTAACGTTTTTCGGCCAGGAAGGGCCCAGGTGTTTTTTCTCTTAGTTTCTGCTCAGCATGGAGATAGCACAGACCAGGGCTTCTCTAGACTTGCGTAGTGGCGAATGCAGTGTCTGAATCACAAGAGAGTGGCATGTCTGAGTGTATGGAACAGTGTGTGGCGCATTGCGCAATGTTCTGGGCGAGGGGGACTAGATTCTACTGTGGCTGGGGGGTCCTTGTCCTCTCCCGTGGTACTCCTCTCTTGCATTTCTCATTTCAGGCCAAGGAGTAACACAGCCGGGATTAACCTTCAATCTCCTTGGATCCTTTGCCGTGCAGCGCCCCTGGGAGCTGGAGAGCATGGAATCGCAAGTGGTGTATCTCATGGAGCCATAGAATGCTTGGGTGCCAATGCAGTACAGTCCAGGTGTTCGTGGCAGGGAAGAGTACAGCCGCCCCTCTTGGAACTGGTGAGACCAATTTATCTTTTGGGCATAGGGGCTTTAGTTCATCTTCGGATGATTTTTGGGTCTGAGTGAGTAATTGGTCCCTGGGGTCGGAGGCTAAAGAGCAGAAGGGAATGTATAAAATTGATGACGTGGGTAGTCAAGGTGCGTAAGGCCATGGGTCCTCCCCCTCTCCCCTGGTTTCTCTCGCTAGAGCCCTGTGTTCATTGCAGACACCTCCCGCGCCAGCGGGGGGTGGCTGTCCCTGGGGCGACAGATGGGTGTACAACGGCCATGTATGGGGACAAGCACAAGCAGCCCTCATTAAGCCTTCTCGAGCATCTGAAGTCCAAATTTGTTAGACGCATTCAAGAGGGTAAAATGTGCATAGGTTTGAACTTTCGGCCAAGGTCTATCACCAGGAAGAAATGGCGGTGTTACATCGCTAAACTTCCCGATCGGGCTCTGAATATCCTCAAATATCAAGATGCCATCTAAACCGCTTGCGAGCGGTTTCGGAAACAGGCATGGCGGGATTATGACGTCGCGGTTGGCGATAGATGGTTAGTAATCATCTCCTGAATTTGGCGACGTAGATTCGTGGTTAGGGGCATAGTTCTGGCCCGAAAAGCCTTTTTTGGCCCGGGCAGGTCTCTGCTGGGTCCCCGGGCAATTGCGCACCTTAGCGCTCTCAACGGCGTCCCACAGGTCTTTGCTGCGCAGTTCCAGAGTAAGCTCTGCCCCAATGGGCCGGCGGGTGTTTTGCCACGTGAGTAAGCATTGCGGGGTGGCCACTCCGGTTGGAGTGTAACAGATCCCACGATGCAGGCCGGTCGCAAGAGCAGCCTAGTTCCAGTTTCAAACCTTTCACTGCCGGAAAGGGTGGCCACCCCACTGAGGGTAGCCGCAATTGGTAGCCATAATTCGGATAGTAGGGTGGCTGCCTTGCTAGGCAGCGGCCTCCGTCAGGGATTCGTTATCCCCTTCAGCTTCGCAGTATAGGGTTTACGAAATCGGCATACAAATTTCCTAGCGTTGCGAGGAAAAAGAGGGACAAGGAGATTGCATTGGGCCGCAGGGCTGGCTCATTTGTGGAGATTACGATTCGAGGATTGGTTCCTCTCTCCTCTTGGGGTTGTTCCTAAGAAGGAGCCGGGTAAGTCCCGGCTCATCCAGCACCTTACCTTCCCTAGAGGGAGGTCGGGCAGCAACGCTATTTCCCCTGAGCCAGTTCGGTTTACTACCAGTCCTTTGATGACGCGTTATCACTGGTATGGAGGGCAAACCTGGATGTGGTATCAGCATTTCGGATGCTTCCCATTCATCCCTCCTCCTTACACCCAGGGGATGTTGGCGTGAGGGCAAGTATTTTGTGGACAAAAGCTTGCCTATGAGCTGTTCTATATCATGTGCTCATTTTGGAAGCCTTCAGAGCTTCTTGCACTGGGCCATCTCAGTGATTGCTGTTTTGATGGCCTGGCACATTGCCTGGACGATGTCCTGCTGTTTGGATATGCTGGATACGCTGTGTGTGCTTTCCTGATGAAAGTGATTCGATTTTTGCTGGCCAGAATGGGTGTCCCTCTGGCAGAGGGTAAGGCCCAGTGCCTTCGCACGTGCCTTACTTTTTGGGTATCAAGATTGACTCATCGTTAATGCAGTGTCATTTGCTACAGGATACGATTGCCCGTATGGTTGGTACGGTTCGGGAAATCGGGTCCTTTGTTGGTTCCATGAAGGATCTCCAGACCATGTTGGTTCTTCTGAATTTCGCCGGTAGGATTCTTCCTATAAGCAGAAATTTTCTTCGGCGGCTCGAAGGGCGTCGTGCGGCGAGCGGTCACAAGCGAGTGAGTTTTGTGTAATGGCAGAAATGTTTGATGACTTGGCAGTATGGGGACAATTCTGGAACCATTTTTTAATGAGATCTGCTCATGGTCGAAGTCTGTTCCTTCCAACATGGTAATTCAGTTGTTTACTGATGCGGCAGGGTCTCACGGGTGGGGGTCCTTCTTGTCCGGTCACTGGAGTGCCGGCCCATGGCCTCGGTCATGGGTTCTAAGGGGCTTGTTAAGAAGTTTAGCCTGTTAGAGCTCCCCCCCCCCCATTATTATTGCCTTTGAGGTCTAGCGTGAGCAGCTAAGGGATGAGGAGGTCGTGTTCTGGATGGATAACAAGAGCGTCATGTTGCTGTTAACATGCTCTTGTGGGGATCCCCCGCAGTAGTGCGGTACCCTCGCATGCTGGTGCTGAAGTGTCTGCACCCGGCGTCCAGAATAGAATTGCTGATGCGCTCTTTCGTTTCAATGGAAAGCATTCTATGCGTTGGCTCCTCAGGCGGACATTAACAGAGTCGTTTGTTCCTATTAGTTATGGCAGGGAGCGCAGGTGGGAGATCTTTGATTACCATGATCCGTCCTTCGCTGGCCCTCTCTACTTGGACCGCTTATGTGAAGCAATGGTCTAAATAGATCACCTTCTGTGATAGGACGAGCCGGCCATCTTGAGGTGTTGTCCAATGGGGTCTTTAGGGACGGATCAACGAGCTTAAAGGTAATGGGGTTTTTCTAAAGGGTCAGTCGGATCTCGGCTGACTGCAGTGTCCTTCTTCTGTGAATTTTATGGCCTCTCGGCTCTTCAAGAACCTTCCTGGTCGGGCAGGTGTTGAGGGGCTTGGGGGAGTATGGTGCCCAGAACAAGGGACATTAGGGAGCCCGTTACCATCAAGAGATTGGTTCCTGTGTCAAACTGTGCCTGTGGTGGGTTCTCCTGCCGACAAGGGTACCCGTTCTCCGCTGCCTTTGGGCTGTTTTTTTACGGGGCACTTAGGGTGGTACAAGCCCGGGGGTCTGTAGGCCTCCTCACGTCAAGAACGACGAGTCATCTGATCTAATTTTCCTCTCCAGATCAAAGACAGACCAAGAAGGGAAAGGAGTTGGACGTCTTAACCCGCCACGTGGGCTCAGTTTGTTGCCCAGTCAGGTTGCTTAGGACCTATATGGACGCGATCCGGAGGGTCCATTACAATTTCTGGTTCACGAGGACGGTTCCCCGTTGACCAGATTTCAATGCAGGAGAGGCCTGAGCTGGGCAGCATGGAAAGCGGGCCTTGACCCAAGGGTCATTGCCCCCACTCCTTCAGGGTTGGAGCATCTACCGCTGCCACGGGTTTGTGTTGGTCTGCAAACCACATTAGGGCGTTGGGGAGATGGAGGTCTAAGAGATACATGTTGTATGTTAGGCCATTAACAATATGAATGTTTTGTTTTCTCATGTTGCAATGTTCCCAGTTAACTGTTGTTTCTTTACAGGGCCAAGAGATGGTCCACTGAGACTGCTGATCGCGGATCACTCCTAAATTCACTGGGCGGAGCTGAGAGCGATCGCGAGCCCTGACGGGCAACATCTGGGTCCCCCCCCATTGGTTCACTGTTAGGTGGCTAGGTCGTAGGGGTTTGAGTTGGCAGGATCTGCCTGGGTTGCTGCACGGGGCATTGCACAGGTGGGACAAACCCCAAGTTATGATCATTCACGCACGTGGTAGTGATATGGGGCTCCTGCTGTGCAAACTGCTCAGTGGGGTGATTCAGTCCGATTTGTACACTTTCCAGACATGGGTCCCAATGTTCAGATAGGGTGGTCCAATAGCATACCCAGAATTGAGTGGCGCCTTGTGCAGCCCACAGGGTGGCCTTTCAGGTCAGAAAGAAACTGAACAGGGAGGTTAGGATTTTGTCCTAGCGCAGTCAGTAGGGTTTGTTGTGGAACATGGGAACATCACAACGGCTGTGAGAAGCCTCTTGTCAGGAATTCTGTTCCACCTTTACAGAAAGGCTGTAATCTCTCTATACCACCTTTACAAACTCAGGCCAACCCCTTACCCTATTTAAAGTTACTCTTGAGGCCAGCCAGGTGCTTAGTGATTAAGAAATCAACCTAACTGAGCTCCCTGCACATGTTTTGTGCTCCAGCTATTTCAAACCTTAGAAAGTTTATTCCTAAATCTTTAACCTGAATTTCTACAAGGAAACTGGATTGCTTTCTGCCTAGGCAGAACTTGCTACTTCTGCTCCGCTACTGCTGAAGTTTATCAAGTGATTTATTGACACTACAACAGCGTGACCTGCTTGTCACAATTTGCAAGATTGATACTGTTACAATTCCCGGTAAGCTGTTTACCTCTAATTCAACTGCCAGTCTGCATTGCAAGTTTCAGCAAACACGGAGCTGCTCACAGCAAGACATTCCTAAGCAGTGACATCACAACTATTCCAGACGGCTGAGCTTACAAGCAGATTTCATATCAGCTGTTCTACCATTCTGTCTCAGCCTGTCTCACTGATTCACACACTCTGCTGCTACAGAACATTTTCCTGCTAATCTCTATATGCAGGTAGTGTGGTCTCAGTGGTTTCCTAAACATTTTGGCTGTACTTAGAATTATATTACCAGCATAAAATCTTCATTGCTATTTTTCCAGTGTGGAAATTTATACTTTATTATTTGCAAGTATAAACATAGTGAGAGATTCTTCACCTATTCACAGATTAATCCAAGTTTGTGAATTCAATATAAACTCACTTTGTGCCCTAAAATTAACATTTATCCATATGTTAATTTACAGCTAAGTGATACAAAACCTATCATCCACAGTTGTGATCCATACAAAGGATTGAATTGATACAGTGAATTAATTCATTACAGAATCACTAAGCCAGTAAGATGGATCCAGTGGATTTACCACAGGTGGTTTATGAACTGTCACAGAAGGTGGACCAATTAGGTCAAGCTATGAACAGTTTACAAATAGAAAATGAAACTCTAAGAAAGGTCATTAGAGATTCCATAGGACACAAAACACCATCACAAGACACTCATCCTGAGCCACAAATATCCAGTCCTGATTTATTCTCTGGGGACAGAAGAACTTATCGTCAGTTCAAAAATGCCTGTTTGCTCACTTTCACACTCAAACCAAAGACTTATCCCACCGACCATTTAAAGGTTTTGACTATGATCTCCTATCTGCGAGGAGAACCCAGGATATGGGCGGACTCATACTATGAATCTAACAGCCCCATTCTATTCTCTCTCCCAGACTTTCTTCAGGCCATGGATGAGCTATACCTTGATACAAATTCACAGATTACAGCAGAAACAAAGATGAGAGCCCTCAAACAGGGTACGAAACCAGTTGAACAGTATATTACTGAGTTCAAACAGTATTCAACGGACTCTCAATGGAACAGGGTAGCCTTGAAAAATCAATTCCGACTGGGACTCTCTGATAGTGTTAAAGATGAGCTTGCCAGAGTGGAGCTACCTGACACATTGGAAGCATTGATGAGATTATCTATGCAAATAGACAGGCGCCTAAGGAGAGGAAGTCTGAACGCCATGGTCCAGAACCTACTTATCGTAAGACCCCCACTTCCGCAGTACCCGTAGGCAGTGGTGGGACATCTCAGGAACCAATGGAGATAGGGCTCTTGAGGGGTCCTCTGTCTACTGAGGAAAAGCAAAGAAGAAAAACTCTCTCGTTGTGTCTTTATTGTGCTAGTCCAGCACATTCAGTCAAGGACTGCCCCATTCTTCTGAAAAACAAGAAAAGTAAGTGTCTGCTAACCAATTGTACTACCTCACAGCAGAACAAACCTAATTATTGTTTCATCTCTCTCTCTTTGCAGTGGGACCGTAGACGCCTATCTTCTGAGGCCATTCTCGACACTGGGGCACATGGGAATTATATAGACATAGAGGTTGTTAAGGCAAATAAAATACCACTTGAAAAAAAAAGCTCTCCTGTCTCCATTCGTGTTGTGGATGGTACATACATAGCTAGCGGTCCGATAACACACCACACGGTTCCTTTAATGGTTACCACTCAAAACTGCCATTTCGAATACATGTCATTTGATGTTTTACCTTCTCCTCTTTTTCCAATCGTTCTAGGTATTCAGTGGATACGCCTCCATGAACCCTCCATAGATTGGAAAACCCTAAAAGTCACTTTGAACTCCTCTCATTGTAAAACAAATTGTTACCATTCAACACATACCATCCACATAGCTGAACAAACTACAGATATACCTGAAGTATATTCACAATATACCGAAGTATTTAGTAAAAGGGAGGCAGAAACACTACCTCCACACCGTAGCTATGACTGCCCTATAGATCTTAAACCTGGTTCAGTAATACCACATGGTCATCTCTACCCTCTAAGCCAACCTGAATTAGCACATTTAAAAGGCTATTTAGACGAAAACTTAAAAAAAGGGTTCATCAGGCCGTCCGTGTCTCCTGCGGCAGCTGGTATGTTCTTTGTTAGAAACAAAGATAAATCACTACGTCCGATCATTGATTATAGAGAGCTCAATAAAGTTACCGTTAAAAACAGGTATCCACTCCCCTTAATTCCTGAACTTATTGAGCGACTCCATCAAGCTAAGATATTCACCAAATTGGACCTCAGGGGGGCCTACAACCTCATTCGCATAAGAGAGGGAGATGAATGGTTAACTGCGTTTAGAACGAGATATGGCCTATACGAATACCTGGTTATGCCATTTGGATTATGTAATGCTCCTGCAACTTTTCAGCATTACATCAATGATGTTTTCAGGGATCTCCTTGACATATGTGTAGTGGTCTATCTGGATGACATTCTCATTTATTCCCAGAATTTACAAGACCATATCAAACACGTCAGCTGGGTTCTATCCAGACTTCAAATACATCGATTATATGCCAAGGCCGAAAAATGTATATTCCATGCTGAAAAGATCTCCTTCTTGGGATACAATATCTCATCCGAGGGCATTCAAATGCAACGAGACAAAGTAGAAGCGGTAAAGAGCTGGCCTACCCCACAAAGCCGCAAGGATCTACAGCGGTTTTTAGGGTTTAGTAATTACTACCGAAAATTCATTAAAGGGTATTCTGGTATAGCTAAACCATTGACCTCGCTTACTGGTTGCACTTCCAGATTTCTTTGGAATGAAAAGGCAGCAGAAGCATTTGAATATCTGAAATCCTCTTTTACATCAGCACCCATTTTACATCACCCCAATCCTGATCTCCAATACTTCCTCGAAGTAGACTCATCTGATTATGCTTTGGGAGCAGTTCTTTCTCAGAGAAAAAGCCTAATGCATCCATTACATCCGATAGCCTTCTTTTCCAAGATGATGTCCCCCGCCGAAAGAAACTACCCCATAGGCGAAAAGGAACTTCTCTCCATCAAAAGAGCTTTTGAGACTTGGAGACATCTACTAGAAGGAACTCAACTACCAATAATAGTGTATACAGACCATAGAAATTTGGAATATTTACAAAGGAATAAGACTCTTTCCTCAAGACAAGTGAGGTGGAGTCTCTATTTCAGTAGATTCCTATTTCAGATAGTATATAGGCCAGCCTCTCGTAATGGTAAGGCAGATGCTTTATCCCGTAGAGACCCTAAACCCGATTGTAGCGAGACCCCTTCGGCTATAATTCCACACGACTCATACATTGGAAGCATTACCACCACAGCTTCCAAGTTTAAAAAAGCCTTGCAAACTGAACAGGAACTTCCACCTGATCTACGTATAGGATCGGATGGTCTCTACTACAAACAAAATAAGTTGTATGTTCCGACTACTTTAAGACAATACATCATTAGAGAACATCATGATACTCCTCTCTCTGGACACCCTGGGATCCAGAGAACTCAAGAGCTAATAAGTAGGGCTTACTGGTGGCCAGGAATGGCTCCGGAGATTCGCCTCTATGTACAGGCTTGTACTAGATGTATTACATCAAAATCCGAAAAAAGACCCCCATATGGATTACTCATGCCAATACCAGTCCCTGGAAGACCTTGGACTCACTTAGGCCTAGACTTCATTGTTGAATTACCTACTTCCGCCGGAATGAATACAGTCTTGGTTATAATTGACCTCCTCACTAAAATGGCTCATTTTGTACCCCACCACAAACTCCCAACCTCAGCCGAAACAGCTCAGTTATTCATTGATAATGTAGTAAAGTACCATGGAATTCCAGAGATTCTCACCACCGATAGAGGCACGCAGTTCACCTCTCGTTTTTGGAGAAACTTATGCCAGAAACTCCAAATCGACCATCGTTATAGTACTGCTTACCACCCCCAGACTAATGGCCAAACTGAACGATTAAACCAGTGGCTTGAACAGTACTTGAGGTGTTACTGTGCCTACCATCAGGGGGATTGGAATAAATACCTCTCTCTAGCTGAATTTGCTTACAACAACTCCCTTAACTCCTCTAGTAAAATGACACCTTTCTACGCAAATTACGCATTTCACCCAAAGATGGTCTTAACAACAACGGAATCCTGTTGTAACCCAAACGTTGAAGATTTAGCTGACCATTTACACGAGAATTGGAAGTTACTCCAAGAAAACCTCCAGACAGCTCAAGCTGTACAAAAGAAGTACTACGACCTCAGACGAAGACCTTCTCCACAATATTCCATAGGAGATTGGGCCTGGCTTTCCACGAAAAATCTAAAACTACAACTTCCCAGTAAGAA
Organism: Bombina bombina; assembly: GCF_027579735.1. Classification (NCBI taxonomy): domain Eukaryota; kingdom Metazoa; phylum Chordata; class Amphibia; order Anura; family Bombinatoridae; genus Bombina; species Bombina bombina. Next base: position 532,100,237 of record NC_069501.1, on the reverse strand, counting down.
GTTAGCTACTCTGTTTGTTGGACCCTTCCAGATTATTAAAGTCGTCAATCAAAATGCTATAACCCTTCGCTTACCCTCATCTTTAAGTATACATCCCACTTTTCATGTATCCTCACTAAAACCAGCAGCTATTAACAGCACCCAAGTATTACCTCCAAAAACACAAATTCTAGAGGATAATATTTATGAAGTAGGAAACATACTAGACTCACGCATCAACAGGGGTCAACTTCAGTACCTGGTTAGGTGGAAAGGATATTCCTCTGACGAGGACACATGGGAACCCGTTAACCATGTCAATGCCCCAAGACTTATCTCTCAGTTCCATCGACGGAATCCCGAAAGACCACGCATGCAAGCCGTGGGACGGCATGCCTGAAGGGGGCATTCTGTCAGGAATTCTGTTCCACCTTTACAGAAAGGCTGTAATCTCTCTATACCACCTTTACAAACTCAGGCCAACCCCTTACCCTATTTAAAGTTACTCTTGAGGCCAGCCAGGTGCTTAGTGATTAAGAAATCAACCTAACTGAGCTCCCTGCACATGTTTTGTGCTCCAGCTATTTCAAACCTTAGAAAGTTTATTCCTAAATCTTTAACCTGAATTTCTACAAGGAAACTGGATTGCTTTCTGCCTAGGCAGAACTTGCTACTTCTGCTCCGCTACTGCTGAAGTTTATCAAGTGATTTATTGACACTACAACAGCGTGACCTGCTTGTCACAATTTGCAAGATTGATACTGTTACAATTCCCGGTAAGCTGTTTACCTCTAATTCAACTGCCAGTCTGCATTGCAAGTTTCAGCAAACACGGAGCTGCTCACAGCAAGACATTCCTAAGCAGTGACATCACAACTATTCCAGACGGCTCAGCTTACAAGCAGATTTCATATCAGCTGTTCTACCATTCTGTCTCAGCCTGTCTCACTGATTCACACACTCTGCTGCTACAGAACATTTTCCTGCTAATCTCTATATGCAGGTAGTGTGGTCTCAGTGGTTTCCTAAACATTTTGGCTGTACTTAGAATTATATTACCAGCATAAAATCTTCATTGCTATTTTTCCAGTGTGGAAATTTATACTTTATTATTTGCAAGTATAAACATAGTGAGAGATTCTTCACCTATTCACAGATTAATCCAAGTTTGTGAATTCAATATAAACTCACTTTGTGCCCTAAAATTAACATTTATCCATATGTTAATTTACAGCTAAGTGATACAAAACCTATCATCCACAGTTGTGATCCATACAAAGGATTGAATTGATACAGTGAATTAATTCATTACAGAATCACTAAGCCAGTAAGATGGATCCAGTGGATTTACCACAGGTGGTTTATGAACTGTCACAGAAGGTGGACCAATTAGGTCAAGCTATGAACAGTTTACAAATAGAAAATGAAACTCTAAGAAAGGTCATTAGAGATTCCATAGGACACAAAACACCATCACAAGACACTCATCCTGAGCCACAAATATCCAGTCCTGATTTATTCTCTGGGGACAGAAGAACTTATCGTCAGTTCAAAAATGCCTGTTTGCTCACTTTCACACTCAAACCAAAGACTTATCCCACCGACCATTTAAAGGTTTTGACTATGATCTCCTATCTGCGAGGAGAACCCAGGATATGGGCGGACTCATACTATGAATCTAACAGCCCCATTCTATTCTCTCTCCCAGACTTTCTTCAGGCCATGGATGAGCTATACCTTGATACAAATTCACAGATTACAGCAGAAACAAAGATGAGAGCCCTCAAACAGGGTACGAAACCAGTTGAACAGTATATTACTGAGTTCAAACAGTATTCAACGGACTCTCAATGGAACAGGGTAGCCTTGAAAAATCAATTCCGACTGGGACTCTCTGATAGTGTTAAAGATGAGCTTGCCAGAGTGGAGCTACCTGACACATTGGAAGCATTGATGAGATTATCTATGCAAATAGACAGGCGCCTAAGGAGAGGAAGTCTGAACGCCATGGTCCAGAACCTACTTATCGTAAGACCCCCACTTCCGCAGTACCCGTAGGCAGTGGTGGGACATCTCAGGAACCAATGGAGATAGGGCTCTTGAGGGGTCCTCTGTCTACTGAGGAAAAGCAAAGAAGAAAAACTCTCTCGTTGTGTCTTTATTGTGCTAGTCCAGCACATTCAGTCAAGGACTGCCCCATTCTTCTGAAAAACAAGAAAAGTAAGTGTCTGCTAACCAATTGTACTACCTCACAGCAGAACAAACCTAATTATTGTTTCATCTCTCTCTCTTTGCAGTGGGACCGTAGACGCCTATCTTCTGAGGCCATTCTCGACACTGGGGCACATGGGAATTATATAGACATAGAGGTTGTTAAGGCAAATAAAATACCACTTGAAAAAAAAAGCTCTCCTGTCTCCATTCGTGTTGTGGATGGTACATACATAGCTAGCGGTCCGATAACACACCACACGGTTCCTTTAATGGTTACCACTCAAAACTGCCATTTCGAATACATGTCATTTGATGTTTTACCTTCTCCTCTTTTTCCAATCGTTCTAGGTATTCAGTGGATACGCCTCCATGAACCCTCCATAGATTGGAAAACCCTAAAAGTCACTTTGAACTCCTCTCATTGTAAAACAAATTGTTACCATTCAACACATACCATCCACATAGCTGAACAAACTACAGATATACCTGAAGTATATTCACAATATACCGAAGTATTTAGTAAAAGGGAGGCAGAAACACTACCTCCACACCGTAGCTATGACTGCCCTATAGATCTTAAACCTGGTTCAGTAATACCACATGGTCATCTCTACCCTCTAAGCCAACCTGAATTAGCACATTTAAAAGGCTATTTAGACGAAAACTTAAAAAAAGGGTTCATCAGGCCGTCCGTGTCTCCTGCGGCAGCTGGTATGTTCTTTGTTAGAAACAAAGATAAATCACTACGTCCGATCATTGATTATAGAGAGCTCAATAAAGTTACCGTTAAAAACAGGTATCCACTCCCCTTAATTCCTGAACTTATTGAGCGACTCCATCAAGCTAAGATATTCACCAAATTGGACCTCAGGGGGGCCTACAACCTCATTCGCATAAGAGAGGGAGATGAATGGTTAACTGCGTTTAGAACGAGATATGGCCTATACGAATACCTGGTTATGCCATTTGGATTATGTAATGCTCCTGCAACTTTTCAGCATTACATCAATGATGTTTTCAGGGATCTCCTTGACATATGTGTAGTGGTCTATCTGGATGACATTCTCATTTATTCCCAGAATTTACAAGACCATATCAAACACGTCAGCTGGGTTCTATCCAGACTTCAAATACATCGATTATATGCCAAGGCCGAAAAATGTATATTCCATGCTGAAAAGATCTCCTTCTTGGGATACAATATCTCATCCGAGGGCATTCAAATGCAACGAGACAAAGTAGAAGCGGTAAAGAGCTGGCCTACCCCACAAAGCCGCAAGGATCTACAGCGGTTTTTAGGGTTTAGTAATTACTACCGAAAATTCATTAAAGGGTATTCTGGTATAGCTAAACCATTGACCTCGCTTACTGGTTGCACTTCCAGATTTCTTTGGAATGAAAAGGCAGCAGAAGCATTTGAATATCTGAAATCCTCTTTTACATCAGCACCCATTTTACATCACCCCAATCCTGATCTCCAATACTTCCTCGAAGTAGACTCATCTGATTATGCTTTGGGAGCAGTTCTTTCTCAGAGAAAAAGCCTAATGCATCCATTACATCCGATAGCCTTCTTTTCCAAGATGATGTCCCCCGCCGAAAGAAACTACCCCATAGGCGAAAAGGAACTTCTCTCCATCAAAAGAGCTTTTGAGACTTGGAGACATCTACTAGAAGGAACTCAACTACCAATAATAGTGTATACAGACCATAGAAATTTGGAATATTTACAAAGGAATAAGACTCTTTCCTCAAGACAAGTGAGGTGGAGTCTCTATTTCAGTAGATTCCTATTTCAGATAGTATATAGGCCAGCCTCTCGTAATGGTAAGGCAGATGCTTTATCCCGTAGAGACCCTAAACCCGATTGTAGCGAGACCCCTTCGGCTATAATTCCACACGACTCATACATTGGAAGCATTACCACCACAGCTTCCAAGTTTAAAAAAGCCTTGCAAACTGAACAGGAACTTCCACCTGATCTACGTATAGGATCGGATGGTCTCTACTACAAACAAAATAAGTTGTATGTTCCGACTACTTTAAGACAATACATCATTAGAGAACATCATGATACTCCTCTCTCTGGACACCCTGGGATCCAGAGAACTCAAGAGCTAATAAGTAGGGCTTACTGGTGGCCAGGAATGGCTCCGGAGATTCGCCTCTATGTACAGGCTTGTACTAGATGTATTACATCAAAATCCGAAAAAAGACCCCCATATGGATTACTCATGCCAATACCAGTCCCTGGAAGACCTTGGACTCACTTAGGCCTAGACTTCATTGTTGAATTACCTACTTCCGCCGGAATGAATACAGTCTTGGTTATAATTGACCTCCTCACTAAAATGGCTCATTTTGTACCCCACCACAAACTCCCAACCTCAGCCGAAACAGCTCAGTTATTCATTGATAATGTAGTAAAGTACCATGGAATTCCAGAGATTCTCACCACCGATAGAGGCACGCAGTTCACCTCTCGTTTTTGGAGAAACTTATGCCAGAAACTCCAAATCGACCATCGTTATAGTACTGCTTACCACCCCCAGACTAATGGCCAAACTGAACGATTAAACCAGTGGCTTGAACAGTACTTGAGGTGTTACTGTGCCTACCATCAGGGGGATTGGAATAAATACCTCTCTCTAGCTGAATTTGCTTACAACAACTCCCTTAACTCCTCTAGTAAAATGACACCTTTCTACGCAAATTACGCATTTCACCCAAAGATGGTCTTAACAACAACGGAATCCTGTTGTAACCCAAACGTTGAAGATTTAGCTGACCATTTACACGAGAATTGGAAGTTACTCCAAGAAAACCTCCAGACAGCTCAAGCTGTACAAAAGAAGTACTACGACCTCAGACGAAGACCTTCTCCACAATATTCCATAGGAGATTGGGCCTGGCTTTCCACGAAAAATCTAAAACTACAACTTCCCAGTAAGAAGTTAGCTACTCTGTTTGTTGGACCCTTCCAGATTATTAAAGTCGTCAATCAAAATGCTATAACCCTTCGCTTACCCTCATCTTTAAGTATACATCCCACTTTTCATGTATCCTCACTAAAACCAGCAGCTATTAACAGCACCCAAGTATTACCTCCAAAAACACAAATTCTAGAGGATAATATTTATGAAGTAGGAAACATACTAGACTCACGCATCAACAGGGGTCAACTTCAGTACCTGGTTAGGTGGAAAGGATATTCCTCTGACGAGGACACATGGGAACCCGTTAACCATGTCAATGCCCCAAGACTTATCTCTCAGTTCCATCGACGGAATCCCGAAAGACCACGCATGCAAGCCGTGGGACGGCATGCCTGAAGGGGGCATTCTGTCAGGAATTCTGTTCCACCTTTACAGAAAGGCTGTAATCTCTCTATACCACCTTTACAAACTCAGGCCAACCCCTTACCCTATTTAAAGTTACTCTTGAGGCCAGCCAGGTGCTTAGTGATTAAGAAATCAACCTAACTGAGCTCCCTGCACATGTTTTGTGCTCCAGCTATTTCAAACCTTAGAAAGTTTATTCCTAAATCTTTAACCTGAATTTCTACAAGGAAACTGGATTGCTTTCTGCCTAGGCAGAACTTGCTACTTCTGCTCCGCTACTGCTGAAGTTTATCAAGTGATTTATTGACACTACAACAGCGTGACCTGCTTGTCACAATTTGCAAGATTGATACTGTTACAATTCCCGGTAAGCTGTTTACCTCTAATTCAACTGCCAGTCTGCATTGCAAGTTTCAGCAAACACGGAGCTGCTCACAGCAAGACATTCCTAAGCAGTGACATCACAACTATTCCAGACGGCTCAGCTTACAAGCAGATTTCATATCAGCTGTTCTACCATTCTGTCTCAGCCTGTCTCACTGATTCACACACTCTGCTGCTACAGAACATTTTCCTGCTAATCTCTATATGCAGGTAGTGTGGTCTCAGTGGTTTCCTAAACATTTTGGCTGTACTTAGAATTATATTACCAGCATAAAATCTTCATTGCTATTTTTCCAGTGTGGAAATTTATACTTTATTATTTGCAAGTATAAACATAGTGAGAGATTCTTCACCTATTCACAGATTAATCCAAGTTTGTGAATTCAATATAAACTCACTTTGTGCCCTAAAATTAACATTTATCCATATGTTAATTTACAGCTAAGTGATACAAAACCTATCATCCACAGTTGTGATCCATACAAAGGATTGAATTGATACAGTGAATTAATTCATTACACCTCTACAGGAGTGATGGGGTGCACCTCCCTGAGAGGGGCATCGACCTGTTCCTGGGTAATTTGAGGCGTGCTATATTATTACACCTATGTGGGTGGCGGCAAGAGCTGTGCCTGTGGGCTATCTCTTGTGGCGGTTTGTACCACGCCCCGGTTTGCCATTAGAGGTAGAGTGACGGCTGGCCCAGGGGGAGGGTAGTCTCTGCAGGCGCGCGCCTGGGACACCTCCCCCCATTTGATGTTGCCGAGAACTCCCTAAGTCTGTGCATGCAGCTAAGCTCCGCTTGTGTAGGCATTCACGGGCGTCGTCCAATTTCCTAGCGGGGGGTACTTACTCTCCTAGCTAGATTGCCGCCACCTGGTTTAAGGTTTCTATGTTCTATAATAAATGCGGACCCTACGGGTCTTTATACCCGCACCCTGTGTTTGTGTCATTATTCAAGTTATGTATTACCAAAGTCATTTTTGGTAAAGTTAAGTTATAAGTTAAGTTATGTGTCAGTCAGTTTTATGACTGGTAAGTTATTACAGCAAGCCAGGAGGATAGGGCATTTAATTACTTAAGACAGTGGAGGGCAGCATAGCCCAGAACGAACATAAGAATTAAGGCCCTTAGGAGTGAGCTGCTGTGAAGTGGCAACAATGTTGCATTTTTGTGGGTGGGTACAGGGCTCACCTTTAAGAAGCCAAGCTACAGGCCCCAAACCCTCTTTCCAGCTTGTCTTCACAGCTTCCCTCCCGCCCTCCCTTTTCATTGGTAAGGCGGCAATCACTTAGGCTGGACATCACTAGGGTGTTTTTATCAGCAGGGTGTCTGAGGCAGGATGAGGGCTACGCGGCTCGCTTCCTTAAGCCCAAGGACGTTACATTTTTGACTCCCCAGGTAGTGGCATGTACACGCGCCTAGTCACACCTGGTCCTACTGGTCTGGAGCTTTATAATATCACACCCTGGCTAGGCGGTTTGTACCACACCCCGGTTTGCCATTAGAGGTAGAGTGACGGCTGGCCCAGGGGGAGGGTAGTCTCTGCAGGCGCGCGCCTGGGACACCTCCCCCCATTTGATGTTGCCGAGAACTCCCTAAGTCTGTGCGTGCAGCTAAGCTCCGCTTGTGTAGGCATTCACGGGCGTGGTCCAATTTCCTAGCGGGGGGTACTTACTCTCCTAGCTAGATTGCCGCCACCTGGTTTAAGGTTTGCTGAGTTGCTTCCAGCCGGTTCCTATGTTCTATAATAAATGCGGACCCTACGGGTCTTTATACCCGCACCCTGTGTTTGTGTCATTATTCAAGTTATGTATTACCAAAGTCATTTATGGTAAAGTTAAGTTATAAGTTAAGTTATGTGTCAGTCAGTTTTATGACTGGTAAGTTATTACAGCAAGCCAGGAGGATAGGGCATTTAATTACTTATGTGTGTATGAATGTACTGTGTGTATGTATGTACTGTGTGTTTTTGTGTATGTATGTACTGTTTGTATGTGTGTATGAATGTACTGTGTGTATGAATGTATTGTGTGTATGTGTGTATGAATGTACTTTGTGTATGTATGTACCATGTGTATGTGTGTATGAATGTACTGTGTGTAATATGTGTGTATGAATGTACTGTATGTATATGTATGTACTGTGTGTATGTGTATGTATGTACCGTGTGTATGTATGTACTGTGTGTATTTGTGTATGTATGTACTGGGTGTATGTGTATATGACTGTACTGTGTATGTGTGTATGAATGTACTGTGTGTATGAATGTACTGTGTGTATGTATGTACTGTGTGTTTTTGTGTATGGATGTACTGTTTGTATGTGTGTTTGAATGTACTGTGTGTATGAATGTATTGTGTGTATGTGTGTATGAATGTACTTTGTGTATGTATGTACCATGTGTATGTTTGTATGTATGTATGTACTGTATGTATGTACTGTGTGTATGAATGTACTGTGTGTATGTGTGTATGAATGTACTGTGTATATGTGTGTATGGATGTACTGTGTATATCTGTGTATGTATGTACTGTGTGTGTGAATGTACTGTGTGTATGTATGTATGTACTGTGTACATGTGTGTATGAATGTACTGTGTGTATGAATGCACTATGTGTATGTAGGTATGCATTGTGTGTATTTGTGTATGTATGTACTGTATGTATAAATGTACTGTGTTTATGTGTGTATGTACTGTGTGTGAATGTATGTACTGTGTGAATGTATGTACTGTGTGTATTTGTGTATGTATGTACTGTGTGTATGTGTGTATGAATGTACTTTGTGTATGTGCATGTATGTATGTACTGTTTGTATGTATGTACTGTGTGTATGTGTGTATTTGTGTATGTATGTACTGTGTGTATTTGTGTATGTATGTGCGTATGAATGTACTGTGTGTATGTATGTACTGTGTGTATGTATGTACTCTGTGTATTTGTGTATGTATGTACTGTGTGTATGTATGTATGTATGTACTGTGTGTATGTGTGTATGAATGTACTGTGTGTGTGTATGAATGGACTGTGTGTATGTGTGTGTATGTATGTACTGTGTGTATGTATGTATGTACTGTGTGTATTTGTGTATGTATGTACTGTGTGTATGTGTGTATGAATGTACTATGTGTGAGTATGAATGTACTGTGTGTATGTGTGTGTATGTATGTACAGTGTGTATTTGTGTATGTATGTACTATGTGTATGTGTATGAATGCAATGTGTGTATGTGTGTATGTATGTACTGTGTGTATGTATGTATGTATGTACTGTGTGTATGTGTGTATGAATGTACTGTGTGTGTGTATGAATGGACTGTGTGTATGTGTGTGTATGTATGTACTGTGTGTATGTATGTACTGTGTGTATTTGTGTATGTATGTACTGTGTGTATGAATGTACTATGTGGGAGTATGGATGTACTGTGTGTATGTGTGTGTATGTATGTACGGTGTGTATGTGTGTATGAATGTACTCTGTATATGTGTGTATGGATGTACTGTGTGTATCTGTGTATGTATGTACTGTGTGTGTGAATGTACTGTGTGTATGTATGTACTGTGTACATGTGTGTATGAATGTACTGTGTGTATGAATGCACTATGTGTATGTAGGTATGCATTGTGTGTATTTGTGTATGTATGTACTGTATGTATAAATGTACTGTGTTTATGTGTGTATGATGTGCTGTGTGTATGTGTGTGTATGTATGTACTGTGTGAATGTATGTACTGTGTGTATTTGTGTATGAATGTACTTTGTGTATGTGCATGTATGTATGTACTGTTTATATGTATGTACTGTGTGTATGTGTGTATTTGTGTATGTATGTACTGTGTGTATTTGTGTATGTATGTGCGTATGAATGTACTGTGTGTATGTATGTACTGTGTGTATGTATGTACTCTGTGTATTTGTGTATGTATGTACTGTGTGTATGTATGAATGTACTGTGTGTATGTGTATGTATATACTGTGTGTATTTGTATATGTATGTACTGTGTGTATTTGTGTATGTATGTACTATGTGTATGTGTATGAATGCAATGTGTGTATGTGTGTATGTATGTACTGTGTGTATGTATGTATGTACTGTGTGTATGAATGTACTGTGTGTGTGTATGAATGGACTGTGTGTATGTGTGTGTATGTATGTACTGTGTGTATGTATGTACTGTGTGTATGAATGTACTATGTGGGAGTATGGATGTACTGTGTGTATGTGTGTGTATGTATGTACGGTGTGTATGTATATACTGTGTGTATTTGTGTATGTATGTACTGTGTGTATGAATGTACTGTGTGTATTTATGTATGTACTGTGTTTGTTTGTACTGTGTATATGTATGTACTGTGTGTGTGTGTGTATGTATGTATGTACTGTGTTTATGTGTGTGTATGTATGTACTGTGTGTATGACTGTACTGTGTGTATGTATGTACTGTGTCTATGTACTGTATGTGTGTATGAATGCACTGTGTGTATGTGTGTATGAATGTACTGTGTGTATGTATGTATGTATGTATTGTGTGTATTTGTGTATGTATGTACTGTGTGTATTTGTGTATGTATGTACTGTGTGTATGTGTGTATGAATGTGCAGTGTATATGTATGCATGTATGTATGAATGTACTGTGTGTGTATGTACTGTGTGTATTTGTGTATGTATGTACTGTGTATATGTGTGTATGAATGTACTGTGTGTATGTATGTACTGTGTGTATGTATATACTGTGTGTAGAAATGTACTGTGTGTATGTGTGTATGAATGCACTGTGTGTATGTACTGTGTGTATTTGTGTATGAATGTACTGTATGTACTGTGTGTATGTATGTACTGTGTATATGTATGTACTGTGTGTATGCATGTATGTATGTATGTACTGTATGTATTGTATGTATTTGTGTATGTATGTACTGTGTGTATGAATGTACTGTTTGTATGTATGTATTGTGTGTATGTATGTACTGTATGTGTGTATGTATGAACTGTGTGTATGTGTGTACTGTGTGTATATGTGTGTGTGTATGTATGTATGTACTGTGTGTATGTGTGTATGTACTGTGTGTATGTGTGTACTGTGTGTATATATGTACTGTGTGAATGTATGTATGTACTGTGTGTATGTGTGTACGTATGTATGTGCTGTGTGTATGAATGTACTGTGTCTATGTATTTACTGTGGGTATGTGTGGATGAATGCACTGTGTGTATGTGTGTACTGTGTGTATGTATGTACAGGGAGTGCAGAATTATTAGGCAAGTTGTATTTTTGAGGATTAATTTTATTATTGAACAACAACCATGTTCTCAATGAACCCAAAAAACTCATTAATATCAAAGCTGAATAGTTTTGGAAGTAGTTTTTAGTTTGTTTTTAGTTATAGCTATTTTAGGGGGATCTCTGTGTGTGCAGGTGACTATTACTGTGCATAATTATTAGGCAACTTAACAAAAAACAAATATATACCCATTTCAATTATTTATTTTTACCAGTGAAACCAATATAACATCTCAACATTCACAAATATACATTTCTGACATTCAAAAACAAAACAAAAATAAATCAGTGACCAATATAGCCACCTTTCTTTGCAAGGACACTCAAAAGCCTGCCATCCATGGATTCTGTCAGTGTTTTGATCTGTTCACCATCAACATTGCGTGCAGCAGCAACCACAGCCTCCCAGACACTGTTCAGAGAGGTGTACTGTTTTCCCTCCTTGTAAATCTCACATTTGATGATGGACCACAGGTTCTCAATGGGGTTCAGATCAGGTGAACAAGGAGGCCATGTCATTAGATTTTCTTCTTTTATACCCTTTCTTGCCAGCCACGCTGTGGAGTACTTGGACGCGTGTGATGGAGCATTGTCCTGCATGAAAATCATGTTTTTCTTGAAGGATGCAGACTTCTTCCTGTACCACTGCTTGAAGAAGGTGTCTTCCAGAAACTGGCAGTAGGACTGGGAGTTGAGCTTGACTCCATCCTCAACCCGAAAAGGCCCCACAAGCTCATCTTTGATGATACCAGCCCAAACCAGTACTCCACCTCCACCTTGCTGGCGTCTGAGTCGGACTGGAGCTCTCTGCCCTTTACCAATCCAGCCACGGGCCCATCCATCTGGCCCATCAAGACTCACTCTCATTTCATCAGTCCATAAAACCTTAGAAAAATCAGTCTTGAGATATTTCTTGGCCCAGTCTTGACGTTTCAGCTTGTGTGTCTTGTTCAGTGGTGGTCGTCTTTCAGCCTTTCTTACCTTGGCCATGTCTCTGAGTATTGCACACCTTGTGTTTTTGGGCACTCCAGTGATGTTGCAGCTCTGAAATATGGCCAAACTGGTGGCAAGTGGCATCTTGGCAGCTGCACGCTTGACTTTTCTCAGTTCATGGGCAGTTATTTTGCGCCTTGGTTTTTCCACACGCTTCTTGCGACCCTGTTGACTATTTTGAATGAAACGCTTGATTGTTCGATGATCACCCTTCAGAAGCTTTGCAATTTTAAGAGTGCTGCATCCCTCTGCAAGATATCTCACTATTTTTGACTTTTCTGAGCCTGTCAAGTCCTTCTTTTGACCCATTTTGCCAAAGGAAAGGAATAATTATGCACACCTGATATAGGGTGTTGATGTCATTAGACCACACCCCTTCTCATTACAGAGATGCACATCACCTAATATGCTTAATTGGTAGTAGGCTTTCGAGCCTATACAGCTTGGAGTAAGACAACATGCATAAAGAGGATGATGTGGTCAAAATACTCATTTGCCTAATAATTCTGCACTCCCTGTATGTACTGTGTGTATGAATGTACTGTGTGTATGTGTGTATGTATGAATGTACTGTGTTTATGTGTGTATGAATGTACTGTGTGTATGTGTGTGTATGAATGTGCTGTATGTACTGTGTATGTATGTACTGTGTGTATGTATGTATGTATGTACTGTGTGTATGTATGTATGTACTGTGTGTCTGTGTGTATGTGTGTACTGTGTGTATGTATGTATGTGCTGTGTGTATGAATGTACTGTGTGTATGTATGTACTGTGGGTATGTGTGGATGTATGTACTGTGTGTATGTATGTAGGTATTGTGTGTATGAATGTACTGTGTGTATGTGTTTATGTATGTATGTATGTATGTATGTATGAATGAATGTACTGTGTTTATGTGTGTATGTGTGTGTGTATGTATGTATGTATGTACTGTGACTGTGTATGTGTGTATGTACTGTGTGTATGAATGTACTGTGTGTATGTATGTATGTATGTATGAATGTACTGTGTTTATGTGTGTATGTGTGTGTGAATGTATGTATGTATGAATGTACTGTGTTTATGTGTGTATGTGTGTGTGTGTATGTATGTATGTACTGTGACTGTGTATGTGTGTATGTACTGTGTGTATGAATGTACTGTGTGTATGTATGTATGTATGTATGAATGTACTGTGTTTATGTGTGTATGTGTGTGTGAATGTATGTATGTATGAATGTACTGTGTTTATGTGTGTATGTGTATGTGTGTATGTATGTATGTATGTATGTATGAATGTACTGTGTTTGTGTGTGTATGTGTGTGTGTGTGTATGTATGTATGTATGTATGTACTGTGACTGTGTATGTGTGTATGTACTCTGTGTATTTGTGCGAGCTTGTGGTAGCAATAACCAGCCACTTGTAATTATTGCACGTAATCTGGCCCTTAGTGTATAGCTATGTGTCTTTCTGTGTATGTTTGTGTATCTTTTTGTAAACCATTGTATTTGTGTACTCAGTGTAAAATTATAAGCACTTTAAAGGGACAGTCTGTGTATTTTTGGGTACATATGTGTATATTTGTGTATGTGTATTCTGTGTGTATCTTACATTTTATGCTCCTTAAAGGGACAGTGCACTGTAAAATGGGTTTCCCCTGAAAGGGACATTATACACCAATTTTCATATAACTGCATGTAATAGACACTACCATAGAGAATAAGATACACAGATACTGATATACAAATACAGTATAAAACTGTTTAAAAACTTACTTAGAAGCTCTTAGTTTAGGTCTGTTTAAAAGATAGCTTGAAAGCCCAATGCAAGTGGGAAATAAGACACTCCCCCTCCCTCTTCTTTTGCATATGAAAAGACCCTTTACACAAACAGGCGAAACCTGGAGTAGGTATCTGACAGTATTCTCCTAAAACTTTGGGGCTTGGTTAGGAGTCTGAAAATCAGAGCAATGTTATTTAAAAATAAGCAAATCTATACATTTATATAAAAAAAAAACTTTTATGGGCTATATAAGTAGATCATCTACAAAAAATGTATGCAAAGAAAAAATGAGTGTATAATGTCCTTTTGATGCGTTCCTACTTCCCAATGACTTGTTATACCAGCTACAGGGTACAAAATGTATGATAAATTGATTCTTTATTTTTCTTTTTTTTTAATGAAATGGCTGGATTTGCTCTTTGAAACCACAATCTATTAAAATAGGCTAAGGTTGCAGAGAGATCAGATATGCTTATCCTATCACTTAAATGCTTATCTCTATTAAGTACTTAGAAAGAACAATTTAATACCATTTTACAACTTTATCTCTTACACTCCCCACTGGGAGTGTCATTTATTCTGCTGGCTGTGTTTACATATCTTGCTAATAGCCTATGCTTAAAGGGACATGAAACCCAATTTTCTTATTTTGTGATTTAGATATGGTTTTAATTAAACAACTTTCCAATTTATTTCTATTATCTAAGTTGTTTTATTCTCTTGGCATCCTTTGTAGAAAAGGATACATAGGTAGGCTCAGGAGCTGCTGATTGGTTGATGCACACATATGCCTTATGCTATTGGCTAACCCAATGTGTTCTGCTAAACCCCCAGTAGCGCATTGTTGTTCCTTCAACAAAGGATACAAAGAAAATTAAGTAAATTAGATAATAGAAGTAAATTGGAACGTTGTTTAAAATTGTATTATTTAACTAAATCATGAAAGAAGTTTCATGTCCCTTTAAGTATAAAAACTTTTAGTATAAGTAGAGATAACGCAGATAAAATCAGCTATTTGAAATGCTGATACAAAGGCAAAGGAGCTATTTGTAAATAATTGAATACACTCCAGCAGTTACAATGGGTCATTCATTGGGAACAAATTTAAGGGGATAGAAAATGAGGGTAAACCTTTAGTTGAAATATATTTTTATTAAGCATACCTCACATTACATAATAAAGATAAACCTTTACATTGAATGTACTAGATACATTGAGTGTTTTTCCTTTAATAGTCCTTCAAGTTTTGTGAGTCCCTTCACTCTGTCCAAACTAGTGGTGATCAGACTAGTTACAAGTCCATCTCGACACTGAATTCCGTTGAAGGGACCGACCACCTCCGTAAACTGTTGCTTTAAAGGAGCATTCTGATGTAAAAATAAAATACTCTTTTTCTTTTATATATTAAACCCCTGCAATAGAGATAAATACATACTTAAATGGACAGTGCACTGTGAAAGCTTTGCCCCTTTAATGTGTTCCAAATTATTAATTGTACATAATAAATTGTACTAAAATTACAAATGTATTAAGTTTATAAATAGCTAATTTCCCTTTTTTAAAATAAAATAAAATTGTAATACCTGCTTTTCCTGTTGCAATTGCCACCAAAAGTATAAATGTAATGACTGCATTAATTGCTACAGAAAAGCTATGTAAACAAGAGACAGCTTTAGATATCAACTCTCCAGTGACTTGTGGGAGAGAGAAAAAGAGAGAGAACCCAGGGTGTTCCTGCACCAACTTTAAATACAAAGAATCCTTAAAGGGACAGTCTACTCCCAAATTTTATTGTTTAAAAAGATAGATAATCCATTTATTACCCATACCCCAGTTTTGCATAACCAACAGGGTTATATTAATATACTTGTTACCTCTGTTATTACCTTGTATCTAAGCCCCTGTAGACTGCTCCCTTATTTCAGTTTTTTTGACAGAATTGCAATTTAGCCAATCATTGCTGACTCATAAATAACTCCACGGGAGTGATTGCAATGCTATCTATATTGCAAACACGAACTAGCGCTGTCTAGCTGTGAAAAAAGGTCAAAATGCACTGAGATAAGAGGTGGTCTTCAAGGGCTAAGAAATTAGCATATGACCCTACCTAAGTTTAGCTTTTAACAAAGAATACCAAGAAAACAAAGCACATTTGATGATAAAAGTAAATGGGAAAGTTGTTTAAAATTGAATGCCCTATCTGATTCATGAAAGTTTAATTTTGACAAGACTGTCCCTTTAACTGCTGCTTATCTGAGTACACATTCCCTATAAAGTTACACATCTAGGAGCTGTGTACTGCTTCTCCTAAGATAGACATGATTTGTGCGTAGTGCTATATGTTCCGCCAATCCTCATTCATGTTGTAGATAGTAAACACTGAGATTTTAATATAAAATGTTAAATAATTCATAGAATAAACAACTTTGTATATACTTTTTATTTATTTAACCCCATTTTCCTGTAATTTAAGTGCTGACAATATCTGTATCTTATTGGCTTTAGCAGAGATTATCAGATAAGGAGTAGGGTGTTAGGATTTTCCCACTTTTTTTGCTCCATTAACATCTATGGGGCAATAAGTTATCACACGCACATTAACCCCTTAAGGACAAGGCCATTTTTCAATTTCCTTCCCTTAAGGACCAGGGCTATTTTTACATTTCTGCAGTGTTTGTGTTTAGCTGTAATTTTCCTCTTACTCATTTACTGTACCCACACATAGTATATACCGTTGTTCTCGTCATTAAATGGACTTTCTAAATATACTATCATTTCATCATACCTTATAATTGACTATAATTTTTTTTTATAAAATATGATGCAAAATGGGAAAAACACACTTTTTCTAACTTTGACCCTCAAAATCTGTTACACATCTACAACCACCAAAAAACACCCATGCTAAATAGTTTCTAAATTTGTCCTAAGTTTAGAAATACCCAATATTTACATGTTCTTTCCTTTTTTTGCAAGTTATAAGGCAATAAGTACAAGTAGCACTTTGCTATTTCCAAACCATTTTTTTTTTCAAAATTAGCTCTAGTTACATTGTAACACTGATATCTGTCAGGAATCACTGAATAACACTTCACATGTATATATACATTTTTTTTAAATACATTCTGCTGTGTAGGATCCCCCCTTAGCCCTCAACCTCCCTGATCCCCCCCAAAGAGCTCTCTAACCCTCCCCCCTCTCACTATTTCCTGCCATTTTGGGTACTGGCAGACACCTGCTTTTCAATAAATTGTGCCCAATTTTTTATCTATATTTTTTTTCTGTAGTGTAGTTGCCCCCCTCTCAATACCCTACCCCCTCCCAGATCCCTTTGCCAACATTATGTCCCCCCTCCCTCTCCCATTACATTTTTATGCACATATGTGCAGATCGCGGGCACATGCACACACGCCCCCACCCACTGTGTGCTCCTGCACGCACCGGTGAGTGTTTCCACACAGCTGGATGGAAGTTCGCCAGCGATGGGCTGCCCACCCACCTCCCTGCAATTGCTCCCACCCACCAATGATCGACACCACCGCTGGCCAATGCAGAAAGGGCCAACGAGTGGGGCATGTAGAAATAGCGCAGAGAGAAGCCCAGGACGTCGCTGGTCCTTAAGGGCATAACGACCAACATTGTACAGGGTACGACGTTGGTCGTTAAGGGGATAATCTAAGTTTGTTTTTTTACGTAAGTTGGGTTAGCACGCAAGTGAAAACAGTTTACTTTTAACTTGTAATACGAGTGGTACCCAACGAGTGCAAAAAGCTTACTTCTAGCGGAGTTAGAGCTCAAGTGGGAGTGTTAAATACCACTCTACTTGTAATCTGGCCCATAGTATATAAAGCATTATATTTAGAATTCCTTATGTTCTAAGGTTTAAAACCGTCACTGTTCCTCAATTCTAGTTCTGTGGAGCTACTAATAGGCCAGAATTTCAAGATGTCTGTTCATGGGTAAAAATATGAGTCATATTTGTCAGCACACTTTGCGCCATAGTTCTATGGTATGATGGCTTCCCACTTGTATGCTCTCCAAATGTGTTATATATTAATTTATTACAAACCGATGACCTCTGGTTGTCCAGGGGAGGGGTAGAATGTGACCCCTCAATGTGTCACTGAATTCTTGTGAGAAATATACAAGGAAAAAGTACTGTAAAATTGTTTGGGACAAGGCAGGGGTGGGCTGGGCAAGGGGGCAAGCTAGCAATTGCCCCCCAGGTTACCATTAGTGGAAGAACTCAAACGTTTGCTTACATTTCTGACTTAAATTGACAGTCTACACTAAAATTGTTATTGTTTAAAAGATACTGTAGATAACACTTTTACTACCCATTCCCCAACTTTGCACAACCAACATACTTATATTAATATACTTTATAATATTTAAACCTCTATATTTCTGCCTGTTTCTAAGCCATTATAGACAGCCTCTTATCACATGCTGTCTCTTTAAGCTCTGCTTTTGTCTCACGCAAAGTACTATCATTGAGAGATAACGCAATACTGCTCAGGACAAAAGCTGAGCAAAATCCAGTAACATAAGCAGACTCCAGTGCTGTGTTGACCCTGATTCTTCCAAAAAGGGCAAAGGAGGCCCAGGGCCGCCATCAGGGTGTGAAAGGAGTGACTCCTGTCAGGGGCCCACTGGGCCAGGGGGCCCCATGAGGCAAGCACAAATACTATTACATAAGCTACCAGAGGGCGCTACAGCAGAGTGCTATTGAGTGCTGGAAATGTCATTACAAGGAGTAAAACATTAGCATTTGAGAGGATTTCTGAGTGTGCACTAAACCACTATGCACAGTGTGAGACAGACTTGGCACTTCAGTTTGTACAGTGTGTGCCAGACGTGAGTCAGATGGCAGATCACTTTCATTTGCAGAGAAGGTACATTTACTTAGTAAATGTTTTTTATTTCTTTGTGCAATTTATGATTGTAACTTCAGTGTGGTAGTTGTATGGTGGGCCAAGTAGTAATAAGGACGACTCCTCTATAGTTAAAATCCAAATTTATTAGTCATACAGGATCAGACAAAGGACCACAATGTTTCGGGGTCAATACCCCTTAGTCATGTATTGACCCCGAAACATTGTGGTCCTTTGTCTGATCCTGTATGACTAATACATTTGGATTTTAACTATAGAGGAGTCGTCCTTATTACTACTTGGACTATTATTATTGAGTGTGGCAGTCACTCCAAGGATTACCCTCTTTTTGGATTGTGCTCTGTGCTGAACTACATTACTATTATTACTGTAGTTGTATGGTGGGGCCAGGGGTCCATAAAAACACATTTTTTTTTAGCAATATGCAGCAGTGTATTTATGATTATTTGACAATGCTGTAGAAATTCTAGATTTAAAACATGCAGAAATTTTTCCTCCTTAATACACAAATGGTAGGTGCCCTTTTGGCAGATATGATTATATATATATATATATATATATATATATATATATATATATATATATATATATATATAACATTCCAGTTTACTGCCTCTTTATGCAAGGACTTTCCAGATGCCAGGAGGCATTTTATCTAAGATTTTTATATCTGCATAAAATGTTATACTCTCAGGCTAAGATTGCTCACTGTTTAGTTTACACTACAGCTGACTTAATTTTAAAATACATACAAACACCCCTAAATCCTGCATTTAACCAGATCTAATGGTATGAGTATGAGTACCACGGTTTATTGTTCCACCAAGTCCATTTATAGTACAGCATTTTAAAAATCCATAAGTACAGCTGACAGATGGGAACATTTGTACACCAGATTTGAAGTGGTGCTCTTGGTTGGGGAAAATGGGGGGGGGGGGAACCCAAACATATGTCAACCTTTCAAAAGTACTTTTCTTCATCTACCCATTCTGACAGATAATTAATGTACAATTTTGAATTCACAAAAGTATTTTTGTTTAAACATCTACAAATATGATTCTTTAAAAAGTGATCTCTTAATTTCTGCTATTTTTTTTAACATGCATGTCACACACTGTTGATTTAAAGGGATGGCAATGTGCAGAAATTTTACCTCCTGTGAGTGTTTCGGTGGGTGTCTGTGTGTATGTCTTTGTGCTTTTGTTGGTGTCTCTATGAGTGTGTATGTATTTTTTTCTGTGCGTCTCTCTGTGATGGTGTGTGTCTGTCTTTGTGCATTTTCTGTTGATGTCTCTGTGAGGGTATGTGTGTATGTCTTTGTGCATTTTCTGTGGATGTCTCTGTGAGGGAGTGTGCGTATTTTCTGCGGATGCTTCTGTAGGGGTGTGTATGTCTTTGTGTGTTTTCTGTGTCTCTGTGAGGGTGTGTGTGTGTATGAATGTCTGTGTTTTCTGTGGATGTGTCTGTGAGGGTTGTGTGCATATGTCTGTGCATTTTCTGTGGGTGTCTGTGAGGGTGTGTGCGTAGGTGTTTTCTGTGGGTGTCTCTGTGAGGGTGTGTGCGTATGTCTTTGTGCATTTTCTGTGGGTGTCTCTGCAAGGTTCTGTGCTTATGTCTTTGTGTGTTTTCTTTGGATGTCTCTCTGAGGGTGTGTGTGTATGTCTGTGCATTTTCTGTGGATGTCTCTGTGAGGGTGGGTGTGTATGTCTTTGTGTGTTTTCTGTGGATGTCTCTATAAGGATGTGTGTGTGTATGTATGTATGTCTGTGTTTTCTGTGGATGTATCTGTGATGGTGTATGTGTATGTCTTTGTGCATTTTCTGTGGATGTCTCTGTGAGGGTGTGTGCATATGTCTTTGTGCATTTTCTGTGGGTGTCTCTGTGAGGGTGTGTTTGTGTATGTCTTTGTGTATTTTCTGTAGATGCCTCTGTGAGGGTGGGTGTGTATATCTTTGTGTGTTTTCCGTGGATGTCTCTATGAGGATGCTTATGTCTTTGTGTGTTTTTTGTGGATGTCTCTGCAAGGGTGTGTGTGTATGTCTTTGTGCATTTTCTGTGGGTGTCTCTGTGAGGGTGTGTGTGTGTGCGTATTTCTTTGTGCATTTTCAGTGGGTGTCTCTGTTTAAGATGTGTGTTTATGTATATCTTTGTGTATTTTCTGTGGATGCCTCTGTAAGGTTGGGTGTGTATGTCTTTGTGTGTTTTCTGTGGATGTCTCTGTGAGGGTGTGTGTGTGTATGTATGTCTGTGTTTTCTGTGGATGTCTCTGTGAGGGTATGTGCATATGTCTTGGTGCATTTTTTGTGGGTGTCTCCGTGAGGGTGTCTATGTGTTTTCTGTGGATGTCTCTGGGAGGGTGTGTGCATATGTCTGTGTTTTCTGTGGTTGTCTCTGTGAGTGTATGTATGTCTTTGTGCATTTGCTGTGGATGTATGGCTTTGTGTGTTTTCTGTGGGTGTCTCTCTGTGTGTGTGTATGTCTTAGTGTGTTTTCTGTGGGTGTCTGTGAGTGTGTATGTCTTTGTGTGTTTTCTGAGGCTGTCTCTGTGGGTGTTTGTGTGTATGTGTGTCATATAGTGAACCTCTTGCACTGTACCTTTAATTGTGGTTGCCTAGCTTCCTTTATAAGGAGCTTAGTTCTTTCCTTCATTGCTTGTAATTGAGTTTCCTTACTGTTTGGGATTCTACCAAGCCTCCTCCTACTGGTTCTTCCTGTGATTCAGTATTCTGACAGCTTACGCTGTCCGTGGATTGCTCCGCCTCAGTACCGCCTCCCTCTGTGAACGGCATTCGCGCTCAAACACACTAGTGCCGCTGCTGCAGCCTGAGGCTCCTCTCCCTCTCTTCACAGCGTGTAAGTACTTACCGCTTTGGATAAACAACTATTCAACTTGTTCTGCCTAAAGTACTTTTGTTGCAATATTGTACATAAACTTTTATAAGGATAAGAAGTTAACAATTTCTACCGGAACTTTTACCAAGTTATTCAATTGTACTTATATTGTTCACTAGCTGATGCAGTGCATTCACATATGATAATATTATCTATAGGAAAGTTTCTATCACCCCAAAGAGTTTCCTTAATAGTCATATTTTGCCTATCCTCATTACTTGATGACATTCCATACCTTACTTAATGTTATATTTAAATCCACACAGTAGTTTTGTGTTAGTAAAAGATAAACAACATACAACTACAAGGTGGTAAATTAAATTCTAGGTGAATCATATCACTAAACAGTATTTTTAGTTTAATGATTCATCTAGGAACAAATAAACTTTATTTACTGAAGAAGCATGAAAAGTACAAATTATTAATCTGCACATTTGGTCCTTTTATTAAGCAGATTCTGATTGAACTGTGACAGAATTACAAGCCAAAAAGATGGATCAAGCAGAATTACCTTCACACATCTATAATTTATCCCAGAGGGTTGATCAGCTCTCACAAGGGTTAAGGCAACTCCAATTAGAGAACCAGACTTTAAAAGATATTCTTAAAGACACAGTTACTCCAAAACAGTTAACTGTAGATTCTACCAATGAGCCAAATGTATCACCACCAGAGAAATTTTTTGGTGATAGAAGTCAATTTCGTGACTTCAAAAACTCTTGCTATTTACTCTTTACCCTCAGACCTAAAACTTATACCACAGATAAATAGAGAGTTCTAACAGTAATATCCTATCTAAGAGGAGAACCTAGAACATGGGCTAAAAGCAAAATGACCCTATCTTGGACAGTTTGGAGGATTTCTTCCAAGCTATGGCCCTACTTTATGATGACCCTTGTAAACAGATAACATCAGAAAATGCTATGAGGGCCCTTAGACAAGGGAAAAGGCCAGTGGAGGACTACATAGCAGAATTCAAGAGAGTGTCTAAGGATTCACAATGGAACAACATCTCATTGCGGAATCAATTTAGACTTGGCTTGTCAGATGCATTGAAAGATGAACTTTCACGAATTGATATTCCAGATACCTTAGACAATTTAATGTCATTATCTATTAACATAGATAGAAGGTTGAGGGAAAGAAAGAGAGAAAGGTTTAATCAGGAATCTGTAGTAAAGAGAATAGTTAATCCTACTAGTTCTCAACAGTATAAAACTCCTGATGAACCTATGGAAATAGGTGTGATTAGGGGCCCTCTATCCATGGAAGAGAAAAGGAGAAGAAGGGATAATAATCTTTGTCTTTATTGTGCTGCCAAAGAACATGAGGTCAAGGAATGTCCTAACCTTCTGAAAACAAAGAAAGGTGAGAAACATAAGATACCAAGATCTCTTAATAAGTGTAGTAGAAATTCAACTTATTGTCTCTTACCTATTTCTTTACAGTGGGGTTCAAAAGAGATTACCTTGAAGGCACTCATTGATTCCGGTGCAACAAGCAACTTCATAGATTATCATGTGGTGTGTAAATATTATATACCAATAAAAAATATTAATCATCCTTATGTTTTAAGAGTTTTTGATGGTAGCCAGGCTGTAAATGGTTCAATCACACACCAAACACAGAATTTGGTTATGAGTACACAAGAAGGACATATAGAGAATATATCTTTTGACATAACACCTTCTCCTCTATTTCCAATAATTTTGGGGTTAAAATGGTTACAACAACATCAACCAATTATTGATTGGTCCACAAATAAAATTAAATTTTCCTCTGTAAATTGCAGAAATAGCTGTCTGTCTAAAATCTGTATTATACAACCAGATCCTGACAACACATCAGACCCCATACCTAAAGAATATTCCTCATTTCAAGATGTCTTTGACAAAAAGGAAGCAGAGTCCTTGCCCCCTCATAGGGTTTTCGATTGTCCTATCGAATTGTTACCTGGTTCCCCAATTCCTCATGGTCATATTTACCCCCTTTCTCAACCCGAACTCACACATCTAAAACAATATCTAGATGAAAATTTAAAAAAGGGGTTCATAAGACCATCCACCTCTCCAGCAGCAGCTGGCATGTTTTTTGTACGTAACAAAGATGGTACTCTCAGACCAATCATTGATTACAGGCAATTAAACAAGGTCACTCTAAAAAATCGATACCCCTTACCTTTAATTACAGAATTAATCGAACGGTTGGGTAATGCAAAAATCTTTACCAAGTTGGATTTAAGGGGTGCCTATAATTTAATTTGAATAAGGAAGGGAGACGAATGGCTCACAGCATTCCGTACTAGGTACGGATTGTATGAATATACTGTGATGCCATTCGGGCTCTGTAATGCCCCCGCGACATTCCAGTATTTTATAAATGAGATATTTAGAGATTTATTGGATGTCTGTGTTATAATTTACTTGGATGATATTTTAATTTATTCTGAGTCCTTGGAACAGCATATCAAACATGTCACAACCGTTTTATCAAGACTCAGAGAGAACCAACTCTTTGCTAAACCTGAAAAATGTATCTTTCACACACAAGATATTTCTTTCTTAGGTTATAGAATAACAGCTGAAGGTATCAACATGGAAGATACAAAAATATCAGCTATAACAGGGTGGCCAAGACCAACTACAGTAAAGGAATTACAAAGTTTTCTAGGATTTTCAAATTTTTACCGTAAATTTATTAATAATTTTTCACATATTGTTAAACCATTGACAAGACTCACAGGAAAACATGTACCTTTCATTTGGAGTACAGAAGCACAACAAGCATTTGAAACTCTTAAACGTAGTTTTACTCTACAGCACCCATCCTTCAATTCCCAGACCCCACCAAGCAGTTTGTACTTGAGGTGGATGCGTCTGAGTGTGCTTTAGGTGCCATTTTGTCTCAAAGGAAGAGTCTCTCGGAACCTATGCACCCTGTGGCATATTTTTCAAGATCTTTGTCTCCAGCAGAAATTAATTATCCTATTGGAGAAAAAGAGCTTCTATCCATAAAGTCTGCTTTTGAAAATTGGAGACACTTACTGGAAGGGACTGAGACGCCAATTTTAGTTTTTACTGACCATAAAAACTTAGAATATTTACAAACCAATCGCACCTTATCCTCAAGACAGCTCAGATGGAGTTTGTTTTTCTCCAGGTTCAATTTCCATATTCAATACAGACCTGGTTCAAGGAATAGAAAAGCAGACGCACTATCTAGACAGAAATTGCCAAATAATAAAAGACCTCTACCTAGTACTGTACTACCAATTGCACATTTCATATCTTGTACCTTGAGTTTAGAACAAGAGAAAGAATATTCACAAGGTAAAGACTGTAACCCAGAAAAATACAACCTCACGAAACGTTCAGATGGGTTGTACTATTTTGGGAACTTACTGTATATACCCCCTTCTTTACAAGGAAGTATATTACAACAAAACCATGACTCGATTCTAAATGGACATCCAGGTGTTCAAAACACCTATAATTTATTAAAAAGGAAATACTGGTGGCCAAAGATGTGGAAATCATTTGAGGAATATGTCCATACCTGTACAACTTGTGTTCAACATAAAAAGGAACATAAAAAGCCGTATGGATATTTAATGTCTCTACCCATCCCAGAACGGCCATGGAAGGAAGTCGCAATGGACTTCATTGTAGAACTGCCAACTTCAAAAAATGACACCACAATATTAGTGGTGATTGACCTTTTTACTAAAATGGCACATTTCCTACCTACACAAGCGTTACCCACTGCCTCACAAACAGCTGATCTATTTTTGAACCATATAGTCAGATTACATGGTCTTCCAACTAGTGTTCTAACTGATCGTGGAAGTCAATTTACCTCGAAGTTCTGGCATTCATTATGTCAAAAGTTGAATATCACAAGAAAATTAACCACATCTTATCATCCACAAACCAATGGCCAGTGCGAACGCACCAATCAATCTTTGGAACAATACTTAGAATTCATTGTTCTCAACAACAAGACAAGTGGGCAGATTTTTTAGCAACTGCTGAATTTGCCTATAACAATACTAAGAATACTTCCACTCAAATGACTCCGTTCTTTGCAAATTACGGATTTGATCCAGATGATTAATTTCATCGTAACATTCATGTGCCATGTCCTGTTGTTAATGACTTGGTAAACTCTATAGCACAATCTTTTAACCTTCTAAAAGAAAATATCCAACGGGCACCCAACCCAACACCAACGTTATTACAACCTTCGAAGGCGACCAGCACCTGACTATAAAGTTGGAGATTCTGTTTGGTTGTCCACCCGTCATCTGAAAATTCCGGCTACTAAAGCAAAGTTTAACCAGTTATTTGTTGGGCCATTTCCGATCACTAGAATCATTAACCCCAACGCAGTTGTCCTGCAGTTACCTGAGAAGTTCCGGATACATCCTTCATTCCATGTCTCACTACTGAAACCGTACACACCTGTTCGGTCACAACCAGTCCCTTTCACTGTAACCCCTGATAATCAACCTTCGGAAGTGGATTATGAGGTCTCTGATATAATAGACTCTAGAGTGTACCATGGGGACTTACAGTATCTTATTCGCTGGTCTGGTTATTTGCCAGATGACGACTCTTGGGTATCTGCCTCACAGGTCTCTGCTCCCCGGTTGGTGAATCTTTTCCATAGACGGCATCCGGATAGACCCTCTTTCTGAAAACCTGGAGGTTTTCCTTGGGTGGGGGACCTGTCATATAGTGAACCTCTTGCACTGTACCTTTAATTGTGGTTGCCTAGCTTCCTTTATAAGGAGCTTAGTTCTTCCCTTCATTGCTTGTAATTGAGTTTCCTTACTGTTTGGGATTCTACCAAGCCTCCTCCTACTGGTTCTTCCTGTGATTCAGTATTCTGACAGCTTACGCTGTCCGTGGATTGCTCCGCCTCAGTACCGCCTCCCTCTGTGAACGGACTTCGCGCTCAAACACACTAGTGCCGCTGCTGCAGCCTGAGGCTCCTCTCCCTCTCTTCACAGCGTGTAAGTACTTACTGCTTTGGATAAACAACTATTCAACTTGTTCTGCCTAAAGTACTTTTGTTGCAATATTGTACATAAACTTTTATAAGGATAAGAAGTTAACAATTTCTACCGGAACTTTTACCAAGTTATTCAATTGTACTTATATTGTTCACTATCACCCCAAAGAGTTTCCTTAATAGTCATATTTTGCCAATCCTCATTACTTGATGACATTCCATACCTTACTTAATAAGTTATATTTAAATCCACACAGTAGTTTTGTGTTTGTAAAAGATAAACAACATACAACTACAAGGTGGTAAATTAAATTCTAGGTGAATCATATCACTAAACAGTATTTTTAGTTTAATGATTCATCTAGGAACAAATAAACTTTATTTACTGAAGAAGCATGAAAAGTACAAATTATTAATCTGCACATTTGGTCCTTTTATTAAGCAGATTCTGATTGAACTGTGACAATGTGTGTACTGATTATTCACATCTTTCTACCACTTAACATTAAATTATTGTTTAGGCAGTTTAGGGCCCTTCATTTCAGCCACTGCATGCTATTGTCATCATATAGTTGGCATCTTCCTTGACAAAAAGATAATCAGAACTCCATATTTTGTCTTGTAAATCTCCTTTTTGACAAAACTTTAGTCTACCTCATTACTTGTCAAGTCAATGTAAACTAGTGCTGAGTGTCTGATTGTGTTTCTTTGTGTGTCTGCTAGAGTGTCTATATGTGAATCCTTATGTGTTTCAGTGTATGAGTGTGTCTGTGTGTTTCTGTGTATGTGTGTTACTACCTACATTTCCAAGTTTGACTACACTTAAGATTAAAGTGCATATACGTTTTAGTCACTAGGTCAAAAATTGCACATGTCAAGGGGGGGGAGGGGGTGATCAATGGTTATGTAAGGGGCCCCAAAAATTCTAGTGGTGGTCCTAAGGAGGCCCATCGGCAGGGCTGTGACTGGGGTATGGGGCTGGACATTTCACAGGAATGCGAGGATGTGTAATGGATGGGGATCAGGTGTGCAATGGGAAGGAGTTGGGTGAAGGATCTGTTCAATGTGTGGTTTATTGTAGCTGGACAACTAGATTCTTGCCTAGTTTTGCAAATTACCTGTGCAATAATTCTATTGTGATTATGTGTAAATATGAATATATATATATATATATAAATGATAAACAATAAAAATAATTTTCTTCTTGAGTGATGAACAAAGTTATTTAAACTATTTATTAATGCACCTTCCTCTTCAGCACACTTTGGCTTAGTGTACCTTTGGGCAAGCACTCAAGCAAAAGTCATTACAGGGTTTCATAGCGTGCCCCATGGAAGTCTGTAGGGGGAAGGATTTAGCATGGCTGCACTATCAGAGCTCCAGATGTTAACGAGCCTGAAATATTTTTTTACTTTCAATTTTGTAATATGAGCGCAAAAATAAAAGCGCTATTGATTTAACTTGAGCTGTGTTAGCGTTCAATAACTCTAATATTTTTGCTCTATGTTTGCAATCTAGGCCACAGGTAGAATAATCACTGCCTTTTTACTATTATTAACCCATTTGTTTTCGAGTGTTTTTACCCTGAGAATGTGTTGTATTAGTGGGAAGATTAGAACTGAATCACTGAAACTCCTTTATAAAAACATATTAAATTATTTATCTACAAAAACCCACATAGACTTGTGTGGTGTTTTTCTTTTGATAATCTTTCAATATTTTTCTAGGTTTGTGATAAGCCCCTGAATTAGAAACAGACACACACGCTATAGGCAAGAAACAGGAAGTCTCTGTCCAAGGTCCTGAATAAGTAGAAAGAAATTGGACAAATAGAAACATAGATAGTAATGGGGTTGGTTGCTTTGGAAAAAGACCTAAATGAAGTGAATACAAAAAATATACACAGGTAATGATAAATAGTCAGCAATATAATAAAGTAGTAAAATTCTTTAAGTACCAGAAGTCAGTGTATTGCGATAAACAGGCTGATAGAGAGGGAGAAGGGAATACTCATAAAACACGTTCATTTTGAACATTTTCATTTTGGATAAATAATTTTTCTTCATAACTCTTCTGGTTTGTGCATCTGTGTGTTTGTTTCAGGCAACAGGCAGGCACACGGAGCAGCAGCACAGCTACCATAGCTCTTTGGTGGCCCATAGAATAAATATCTTGAGATGTTGGAGCAGCACAAGTCGGAAGGAAGGTAGACAGGCAAGGGTTGCAATGCAGGAGTTGTGGCACGTTGGTGGTACATAAATTAGGAATATATGTTTTGACAACATGGAAGAGCAGCACAAGAGAACCAGAGGGACCAGGCAGGGCAGCAGTAAATGAATTGTGGCACATTGAGGTACATAGTCTAAGACTATATAGTTTGGCAACATGAAGCGGCAGCACAAGTGAGCAGGAGTATAGGCAGAGCAGGTACCCAGGGCAGCAGAGGAGCCTTCTGCCTACTCATAGTACCTAATTCCCATGTCATTGTCTATGAAGATGTGATTACTTTATATTACTTCATGGGCACAACATAAAAAATAACAGACGTATAATAAAAAAAAAATATACACCAGGGGAACTACCTGCTTGATTCTGCCCTGACATCTCACACTGGTGCCATCTGGTTGATCCTGCAACATGTCTATTTTTAACTTGCATGTTAAAGTAGCCAATTAGCCAAGCTGCATTGGATATAAATGATATATCACAAAATAAGTGTAGCTAAAGTAGTATATCACAACATAGCGTAAAAGGCTGGCAAGTCAATGATGTGACTGTGAAGCTGAAATTACAATATTAGGTTTATTATGATATTTCTTAAATTGTCTGCCTACAGTACACCTCTCAATGTTTGACAGTAATTCCGTGACTAAAAGTACTCTCCCATTTCCATTTGTACCCACCTGAAGCCCAGCTAAAGTCAGTGGCCTGGCAAACTTATTTTTGGGGCCAAACGTTCCTTGGTAATGTCTACACTACACCCCGACCTTCCCAATTGTCTTTTGCCCCTTTATTGGTTAGTGGCCTGCTTGGCTAATTTGAGGCACACTGAACAGTGAATAGTAAAGCCATATTTAAGGAAGTACAAACACATTTATAACAAAGAATATGATTGAAGGCAAAGCTGCACAGGAGTAGTGGCATATGGTGGTATATGGGGTATACACACAACATTGACCATACATAGTTTGCAGCAGCAAGCAGCACAAGTGGACAGAAGGTTAGATATTCTGTATATCTTCCCATAACTGGTAATCCAGTTTACCCCTGGAAATTCTCAGAAGGTTTACACACCATGGGCAGAAAAATAACTTAAATTTATTTACCAAACAATTGCTGAAGATGGATCTATACTACCACACTCAGATATCATACAGCAATTTAATCTCCCAAGAGCTGATTGTTTGCATATCTTCAAGAAAGACACTATGTTTATATTCTAGATTGGGATAGGGGCTCATTAGATTGCTGGTCTGATATTGTACCTTGTATTAAAAAAATTGCAGCAGGTAACTTCTTAATTTCACTCATTTATAATATTATGCAGCCCTCATGCAGGCCCAGACCATTACACTCCCACCCCCATGCTTGACTATAGGCAAGACACAAGTGTTCGTACTTCTCACCTGGTTGCCGCCACACACGCTTGACACCATCTGAACCAAATAAGTTTATCTTAGTCTCATTGGACCACAGGACATGGTTCCAGTAATCCATGTCCTTAGTCTGCTTGTCTTCAGCAAACTGCTTGCAGGCTTTCTTGTGCATCATCTTTAGAAGAGGCTTCTTTCTGGGACGACAGCCATGCAGACCAATTTGATGCAGTGTGCGGCGTATGGTCTGAGTACTGACAGGCTGACCCTCCACCCCTTCATCCTCTGCAGCAATGCTAGCAGCACTCATACGTCTATTTCCCAAAGACAACCTCTGGATATGACACTGAGCACGTGCACTCAACTTCTTTGGTCGACCATGGCGAGGCATGTTCTGAGTGGAACCTGTCCTGTGAAACCGCTGTATGGTCTTGCCCACCATGCTACATTTCAGTTTCAGGGTCTTGGCAATCTTCCTATAGCCTAGGCCATCTTTATGTAGAGCAACAATTCTTTTTTTTCAGATACTCAGAGAGTTCTTTGCCATAAGGTGCCTTGTTGAACTTCCAGTAACCAGTATGAGAGCGATAACACCAAATTTAA
Source organism: Bombina bombina (assembly GCF_027579735.1). NCBI lineage: Eukaryota > Metazoa > Chordata > Amphibia > Anura > Bombinatoridae > Bombina > Bombina bombina. The sequence goes on along the minus strand of NC_069501.1, from coordinate 532,069,279 downwards.
CACACCTGCTCCCCATTCACACCTGAGACCTTTTAACACTGAGTCACATGACGCAGGGGAGGGAAAATGGCTAATTGGGCCCAATTTCGACATTTCCACTTAGGGGTGTACTCACTTTTGTTGCCAACGGTTAGGCATTAATGGCTATTTTGAAGGGACAGCAAATTTACACTGTTATACAGGCTGTACACTCACTACTTTCCATTGTAGCAAAGTGTCATTTCTTCAGTGTTGTCACATGAAAGGATATCATAAAATATTTACAAAAATGTGAGGGGTGTACTCACTTTTGTGAGATACTGTATGTCCATTTAAGGCCGATGTCTTGCATATGTTTTAGTACTGCCCAAAAAAAATTTCAATTTTGGCAGGAAATTATTTTTTAGTACAATAAAGTGTATGAGAATAGGGCTTCCCTTTGTCTAGAGAATGTATTTTTTTATTTTTTTCTCACAAACAAGCTACTTTCTCTCTCTGAAAGGTTTTGAATACCATCATATTAGCAGAGAGACATCTTATTCCTTCAGAAAAAAATATAAAAAATATTCTGCTAGATAGGTTTTAATTATAGGAGACCAATCCGATTACAAACCAAAAACAGATTATTTCTCGCTTCTTAAAGGGACACTGAACCCAATTTTTTCTTATGCGATTCAGATAGAGCATGACATTTTAAGCAACTTTCTAATTTACTCCTATTATCAAATTGTCTTCATTATCTTGGTATCTTTATTTGAAATGCAAGAATGTAAGTTTAGATGCCGACCCATTTTTGGTGAACAACCTAGGTTGTTCTTGCCGATTGGTGGATAAATTGATCCACCAATAAAAAAACTGCTGTCCAGGGTCTGAACCAAAAAAAAAAGCTTAGATGCCTTCTGTTTCAAATAAAGCTAGCAAGAGAACGAAGAAAAATTGATAATAGGAGTAAATTAGAAAGTTACTTAAAATTGCATGCTCTACCTGAATCACGAAAGAATTTTTTTTGGGTTCAGTGTCCCTTTAAACTCCATCAGTTTTGAGGAGCTGACGTTAAATTATATCTTCCCTGCTCATTGGTTAATATCTAATAGAAAAATGTTAAATTTATCTGAGGAGGGGAGAGCCTCCTTTTTTTTTCTCTCTCTCTTTTATTTTATGTTCTCATTGTTAAAGAAAATGATGTCATAAAAAAGTCAGACATAGAACAACTCAATATGTCTGAATCATAAGAGGCTAGTATTTATTTACTTTTTCAGATGTATAAATGATCATGTTCTGATACAATACATATGTATACTTATGCTTTTTCATCATTCATGTTAGAGGAATTATCCTCTTTTTTTTTGGTGTGATTACTTCCTTATTGTACGTTATATATACTGAAAATCTAATAAAAATTTAACAAAAAAAACAACAACAAGTGGACAGAAGGAAAGTTAGTCAGTAAGAACAAACTGGGCACCACTGGAACAGTGACACATGGTGGTTTATTAGTAATACTACAGGTGCTACCGGGTTGATCCTGCCATGACATTATTTCTTAAAAAAATAAGGAACCACTAATTAAAGTGATGGTAAAGTTGCCTCCATAACTTTACATATTTTGAAAGCTCTTGTCATTACTAGCATATGGATCTGCTTATTTATTTCAAAACTCAATTAAACTTCTAAAAATCAGCTTTTTTTCAGGCTCCGTTGCCTGATTTTATACAGCCCCTGTCAGAGATTTTCACAGTGTAGTATTTGATTGGCATCTCTTTCAGCCAATAGGAGCCTCACCATGCGCCCCATGGATTTTACTCACAGCACGCTCCCGTGCTTGTAACTCTTCCTGGAAATGCAACTGCGCATGCGCAACTCAATACGCTATTTGCGCAACTAAATACCTGTACCCGTTAGCGGCCTCACAGGTTTTAGTTGCGCAAATAGTGTATTGAGTTGCGCAGTTGCACTTCCAGGCAGAGTTACAAGCACGGGAGCGTGCTGTGAGTAAAATCCATGGGGCGCATGGTGAGGTTCCTATTGGCTGAAAGAGATGCCAATCAAATACTACACTGTGAAAATCTCTGACAGGGGCTGTATAAAATCAGGTAACAGAGCCTGAAAAAAACGCTGATTTTTAGAAGTTTAATTGAGTTTTGAAATAAATAAGCAGATTAATATGTTAGTAATGACAAGAGCTTTCAAAATATGTAAAGTTATGGAGGCAACTTTACCATCACTTTAATTAATAATGCTACTGCAGCAGGAAAAATGTTACTTTTAAAGTTTTAATCATTTAACTGTTTCAAATACAACAGGGTTTTCCCTCCAGCAGTAAAATCAGATCAAATAAACTAACAAAACTTTGGATATGCTATCACTGTCTATTTATTAAAGGGACTGTTTATTTTACACTGTTTTGAACAAATACAAAAATATTAGTGATTTTTTTTTTTAAATTAATCTGAATCTAAACTCAAATCTAATACTTATAGAACGGTACAAGTTTGATTTTGAATTGAGCTTTTGCCAGTGCCGTCTTTAATATTGACTGGACCCTGGGCAAACATTTTCTTGCCCCCCCCCACATGGAATTTAGCTCTCCACCCCAACATCCCAAAAAACAACTAAATCAATTTATTTTATAATTTTTTAAAATTATTAGCCCAGCAGTGGATCATCCACTGCTGGGCTAATCATTTTAAAAAAAATAAAATAAATTGCAATATGTGAAACTGGACCTAAGCAGTACTAATACAGGGAGTGCAGAAATATTAGGCAAATGAGTATTTTGACCACATCATCCTCTTTATGCATGTTGTCTTACTCCAAGCTGTATAGGCTCGAAAGCCTACTAACAATTAAGCATATTGGTGATGTGCATCTCTGTAATGAGAAGGGGTGTGGTCTAATGACATCAACACCCTATATCAGGTGTGCATAATTATTAGGCAACTTCCTTTCCTTTGGCAAAATGGGTCAAAAGAAGGACTTGACAGGCTCAGAAAAGTCAAAAATAGTGAGATATCTTGCAGAGGGATGCAGCACTCTTAAAATTGCAAAGCTTCTGAAGCGTGATCATCGAACAATCAAGCGTTTCATTCAAAATAGTCAACAGGGTCGCAAGAAGCGTGTGGAAAAACCAAGGCGCAAAATAACTGCCCATGAACTGAGAAAAGTCAAGCATGCAGCTGCCAAGATGCCACTTGCCACCAGTTTGGCCATATTTCAGAGCTGCAACATCACTGGAGTGCCCAAAAGCACAAGGTGTGCAATACTCAGAGACATGGCCAAGGTAAGAAAGGCTGAAAGACGACCACCACTGAACAAGACACACAAGCTGAAACGTCAAGACTGGGCCAAGAAATATCTCAAGACTGATTTTTCTAAGGTTTTATGGACTGATGAAATGAGAGTGAGTCTTGATGGGCCAGATGGATGGGCCCGTGGCTGGATTGGTAAAGGGCAGAGAGCTCCAGTCCGACTCAGACGCCAGCAAGGTGGATGTGGAGTACTGGTTTGGGCTGGTATCATCAAAGATGAGCTTGTGGGGCCTTTTCGGGTTGAGGATGGAGTCAAGCTCAACTCCCAGTCCTACTGCCAGTTTCTGGAAGACACCTTCTTCAAGCAGTGGTACAGGAAGAAGTCTGCATCCTTCAAGAAAAACATGATTTTCATGCAGGACAATGCTCCATCACACACGTCCAAGTACTTCACAGAGTGGCTGGCAAGAAAGGGTATAAAAGAAGAAAATCTAATGACATGGCCTCCTTGTTCACCTGATCTGAACCCCATTGAGAACCTGTGGTCCATCATCAAATGTGAGATTTACAAGGAGGGAAAACAGTACACCTCTCTGAACAGTGTCTGGGAGGCTGTGGTTGCTGCTGCACGCAATGTTGATGGTGAACAGATCAAAACACTGACAGAATCCATGGATGGCAGGCTTTTGAGTGTCCTTGCAAAGAAAGGTGGCTATATTGGTCACTGATTTGTTTTTGTTTTGTTTTTGATTGTCAGAAATGTATATTTGTGAATGTTGAGATGTTATATTGGTTTCACTGGTAAAAATAAATACTCGAAATGGGTATATATTTGTTTTTTGTTAAGTTGCCTAATAATTATGCACAGTAATAGTCACCTGCACACACAGATATCCCCCTAAAATAGCTATAACTAAAAACAAACTAAAAACTACTTCCAAAACTATTCAGCTTTGATATTAATTAGTTTTTTGGGTTCATTGAGAACATGGTTGTTGTTCCATAATAAAATTAATCCTCAAAAATACAACTTGCCTAATATTTCTGCACTCCCTGTAAGTAAATAAATATATAAATTCCTCCACTGTGGATTAATTGAATATGCTTTTGAATGTGATTCTGGTGTGAGGTTAGCTGGTTATAAAGATTTAGGGCAGCCAACAGGAGCAAAGCAAGGTAAAGACTGAGGAGGAAGCATGGAGGTGCAGACAAATATAAGTTTACTAACTGGAAGAGCAGAGCTACTATGGGAAGCTATAAAATCTTAGACAAAGAGAAAAAAAAAATATATAAAAATAAACCTTACCTTAATGTGTGAAGTATCAGCATGACACTATACATCAGCCACAGCAGCACATGTCACTTCTTTGCTAGGAACAAGTTCCCTCTCACCCTGCACTAGATGCTGCTGCATGGGGGAGGGGCGTGTGTGCACTCACTTATTCTTCCCACTAACACCTTTCTACAAATACTGTTCCCCTAACAAACTTCAGTTAGTTGATCTTAGGGCCACAGCAGAAAGAGCAGGGTTAAGAGGACCAGCAGACTGGATGCTGTCTGCCCAAGTTAGTTGATCTTAGGGCCACAGCAGAATGAGCAGGGTTAAGGGGACCAGCAGACTGGATGCTGTCTGCCCAAGGCTGCATGGATACAGTGTGAGATGAGTCACACAGCCTCAAGACTGAAGAGAGCGGTGTGTGCAGCTGCACAGATGCTCAAATCCTCACGTGCCTGCCGCTCCAGCTTTCTGCTGCATGCGCCTACAGTCAGCCCTACCCTGAAACAATCCCCACCTCCAGAGCAGTTACCTGGTAACAGTGGTAACCCCAGCAGGACCTTTTCTGATGCAGTGGGATTGGCTGAATGCCGAGTTAGAGCTTAGCATTCAGTGCTGCACAATGCACATCTAAAACAGCACATGGCACTAGCTTGGCATGTCAAATGACACTGGCACGGTCTGGCACAGTTTCTCACAAATAAATATAAGCAGAGAACTTTTGACTGTGACAGTATTAGGACTGACTGTTTGTTCCCCCCATATCATATAACATCAGCAGTCTGGCATGAACCAAAAAAATAAATAAAAAATGTTTCCTGTGTTTTAAAGACGGCCCTGGCTTTTGCATACATGTGTAGTATAATGCTAGTCATAGTTACCACTTGCACAACGCACTTTGTATTCTTACCTACTGGGAATAAATCGAAGATAATATCAGCACCCATGTATTAAACAGGAGCTTGTGACAATTGTACTTTCCCAACACCCCAAAGCAGCAAATTTAAAATATTGTCATCATTGGAATTAACGCGTTTCATGGTTTTTGCACTAAGTAAAGGCGGCAATGTATTAGGTAGTGGTGTTGCCAGGGGGGCACTAGCCCCACACCATGATGGCTGCCCCCCATGTGCCCTCCAATAGTGGTCATCCCTTGCTTTACCGCCCAGCTCCACCTGGCAATGTCTGTGGCACACCCTGTGCCGCCCTGGCACACCCGAGCTCCGCTTACAGCATATGTGCCCAATCTCCCAAAAAGGCACCACCCACAAATTACAGGTGGGCCTCCTGGAAGTATCCCCCCACATTTTCATTTCTAGAGAATCCACTGGTACTGGCTAATATTAACTTTAGAGGTACACTTCAAAGGAACAATGTTCTTTTTGTTACCATGTTTTTATTATACACATTATACAATTCTTCAAAAGGGTTAAAGGAATATTAAACCCTTTTTTTCTTTATTTGTATGAGGGTTTCAAGTCCTTTTAAGTACCTTGTAATTACAAAACATTTCTGTTGTGTTGTTATAAAATAATATATCACCCACTTTTAAAAATAATTTAAACAAATGAAAATCTTGTTTGTTTAAATTGTTTGTCAATACCCAAACACCACCTACCGTTGTCATCACTTGCTGCCAATTAGGGACAGATATGTAGCAGAGAAGTCAGCAGGTGCATTTCAAGTTCTGAAAATTTTCAAAACTAAACTACATGAAAAGGAAGCAAAATAAATAATAAAAACAAATTTCAAAGTTGTTTCATGACACAAAACTAAACATTTTATATCAAATTTCAAGGTATTTACTGTCTGTCAGGGTGCCAGGAATCAGACTGAGACAAGAAGTGCAAAAATAATCACACCTTTATTAATAGCAAAAAATAATAAAAAGTCCACAAGTCAAATAACAAGCCAGGAATCAAAACCAGAGCTGGTAGTCAGACGAGCCAAGTCAGGAGCCAAAGCGAATAGGCAGACGAGCCGAGTCAGGAGCCAAAGTGAGTAGTCAGACGAGCCGGAATCAGGAACAAGGAAAACAGCAGAGTCAGGAACAAGCAGGGATCAGGAACCAGGAGGGATGACAGACAGCCAGGTAAACCAAAAGAGCCCTCACAAACAGGTCTGAGACAATGCAAGGGCAAAGCATAGTGAACAGAGGCCCTTTAAATAATAAGTGATGACATCACAATTCTGAGACTGCATCCTGTCTCACACGGATGATGTACACCAGTGTGGCCATAAAAGGAAGTGCAGGAAATGAGCAGCATCACACAGTATGCACTAAAGTCAGCAAGAGAGGTGAGTAAAATGGCTGCCAGCAGCACATGGCAAACAAAACAGGTAAAAACCCTAACACTGTCCCTTTAACTCCTTGCACCCCCTTCTGCTAAAGAGGAGGATAATGATTGATGCATATTTATTTATCCTTTCTTTTAATTTGTTCATCTCTTGTATGTTGATATGTTTTTATGTAATGTAGTCCTCAGTTATTTCTTTTTTTTTTTTTTTTGGAAAAAAGAAGTTTATTGATATTCTATATCAGATACAGAAAAAGAAAAAAAACAGAAAATTGTTTCAACAGAACAAATCCAGCAAAATATCATACATATTTGTCTGCATATGTACTACATTAGTTCCATCAGTTCAGATTCTAACATATGGTGTATTTGTCTTGATATAGTATCAAAATTTACCACCCAGGATAAATTAATAATCCCATCTCTCCTTTCCACTTTTAACTTTGAACTTTCAACAAAGAAAGACACAAAAAAGGAACAAAAAAAAAACAAAACAAACAAACAAGCCATCTCACATTTTTAACCGCAGGAGCAGATATTTACACTTTCTCAAAATTTCTATATGGAGCACATAGTATTCAGCATAACACTTATCCAGTCAGGTATACTCCCCCCAGCAGCACAAACAGAAAAAAAAGAGAAGAAAAAAACAAACAAAAAAAACAAACAAAACAAAACAAAAAAAAACCCAAAAGAAAACGTATTCCCTCCCCTTCCTCTCCTCCCACCCCCCTGAGCCCTCCCCGCCCTCTCCCCCTATAAGTCAATTATCCTACTCAAATAGCCATTCTCCTCTAAGTCTACAATTTTCTATGTACACTGTATTTTCAAAGTTTTTAATTATTCGTTTCTGTTCTTCTAGGTCTTGGGTTTTAACCCACTTTCCCCATTTATCAAAAAAGCGGGTAATATTAGTTTCAATATGAAACAAGGTATTTTGAAGTTCTATCAGGAATTGATGATGAATATTTTCCCTTATCCTTGTTAAAGTTGGGGGTTTGGCATTCTTCCACCCTTTTAATATAAGATTCCTCCCTATTAAGATTACTAATGTTATATATTTGTCATGAATTCTCCGTTCATCGCCGTGTCACCGCGGCTCCCGGAGCTTCTCAGTGTGGATGACGTCACGTCGCTTAGCAACGTGACGCATCCTCTGACACACCCCTCTGTATTCGTCACCGCTCCTGCCTTTAAACTCCGGCGGGAGATCGTACTCGGGGCCTGTTTGTTTGATTCCCCGGCATCTGTGAGTACTTGAATATATTGCTTCTCTTGTGTACCGACTTCTGCCTGCCTGACCTAGCTCTTGTCTAATCCCTTCTACTGTTGTTTGAATACCGACTCCTGCCTGCCTGACCAAGCTTTTGCCTTACCCTATTACTGTTATTTGGATATCGACTACTGCCTGCCTGACCTAGCTTTTGCCTGATCTCTGCTTCTGATTTTTGGATACCGACTTCTGCCTGCCTGACCTTGCTTATGCCTTATCCTTAAACCTTCTCTTGGATATATATCTTCTTGTTTGTTACAAGCCTGCTTAAAGGGACATTTACTTTTACAAGCTGCAAAAGAGAACTTTGTCTTTTTGTTTGTTACAAGCCTGCTTAAAGGGACATTTACTTTTACAAGCTGCAAAAGAGAACTTTGTCTTTTTGTTTGTTACAAGCCTGCTTAAAGGGACATTTACTTTTACAAGCTGCAAAAGAGAACTTTGTCTTTTTGTTTGTTACAAGCCTGCTTAAAGGGACATTTACTTTTACAAGCTGCAAAAGAGAACTTTGTCTTTTTGTTTGTTACAAACCTGCTTAAAGGGACATTTACTTTTACAAGCTGCAAAAGAGAACTTTGTCTTTTTGTTTGTTACAAACCTGCTTAAAGGGACATTTACTTTTACAAGCTGCAAAAGAGAACTTTGTCTTTTTGTTTGTTACAAGCCTGCTTAAAGGAACAATTATTATTTCTTGAAACCTATCTTGTCTGTTTCCTGAGTGGGTCACGTCCTGGTTATTTCTCAGTGTGCTAGCGTGTGTTTTTCTATTCACACTAGCAGTTGGGTTACACCCCGGACTGATTCCTATACGGCTGACATTACAAACAGGCCAAAGATGGACCCCACTGAATTATCCATGGCCGTGGCCCACCAGGGACAGTTACTAGGATCTCATGCCACTCACTTACAATCCCTGGACACTAAACTTGATCAAATAACTGCTTTATTACAAAATTTGGTTGCTACTACACCTCCCAATCCTAATCCCAATCCTAATCCTAATGAGGCATTACCCCCTTCGATTTCAAACAACCAGTCTCAGGTACAACTGAGTCCCAGGATACCCCTTCCAGATAAATATGATGGGAATCCTGAAGAATGTAGGGGCTTTCTCAATCAATGTCGTCTCCATTTCCGAAATAGCCCTACTCTGTTTGCTACTCCCTCTTCTAGAATAACATTTCTTATATCCTTAATGAAAGGAAAAGCTTTGGCTTGGGTATCACCTTTGCTTGAAAAGAATGACCCTATACTTCTGGATGTTGATACTTTTCTCTCTGTATTTTCAAATGTATTTGATAAACCTGGAAGGTCATCCGCTGCTGAAGCTACTCTCTTGGATTTACGTCAAGGTAGTCAACCAGTTTCTCAATATGCAATTGAGTTCCGCACCCTGGCCTCTGAAACTACCTGGAATCAGGGAGCTCTTAGAGCCGCTTTTCGTAAAGGACTTTCGGAGCGTCTCAAGGATGAATTGGTGTATCGGGAGCTTCCAGAATCCTTGGAAGCCTTAATAAATCTTTGTATCAGTCTCGACGCCAGATTTCGTGAACGCCAACAAGAAAAGGATAGAACACAGAGGTCATCATCTCGAACTCCTTTTCGTTTGGCTCCTCGTTTTTCTAATCCAGTCACTCCTGCCTCTCCTACTCCAGATCAGGCTGAACCCATGGAAGTGGGAAGTATAAAATTAACAGAGACTGAACGCTTGAGAAGACGTTCTCTTGGCTTGTGTTTGTACTGTGGCCTTAAAGGGCATTTATTAAGGGATTGTCCTACCAGGCCAGTAAAAGCCAGGGCTTAACTCTAGTCCAGGGAACTGGGTTAAGCCAAAACAGTAGTCATTCCCTATACAAGAAACTTTTTGTTCCAGTAACCCTTCAAACCGGACATAGTAAGATTCATACCCAAGCTCTTATCGACTCTGGTGCTGGAGGAGTGTTCATTGATTCCACATTCGTCTCTACTCACTCTATACCTTTACTAAAGAAAGAGTATTCAATTTCGGTTTCTACGGTCAGTGGAGATCCATTGGGTTCCGGATACATTCAGTTTGCTACTCAACCTTTACTTCTCACTGTAGGAATACTTCATTCCGAGACAATCTGTTTCGATGTCATTCCCACTCCTCAATTTCCCATTATCTTGGGACTACCCTGGCTCCAAGTGCATAATCCTACTTTTTCTTGGACTTGTGGCGAACTCACCTCCTGGGGATCTACATGCCTGACTAAATGTCTTCAAAAGATCACCAAGTTACCACTCACTATTGCTCTCACAATCGAAACTCCCGATTCTCTACCTATGCCTTATCATGACTTTGTGGATGTTTTCTCCAAAAAGGAAGCTGAACGTCTTCCTCCTCACCGCCCTTTTGATTGCCCCATTGATCTCCTTCCTGGGGCTACCTATCCTCGAGGCAAGACATATCCACTTTCTAAACCTGAAAACGTGGCTTTGGAAGAATATATTAAGGACAATCTGGCTAGAGGATTTATTCGACCCTCCTCTTCCCCTGTAGGGGCTGGTTTCTTTTTTGTAGGAAAGAAGGATGGTGGATTACGACCCTGTATTGATTACAGAGGATTAAATCAGATTACCATCAAGAACAGTTATCCTCTACCCCTTATTCCTGAACTTTTTACTTATCTTCAGGGAGCTACTATATTTACTAAACTTGATCTACGTGGTGCATACAATCTTATCCGTATACGACAAGGAGATGAATGGAAGACTGCTTTTAACACTCGATTTGGGCATTACGAGTATTTGGTCATGCCTTTTGGGCTATGCAATGCTCCAGCGGTTTTTCAACATTTTGTGAACGAGATCTTTCGTGATTTTTTGAATATTTTTGTCATCATATACCTTGACGATATCTTGATTTTTTCTCAAAGTCACCAAGATCATGTGCACCACGTCAGGAAAGTACTTCAACGTTTAAGAGATTACCATCTGTTTGCTAAACTGGAGAAATGTTCTTTCCATCAAAAATCCATACCCTTTCTGGGTTATGTAATATCGGCATCTGGATTTGAAATGGATCCTACTAAACTTTCTGCCATCTTGGAGTGGCCTAGACCTGATTCTCTGAAGGCTTTGCAACGTTTTCTGGGCTTCGCCAACTATTACAGGAAGTTCATCAAGAATTTTGCTACTATTACTTCTCCCCTTACTTCTCTCACTAGAAAGGGGCAAAATTGCAAAAAATGGCCTCCTGAGGCTATAGAGGCTTTTGAGTCTCTCAAAGAAGCTTTTTCTTCTGCACCTATTCTCCGTCACCCAAATCCAGATTTTCAGTTTATCCTGGAAGTTGATGCTTCTTCTGTTGCTGCTGGAGCTGTTCTCTCTCAACGAATACCAGAGACTGGAATGATTCATCCTGTTGGATTTTTCTCTAAAAAATTCACTCCTTCTGAATTTAACTATGACGTAGGCAATAAAGAGTTGCTTGCCATTAAAATGGCCTTGGACGAATGGAGGCATTGGCTGGAGGGTACTTCTTTGCCGTTTACCATACTCACTGATCATAAAAACCTTCTTTATCTCCAAACGGCCAAACGATTGAATTCCAGGCAAGCACGCTGGTCGTTATTTTTCTCCCGGTTTCACTATAATTTGTCTTACATACCTGGTTCAAAAAATATTAAGGCAGACGCCCTTTCCAGACAATTTCAAGATACCCCAATTCCTGAATCTGGTACCATTCTCCAACCTCATGAAGTCATAGCCCAGCTAACAACTTCTTGGTTACAAGAATTACAGTCCGCTCAAAGGAATCTTCCTTTGTCCTGTAAACCTCCTGATGGTTTACTCTTTGTTCCTGAACGCCTTCGTTCCAAGCTTCTATTTTGGGCTCATGATAGTCCCCTTTCTGGACATCCTGGTATCAGTATCACCATTCGAAATCTCAAACAGCATGTCTGGTGGCCTACTCTCTCTCAAGATGTTAAAGATTACGTCTCAGTATGCACACAATGTGCCATAAATAAGACTCCTCACCAACTTCCTTCTGGGTTGCTCCAACCGTTGCCCATACCTCATCAGCCTTGGACGCATATATCCATGGACTTCATTACCGACCTTCCTTTGTCATCTGGAAACAACACTATTTGGGTAGTGGTCGACAGGTTCACTAAGACTGCTCATTTTGTTCCCTTACCAGGATTACCGTCTGCTAAAAGACTTTCTGAACTTTTTATTTTGCATATTGTAAGAATCCATGGATTTCCTCTGGATATTGTTTCAGATAGAGGGGTACAGTTCGTTTCCCGATTTTGGAGGTCACTTTGTAAACATTTTGGAACTTCAATTTCCCTGTCTACTTCTCATCATCCACAATCTAACGGCCAGACTGAAAGGGTAAATCAGTGTCTTGAAACATATCTCAGACATTATGTGGATCATTTTCACTCTAACTGGACTTTTTACCTTCCTTTGGCTGAATTGGCTCATAACGCCCGGTATAATTCCTCCCTTCAGACATCTCCTTTTCAGGCGGCTTACGGATTTCAGCCCAGAACATTTCCTTTGCATACTTCTTCCACAGAAAATCCTGCTTCTGATCTTTCTGCCCGAAGATTAACCCGACATTGGCGAAGAATACATCGTATCCTCTCTGTAACTTCTAAACGTTACAAGTTCTTTTCAGATCTTCGACGGAAGAAGGCTCCCAAGTATCGTCCTGGCGATAAAGTTTGGATTTCCTCTCGTTTTCTTCGCCTGAAACAACCTTCTACCAAACTGGGACCACGATACGTGGGTCCTTTCCGAATACTGGGTCAAGTGTGTTCCACTGCTTACCGAGTGGCTTTACCTAAGACTCTCAAAGTCCATCCGGTATTCCACGTTTCTCTTCTAAAACCCATGATGTCCAACAGGTATTCTAAACCCCTTTCTAAACCTCCACCTCTGTTTGTCCATGGACATCCTGAGTTTGAGATCAGTCATATTCTGGATTCCAAACTCCGTGGCAAGAAATTGTATTATCTCATTCATTGGAGAGGTTATCCAGTCACGGAACGTTCCTGGGAGCCAGCTCATCAAGTAAATGCTCCTGCTTTAATAAAGGCCTTCCACAAGTCTCATCCTGCTAAACCTGGTCCTATTCCCCGGAGGGGTTCTTGAGGAGGGGGGTGCTGTCATGAATTCTCCGTTCATCGCCGTGTCACCGCGGCTCCCGGAGCTTCTCAGTGTGGATGACGTCACGTCGCTTAGCAACGTGACGCATCCTCTGACACACCCCTCTGTATTTGTCACCGCTCCTGCCTTTAAACTCCGGCGGGAGATCGTACTCGGGGCCTGTTTGTTTGATTCCCCGGCATCTGTGAGTACTTGAATATATTGCTTCTCTTGTGTACCGACTTCTGCCTGCCTGACCTAGCTCTTGTCTAATCCCTTCTACTGTTGTTTGAATACCGACTCCTGCCTGCCTGACCAAGCTTTTGCCTTACCCTATTACTGTTATTTGGATATCGACTACTGCCTGCCTGACCTAGCTTTTGCCTGATCTCTGCTTCTGATTTTTGGATACCGACTTCTGCCTGCCTGACCTTGCTTATGCCTTATCCTTAAACCTTCTCTTGGATATATATCTTCTTGTTTGTTACAAGCCTGCTTAAAGGGACATTTACTTTTACAAGCTGCAAAAGAGAACTTTGTCTTTTTGTTTGTTACAAGCCTGCTTAAAGGGACATTTACTTTTACAAGCTGCAAAAGAGAACTTTGTCTTTTTGTTTGTTACAAGCCTGCTTAAAGGGACATTTACTTTTACAAGCTGCAAAAGAGAACTTTGTCTTTTTGTTTGTTACAAGCCTGCTTAAAGGGACATTTACTTTTACAAGCTGCAAAAGAGAACTTTGTCTTTTTGTTTGTTACAAACCTGCTTAAAGGGACATTTACTTTTACAAGCTGCAAAAGAGAACTTTGTCTTTTTGTTTGTTACAAACCTGCTTAAAGGGACATTTACTTTTACAAGCTGCAAAAGAGAACTTTGTCTTTTTGTTTGTTACAAGCCTGCTTAAAGGAACAATTATTATTTCTTGAAACCTATCTTGTCTGTTTCCTGAGTGGGTCACGTCCTGGTTATTTCTCAGTGTGCTAGCGTGTGTTTTTCTATTCACACTAGCAGTTGGGTTACACCCCGGACTGATTCCTATACGGCTGACAATATTTTCTTATCACTAAATGTTCTTTCTTATAGTGGAAAAAAATAACCTGATCTGCCTGTAAAGTAATTTGGGTCTCATATATCTTGCCTAACCAGTAGTTTACTTTCCCCCAAAGTCTTTGTATTTTTGGACATAACCAAAAACTGTGTAACAAATTCATACTTTGTTGTCTACATTTTACAGGGAGTGCAGAATTATTAGGCAAATGAGTATTTTGACCACATCATCCTCTTTATGCATGTTGTCTTACTCCAAGCTGTATAGGCTCGAAAGCCTACTACCAATTAAGCATATGTGCATCTCTGTAATGAGAAGGGGTGTGGTCTAATGACATCAACACCCTATATCAGGTGTGCATAATTATTAGGCAACTTCCTTTCCTTTGGCAAAATGGGTCAAAAGAAGGACTTGACAGGCTCAGAAAAGTCAAAAATAGTGAGATATCTTGCAGAGGGATGCAGCACTCTTAAAATTGCAAAGCTTCTGAAGCGTGATCATCGAACAATCAAGCGTTACATTCAAAATAGTCAACAGGGTCGCAAGAAGCGTGTGGAAAAACCAAGGTGCAAAATAACTGCCCATGAACTGAGAAAAGTCAAGCGTGCAGCTGCCAAGATGCCACCAGTTTGGCCATATTTCAGAGCTGCAACATCACTGGAGTGCCCAAAAGCACAAGGTGTGCAATACTCAGAGACATGGCCAAGGTAAGAAAGGCTGAAAGACGACCACCACTGAACAAAACACACAAGCTGAAACGTCAAGACTGGGCCAAGAAATATCTCAAGACTGATTTTTCTAAGGTTTTATGGACTGATGAAATGAGAGTGAGTCTTGATGGGCCAGATGGATGGGCCCGTGGCTGGATTGGTAAAGGGCAGAGAGCTCCAGTCCGACTCAGACGCCAGCAAGGTGGAGGTGGAGTACTGGTTTGGGCTGGTATCATCAAAGATGAGCTTGTGGGGCCTTTTCGGGTTGAGGATGGAGTCAAGCTCAACTCCCAGTCCTACTGCCAGTTTCTGGAAGACACCTTCTTCAAGCAGTGGTACAGGAAGAAGTCTGCATCCTTCAAGAAAAACATGATTTTCATGCAGGACAATGCTCCATCACACGCGTCCAAGTACTCCACAGCGTGGCTGGCAAGAAAGGGTATAAAAGAAGAAAATCTAATGACATGGCCTCCTTGTTCACCTGATCTGAACCCCATTGAGAATCTGTGGTCCATCATCAAATGGGAGATTTACAAGGAGGGAAAACAGTACACCTCTCTGAACAGTGTCTGGGAGGCTGTGGTTGCTGCTGCACGCAATGTTGATGGTGAACAGATCAAAACACTGACAGAATCCATGGATGGCAGGCTTTTGAGTGTCCTTGCAAAGAAAGGTGGCTATATTGGTCACTGATTTGTTTTTGTTTTGTTTTTGAATGTCAGAAATGTATATTTGTGAATGTTGAGATGTTATATTGGTTTCACTGGTAAAAATAAATAATTGAAATGGGTATATATTTGTTTTTTGTTAAGTTGCCTAATAATTATGCACAGTAATAGTCACCTGCACACACAGATATCCCCCTAAAATAGCTATAACTAAAAACAAACTAAAAACTACTTCCAAAACTATTCATCTTTGATATTAATGAGTTTTTTGGGTTCATTGAGAACATGGTTGTTGTTCAATAATAAAATTAATCCTCAAAAATACAACTTGCCTAATAATTCTGCACTCCCTGTATACATAGTACTCCCTCTCCAGTGCCACCCCACTTAGCAATTTTCTCAGGTGTAATATATACCATCCACATTATCTTAATATGTTGCTCCCGCATAGGGATAGCTAGCGATGCCTCTTCTACCCTTTCTATACTTTTCAGTATTATTTGTATGCTAAGATTCTTGAAAAATACATCTCTCCATTTTACGACCCCTGCCTCTATATGCTGTTTATGATTTCTATTATTTATTATATTGTAAAGGAGTGAAATAGAGTATTTACCTTGTTTGATGAGATTAATAACCGGGATTAATGCTGTAAAATCCCAATTGTTCCCTTGTAGTCGGATTAATTTCAAGCAGTAATGTCTGATTTGTAAGAAGGGGAAGAAATGTCTGTCTGACAAAAAGTATCTATTCCTGATTACTTCAAACTCTTCGACCTTCACTTCATCTTGACTAGTTTTAACTAATTGAATAAGTTTAGATAGCCCCTTCTCTCTCCAGCATGCAAAAATTCCCGAGAGGAGACCCTGTTTAAACCTTGGATTTCCCTCAATAGACAAAAATTTAGTTGCAAAGGGTTTTAAACCTAAGAATTTGCATGTCCTATGCCATGCCACTATTGTGTCTTTGAAGAAATCTAGTTTTTTAACATACGATGGGAGATTTTTCATTTCTAAATGAAGGATATTCTTTAATTATAGAGGTTTTATCAGACCATTTTCTATGTCTAGAAGGGAGAAGTGATTACTCTTCAGGAGCCAGTCTAAAGCGATCTTCGTAACCGCCACTAGATTATATATTTCTATGTTAGGGAGTCCCAGGCCTAAGAATTCTTTTTTAAGTACTAATTTTTGATAGCTAATCCTGGGCTTCTTGCCCATCCATATATAATCTTTGATCGCGGAATTAATTATCTTGATCTCCTGTTTTTTAATTAAAAAGGGTATATTCTGAAAAAGATATAATAGCCTTGGAAGTTCAATCATCTTGAGCAAATTTATTTTACCAGAGATAGAAAGCGGGAGGGAGGCCCATCTTTTAAGAGTTTCAGAAAATTGCCTCGCGCCGTTACTAATATTTAAAGAATACCACTCCATGGGGTTGCTAGAAATCTTAATCCCCAGGTATGTGATATGTTTACTCACTTCCCTGAAGATCTTGTTTTCTGATGTCTGATTTTTTTGAAGCCATAAAACTTCAGATTTGTTTCTGTTAATACTATAACCTGAGAAGGAGCCATAATTATCTATAATTCGGCAAATTTGATTAAAGCTTTCACAAGACTTTCTAGAAAATACCAAAAGGTCATCAGCGTATACAGCTAGTTGAACATTCTTACCTCCTACATCTATCCCTTGTATATTGTTCCTCAGGGTAATTAATAAAGGTTCTAGAGCGAGATTGAAAATTAGGGGGGACAAGGGGCAACCCAGTCTTGTCCCTCTCAAAAGAGAAAAATAAGGTGTTTTATTATTATTTATAACAATTGATGCCCTGGACTCCCTATACAGCATCTCAATTGTATTAAGGCAGTTACCTTCATACCCAAATTTTTTGAGGGAAGTAATAAGATGGTCCCATGTTACAGAATCGAAGGCCTTACTTGCATCTAATGATACTATCGCAATGTCTTCTTTACTTATTTTCTTATTGTATTTGTTGTTATACCAATGATCTATAATTGTTAAAAAGAACGTCCTCAAATTAATATTTGAGGATCTTCCCTTCATAAATCCTGTTTGATCAGAATGTATTATAGTATCAAGTGACTCCTGTATCCTTTTAGCTATTATACTGGTTAATATCTTGTAGTCCATATTCAAAAGTGAAATGGGCCTATAAGAATCAATTGACTGTGGATCTTTTCCTGGTTTAGGTATTACAGTTATTGTGGACTCATTAAAATCTTCTAGCGGTTTCAGCTGTCCATTCCAAAATTTATTCAACAGGGTAGTTAACGTTGGAGTTATTTCGTCATTCAGAATCTTGTAAAACTCAGATGGCATACCGTCGGGGCCTGCTGCTTTATTATTCGCCTTTGCTTTTATTGTCTGACTTATTTCTTTTTCTGTAATGGGTTCATTAATACTTCTTAACTGATTACTCTCTAACTGTGGATTTGTTAATGCGGCCCAAAATTTTTCCTTCTTATCTAGATTTATAGATTGTGTTGAATACAATTCTGTAAAGTGCTCAAGAAATACTTTTTGTATGTCTTCGGTATTTGTCCAAATTTGGTCTTTATCTTTAATTTTAGTTATAAAATTTTTAGTCTTATGATTTTTATCTATGCGGGCTAGGAAGCTGCCTACCTTATTCCCGTATCTGTAAAATTGCGTACAAGATTTTATATTCTCGTTGATTTCATTTTGTAATAAGTAATTATCTCTATTTTTTTTAGCCTGTATATATTTCTGCCAATTGGCCATACTTTTTTCCTGAATGTAGTTAGAGTATTTGTTAATTAAGCAATTAGTTACCTGTTGTCTGTATAAGTTCATTTTTTTTTTGATCGTATCAGGTATGTTGTAATCTCGCCTCTAAGCACCGCTTTGCGGCATTCCAAAATATATGGGTTTTATCTAAAAAGCCTTCATTAAAACGTTTATAATCAGTCCACTTCTCTTTTAAAAAATTTATAAATTTGGTGTTTTTTATCAAATATTTCGGGAAAAAGAATTGATTGATCTTCCTGTCTTTACACTTAGGATTCAATGTAATTACAATAGGGGCATGATCTGAGATTGTTATCATGTCTATATATGTTTCTTGTACAGCAGCAGATAATTTCTCTGAGACAAGGAAATAGTCTATCCTAGATAAGGTTTTTTTAGATTTTGAACAACATGTATACTCCCTGTCTTCTGGATGCATGATTCTAAAGCTGTCTAGAATTTTTAGATCTTGTTGGAATTTCTTTATTATAGTAGATTCTCTCTTTCTCCTGGCTATTATCGTTTTATCCAGTGTCTTCCCCCCTTTTTGAGCTATACTATCTCTACATCTATCCAAAATACTATTTGGGGCAATATTAAAATCTCCTCCTATGATTAGCGAATTACCTAATGGGGTATACATTACATATAACAAATTTTTTTCCCCCCGTTACCACTTCCAATATAATATACCTGCCTTCCTCATCACAAATTAAGTTATCTATTTTATATTCTAGACATTTGCTAAATAAAATAGCTACTCCTTTCTTCCTTTGATATCCTGGGGTGTATATGACTTCTTTAACCCAACCTCCTTTTACTTTAACTGCCTCTTCTCCCTTCAAGTGTGTTTCCTGTAATAGTAGTATTTGGGTACCCAATTTCCTTGCATATCTTAAGATGGCTTTACGTTTGATGGGTGATGTAATCCCATCTACATTCCACGATACAATTTTGAGACTCATTTTACCAGTTACTTAAGACAAAAAAAAGAGAGGATACTTTGGGGAAGGAGAGGGGAGGGGGGAGAACCCACGTATGAGGAGAAGGAGAAGAGAAAAAGGGAGAAAAGAAAAAAAAAGAGAAGAAGAGAAAAAAAACAAAAAAAAACAACAAAGAAAAAGGAGTAATCCCAGCGTAAGCCCCATACTTTAATTCTATACATTTGAATTTTTCTAAAAACATAACATTGACTGTGATACTCCCATAAAAACATACAGTCAGGCTATTTAAACTTATAGCCATTATATAACATTGACTGCGACACTCCCATAAAAACATACAGTCAGGCTATTTAAACTTATAGCCATTACTACAATGTGATAACCTATCATACCTACATAGGTCTTCCTACTTCTCCAGACTATCTCTATGATTTTCTAAAAACTTATTAACTTCATTGCTTTCAGTAATATTTTTATTTCCTTCCTTGGTTTGGATACTGAGTCTAGCTGGGTACAAAAGTCTGGCTCGATATCCCTCCTGAATTAATTTCGTGCAAATTGGGGCTAGCATGCACCTTTTATTTGATGTTTCATATGAAAAATCATTAAACAGTAGGATTTTTTTCCCTTTATAATTAATTTCACTGTTTGCCTTTCTATAGGCGTTCATAATTTGGATCTTTCCTTGGAAATTTAATAACTTCATAATGATCGGTCTGCTCCCTTTATTTCTCCCTTCCTCATTCCTCTCTGGGCCTATTCTATGAATTCGTTCAATCACTATATCCTGATCTTCTGCTCTAATATTTAATAGTCCCATTAACTCTACCTCCACAAATCTTTTAAGATCTTTTTCTTGTATTTCTTCCGTTAGGCCAATAAGACGTAGGTTATTTCTCCTGACCCTATTTTCTATGTCCTCTATTTTATTTTTCATGCTTTCAATCTGAGTGGACATAGTCTGAAAAGCCTGTTCCCTCTGTATAGCCCCATCTTCAATGTCTGAAATTCTTTGTTCTACATATGTTAGTCTGGTTGCAAACTGTTTGATCTCCAATGTTAGTGTGGAAATATTATTTTGTATCAACTCAAACTTAAGTGTGAATAATGCATCCAATTGTTTAATTAACTCTTCATTATTCGAATTCTGAATGAAACTTGTTTCCACTGCTCCCCCATGGTGTTATAATGAAATTCTACTCCCCTTTCTTTCCTGGTTCTTACTTCTAGAGGACATATTTGGTGAGGTGGTTTTACTTTTGTTTAGATATTTTTCCATATATATATTTAAAAAAGAGAAACAAAATTATTATTAATTATTAATAATTATATTTACCGGTGAGAAAATTCTAACTAGTCCCCTTTCCCCCCTTTTACCTTTTTTCCTTTTTAATAAAAAAAAGTGCTTTCTTCTACCTCACAGTGTCAAAAGTTATTAATACAGTATACAACTTAAATACGTTTATTATTCAAAACCCTCTTGATCAATATTTTTTAAATTTTATTTAGCCAGTAAGTTCATTACTTATAGTGCTGCTGTGTCCTTACTCTACAATTAACGTGTGTTACTCTATTTCTCTCACCTCCTATTAAGCTGTGATTTTCAAACCTTTGTATTCAGCCGTTTTTTTGTTTTTTTTTCTCCTTTTTTCCCCTTTTCTTTTTCTTTTCCTTCCCTTTTTTTTTTTTTTTTACTTAACCCCTATGTGTATTGTGTACAGTATTGCTCTATCTTGAACAATATTCCTTTTATAAATAACTCAACATGTATTTATATCTCGTCTTTGTCAAAACCTCTAAATTTGTTCTCAATCAAATCCTTTTAAAGTATTATGTCCTTTTACCTCAATGATATTTTGTTGTAGAAAGTGAGTTTTGAATTTCTAAAAATTCCACTTAGAGTCTTATTTCTATCTAACAGGTAAGCTTAGATTTTTCCACACACAATTTATATTATGCTTACCCTCCCGCAATACAAGAATTATACAAACATCATATGCAGTACTTTAACCACTCCTATATCTGAGGGTGGGAGACGTTCCTATATAACCTTCCTATATGTTACCACACTCTTGCCCCATTCTTGACCATGTAGTGTATTATCCAACAGGGTCTTTTACAATATCAGATATACCATACACGGGATGTACTTTCTTCTAGGATTATCCCCTATACTCACAATATATTTTAATTATAGGGAATCTAATAGCGGAGCTTAATTTTTAAAAGATTCTATTTGGGACCTTAATTCCAATTGGAGGATATAACTTGGATTTTACCACACCCAAATTATGCTATACTTTTTCCCCACAGTATAAAGACTGCGCAGGCAGTACGTATTATATGTTAATTACTCCTATGTCTGGGAGATATAAAATCCACACATAATACCCACATGTATTATTACACTCTTAGAATATTCAAAGCCCACAAGTCTATTATCCAACAGAACCCTTTGCTGAATTAGAATTAAACAGTTGGTATATATTATCAGAGTTTTATCACACATTTATCCCTCTAATATAGTATTAAGTAAACCTTCATTGCCATGCCATCAATACCATAGGGGGGATATATACAATACTAAAGTTATCCTCTAAACCTCAATATCTAGACTTCTAAGACCTTTAGAGTCCTTTGATGTATATTTTTTACAGAGAGGATATCTTAGTCCTGTTAACCAGTGCTTATTTAAGGGTCCTCAGCTTGTTTAGTGTTATAATGTTTATCCCAGCAATAGTCTCTGTTTTACTCAGTCCTCAATTTGCTAAAGGTTTTTTAAAAGGTTTTTCCTTTTACTCCTTTTTTTACTCCTTTTTGTTTATCTTTTCTTCTCTTTTTTTTTTTTTTTCTCTTTTTGCCTCCCTTTTTATTTCACCTTATTCACTGTGAGCCAGAGCAGATCAGGGGGGGAGAAAAGACAATCATTGCCAGGCCCTACTCTCGCAGGAACCCCTTATCTTAAGTATGGATATACACCTGGCCCTCCCCCCCCTTTTTATGCTCAGTTTTCCAAGCAAGTCCGGATGAAAACAAACAAGTTCCAAAATTTGACAGTTAATAGGTTTTCACTTATCTTATTTATGGAGTCGTTTCAGCCTCTGTCGCTCTCCAGAGCAGCAAGCTCTCTCCTCCTGTGTTTCCCTTTCTCCAACATTGGTGTGTCCGGTCCACGGCGTCATCCATTACTTGTGGGAATATTCTCTTCCCCAACAGGAAATGGCAAAGAACACAGCAAAAGCTGTCCATATAGTCCCTCCCAGGCTCCGCCCCCCCAGTCATTCTCTTTGCCGCTCTGAACAAGTAGCATCTCCACGGAGATGGTGAAGAGTATGTGGTGTTTAGTTGTAGTTTTTTATTCTTCTATCAAAAGTTTGTTATTTTAAAATAGTGCTGGTATGTACTATTTACTCTGAAACAGAAAGAGATGAAGAGTTCTGTTTAAAAGAGGAGTATGATTTTAGCAGCAGTAACTAAAATCGATTGCTGTTCCCACACAGGACTGTTGAGCTGAGAGAACTTCAGTTGGGGGGAACAGTTTGCAGACTTTTCTGCACAAGGTATGACTAGCCATTTTTCTAACAAGACTGTGTAATGCTGGAAGGCTGTCATTTTTTCCCTCATGGGGATCGGTAAGCCATTTTCTTAGTCTCAAACAGAATAAAGGGCTTATTATGGGCTATAAACTGGTAGACACTTTTAGGGGCTAAATCGATTGCTTTATTTAAGTATTATATGCAGTTTGTTGTTGAATTTCACACTTTTATAACATTGGGGAACGTTTTTAGCGCCAGGCACTTGTTAAGACACCTTCCCAGTCAAGAAGGGCCTTTCTCTGTAGTAGGCAGAGCCTCATTTTCGCGCCATTACTGTGCAGTTACTTTTGAGAACAGTACATGCAGCTGCATGTGTGAGGGTCTGGAATCCACTGAAAACTTTCCTAGAAGGCTTCATTTGGTATCATATACCCCCCTGGGATTGGTGAAGTCGCAGCAAAGGCTGTGGCTGGGACTGTAAGGGGGTTAAAATTGTAAACGGCTCCGGTTTCCACATTTTAAGGGTTAACAGCTTGAAAATTGGGGTGCAATACTTTGAATGCATTAAGACACTGTGGTAAAATTTGGTAAAGATTGGATAATTCCTTCATAGTTTTTCACATATTCAGTAATAAAGTGTGCCCTGTTTAACATTTAAAGAGACAGTAACGGTTTTGTTTTAAAACGGTTTTTGTGCTTTATTAACCAGTTTAAGCCTATTTAACATGTCTGTACCTTCAGATAGATCATGTTCTGTATGTATGGAGGCCAATGTGGTTCCCCCTTCAAATATGTGTGATAATTGTGCCATAGCGTCCAAACAAAGTAAGGACAGTACTGTCACAAATAGTAAAGTTGCCCAGGATGATTCCTCAGATGAAGGAAGTAGACATAGTTCTACATCATCTCCTTCTGTGTCTATACCAGTTATGCCCGCGCAGGCGACCCCTAGTACTTCTAGCGCGCCAATGCTTGTTACTATGCAACAATTGACGGCAGTAATGGATAACTCCATAGCTAATATTTTATCCAAAATGCCAGCATTTCAGAGAAAGCGCGATTGCTCTGTTTTAAACACTGTAGAGCAGGAGGGCGCTGATGATAATTTTTCTGTCATACCCTCACACCAATCTGAAATGGCAGTGAGGGAGGGTTGTCAGATGGGGAAATTTCTGATACAGGAAGAATTTCTCAGCAGGCAGAACCTGATGTTGTGACATTTAAATTTAAATTAGAGCATCTCCGAGCATTACTTAAGGAGGTGCTATCTACTCTGGATGATTGTGACAATCTGGTCATCCCAGAAAAATTGTGCAAGATGGACAAGTTCCTTGAGGTCCCGGTGCACCCTGATGCTTTTCCGATACCTAAACGGGTGGCGGACATAGTGAATGAGTGGGAGAAGCCAGTCATACCTTTTGTCCCTCCTCCTATATTTAAGAAATTGTTCCCTATGGTCGACCCCAGGAAGGACTTATGTATGGCAAACAGTCCCTAAGGTCGAGGGGTCGGTTTCTACTCTAGCCAAGCGCACAACCATTCCTATTGAGGACAATTGTGCTTTCAAAGATCCTATGGATAAAAAATTGGAGGGTTTGCTTTAAAAGATTTTTGTACAGCAAGGTTACCTCCTTCAACCTATTTTGTGTATTATTCCTGTCACTACAGCGGCGTGGTTCTGGTTCGAGGAACTGGAAAAGTCGCTCAGTAGGGAGACTCCGTATGAGGAAGTCATGGACAGAATTCACGCACTTAAGTTAGCTAATTCCTTTATTTTAGACGCCGCTTTGCAGTTAGCGAGGTTAGCTGCGAAAAATTCAGGGTTTGCAATTGTGGCGCGCAGAGCGCTCTGGCTAAAGTCTTGGTCGGCGGATGTATCTTCCAAGACAAAATTGCTTAATATCCCTTTCAAAGGTAAGACCCTTTTTGGGCCAGAATTGAAAGAGATTATTTCAGACATCACTGGGGGAAAGGGCCATGCCCTCCCACAAGATAAACCTTTCAAGGCTAAGAATAAGTCCAATTTTCGTTCCTTTTGCAATTTCAGGAACGGACCGGCTTCCAACTCGGCAGCCTCTAGACAAGAGGGTAACGCTTCCCAGACTAAACCAGCTTGGAAACCAATGCAAGGCTGGAACAAGGGTAAACAGGCCAAGAAGCCTGCTGCTGCTACCAAAACAGCATGAAGGGGTAGCCCCCGATCCGGGACCGGATCTTGTAGGGGGCAGACTCTCTCTCTTCGGTCAGGCTTGGGCAAGAGATGTTCAGGATCCCTGGGCACTAGAAATAGTCTCTCAGGGTTATCTTCTGGAATTCAAGGAACTACCCCCAAGGGAAAGGTTCCACATGTCTCACTTATCTTCAAACCAAATAAAGAGACAGGCATTCTTACATTGTGTAGAAGACCTGTTAAAGATGGGAGTGATACACCCAGTTCCAACTGTGGAACAAGGTCAGGGGTTTTACTCAAATCTGTTTGTAGTTCCCAAAAAAGAGGGAACTTTCAGACCAATTCTGGATTTAAAAATTCTAAACAAATTTCTCAGAGTTCCATCGTTCAAAATGGAAACCATTCGAACAATTTTACCTACAATCCAGGAGGGTCAATTTATGACTACCGTGGATTTAAAGGATGCGTATCTACATATTCCTATCCACAAAGATCATCATCAGTTCCTAAGGTTCGCCTTTCTGGACAAGCATTACCAGTTCGTGGCTCTCCCATTCGGGCTAGCCACTGCTCCAAGGATTTTCACAAAGGTGCTAGGGTCCCTTCTAGCGGTTCTAAGACCAAGGGGTATTGCAGTGGCACCTTATCTGGACGACATTCTAATCCAAGCATCGTCTCTTTCCAAAGCAAAGGCTCATACAGACATTGTTCTAGCCTTTCTCAGATCTCACGGGTGGAAGGTGAACGTAGAAAAGAGTTCCCTTTCTCCGTCGACAAGAGTTCCCTTCTTGGGAACGATAATAGATTCTTTAAAAATGAAGATCTTCCTGACAGAAGTCAGAAAGTCAAAGCTTCTAAACGCTTGTCAAGTTCTTCACTCTATTCTGCAGCCTTCCATAGCTCAGTGCATGGAAGTAGTAGGATTGATGGTTGCAACAATGGACATAGTTCCTTTTGCTCGAATTCATCTAAGACCATTACAACTGTGCATGCTCAAGCAGTGGAATGGGGACTATACAGACTTGTCTCCAATGATTCAAGTAGACCAGATGACCAGAGACTCACTCCGTTGGTGGTTGACCCAGGATCACCTGTCCCAGGGAATGAGTTTCCGCAGACCAGAGTGGGTCATTGTCACGACCGACGCCAGTCTATTAGGCTGGGGTGCGGTCTGGGATTCTCTGAAAGCTCAGGGTATATGGTCTCGGGAAGAGTCTCTTCTCCCGATAAACATTCTGGAACTGAGAGCGATATTCCATGCTCTCCGGGCTTGGCCTCAACTAGCGAAGGCCGGATTCATAAGATTCCAGTCAGACAACATGACGACTGTAGCTTACATCAACCATCAGGGGGGAACAAGGAGTTCCTTGGCGATGAGAGAGGTGTCCAAAATCATCAAATGGGTGGAGGATCACTCCTGCCACCTATCTGCAATCCACATCCCAGGAGTAGACAACTGGGAGGCGGATTATCTGAGTCATCAGACTTTTCATCCGGGGGAGTGGGAACTTCACCCGGAGGTGTTTGCTCAGTTGACTCAATTATGGGGCATTCCAGACATGGATCTGATGGCGTCTCGTCAGAACTTCAAGGTTCCTTGCTACGGGTCCAGATCCAGGGATCCCAAGACGACTCTAGTGGATGCATTAGTGGCGCCTTGGTCGTTCAACCTAGCTTATGCGTTTCCACCGTTCCCTCTCCTTCCCAGGCTTGTAGCCAGGATCAAACAGGAGAAGGCCTCAGTGATTCTGATAGCTCCTGCGTGGCTACGCAGGACTTGGTATGCAGACCTGGTGAATATGTCATCGGCTCCACCATGGAAGCTACCTTTGAGACAGGATCTTCTAGTACAAGGTCGATTCGAACATCCAAATCTAGTTTCTCTCCAGCTGACTGCTTGGAAATTGAACGCTTGATTTTATCCAAGCGCGGGTTTTCAGATTCAGTGATAGATACTCTGGTCCAAGCCAGAAAACCTGTGACTAGAAAGATTTACCATAAAATATGGAAAAGATATATCTGTTGGTGTGAATCCAAGGGATTCTCATGGAGTAAGATTAAAATTCCCAGGATCCTCTCCTTTCTCCAAGAAGGTTTGGATAAGGGATTGTCAGCGAGTTCTCTAAAAGGACAGATTTCTGCTTTATCTGTCTTGTTACACAAACGACTGGCAGCTGTGCCAGATGTACAAGCTTTTGTACAGGCTTTGGTCAGAATCAAGCCTGTTTACAGACCTTTGACTCCTCCCTGGAGTCTAAATTTAGTTCTTTCAGTTCTTCAAGGGGTTCCGTTTGAACCCTTACATTCCATAGATATCAAGTTACTATCTTGGAAAGTTCTGTTTTTGGTTGCTATTTCTTCTGCTAGAAGAGTTTCTGAACTCTCTGCTTTGCAGTGTGATCCACCCTATCTGGTGTTCCATTCAGATAAGGTTGTTTTGTGTACCAAGCCTGGTTTTCTTCCAAAAGTTGTTTCCAACAAGAATATTAACCAGGAAATAGTTGTTCCTTCTTTGTGTCCGAATCCAGTTTCAAAGAAGGAACGTTTGTTACACAATTTAGATGTAGTCCGTGCTTTAAAGTTCTATTTAGAAGCAACAAAGGATTTCAGACAAACTTCTTCTTTGTTTGTCGTTTATTCTGGTAAGAGGAGAGGACAAAAAGCTACTGTAACCTCTCTTTCTTTCTGGCTGAAAAGCATCATCCGATTGGCTTATGAGACTGCCGGACGGCAGCCTCCTGAACGAATCACAGCTCACTCTACTAGGGCTGTGGCTTCCACATGGGCCTTTAAGAACGAGGCTTCTGTTGATCAGATATGTAAGGCAGCGACTTGGTCTTCTCTGCACACTTTTGCCAAATTCTACAAATTTGATACTTTTGCTTCTTCGGAGGCTATTTTTGGGAGAAAGGTTTTGCAAGCCGTGGTGCCTTCTGTTTAGGTAACCTGATTTGCTCCCTCCCTTCATCCGTGTCCTAAAGCTTTGGTATTGGTTCCCACAAGTAATGGATGACGCCGTGGACCGGACACACCAATGTTGGAGAAAACAGAATTTATGCTTACCTGATAAATTACTTTCTCCAACGGTGTGTCCGGTTCACGGCCCGCCCTGGTTTTTTAATCAGGCTTGAAAAATGTCTTTCTCTATACACTACAGTCACCACGGCACCCTATAGTTTCTCCTTTTTTCTCCTAACCGTCGGTCGAATAACTGGGGGGGCGGAGCCTGGGAGGGACTATATGGACAGCTTTTGCTGTGCTCTTTGCCATTTCCTGTTGGGGAAGAGAATATTCCCACAAGTAATGGATGACGCCGTGGACCGGACACACCGTTGGAGAAAGTAATTTATCAGGTAAGCATAAATTCTGTTTTTAAACTAGGACTTGACGGTAGTCACAATGGGTGTTGTGCTCAGGTTCCCGTAGGGTCCTTCCTGAGCCGGTGAACCAGATGCCTTGTCACCTTCTTATTTTTCCCCAGGGGCAGGAGCCTGGTGCCTGGACGCTCTCACCGCTACTACCGCTCGCCACTCCCTTCGTGGGTCCCAGCGGTTAGTGTATTCCTCCCGGTGTTCGGTCAGCTACCTCCTCAGCAGAATCTTTCAGCCTAAATCAGGCCAGCTGCAGGTAGCCACCGGTCTCCGTTCCGGCTTTTACGAATCCTAGACGGGGTTAGTTAAATCCGCCTATAGGCACTCAACGCCGTAGTGTTTTCTCAGGCCTCCAGGAACAGACAGCGTTCTCCACACGCGTCTGTGCGCTTAGCCCCTCCTACCGGAAGTCTCTTGACAAATCCCGTCCTCAGTTATTTCTAATAGTCAGATGATTTTATTTCCTTGCATGAATTTACTCAAGGTGCGACTGACATCAATTATTTACCGCTTCTTTGGTAGGGAAATCTTTATATTTTTACCTGTTAGGGATACTTAAAAGGGCCATTATAGTGGGAAAAAGTAATGCTCTAATTAGTTATAGCCTGCAATTCTGACAGTAGGAAACTAGCAAATAGGTTAAACACATAGTTAAACTATGGAGCCACCAAAAAAAAAATTGCACATATTAATTTGCACTGTTTGGAAGGTGGGAGCTGGGGCAAATTATGATGAATTTCTCCATGGGAAAAAAAGGACATTCTCCTTATTTATCATTTCAAACCCTTTTTTCTTTTTTTTTAAGTAGCATTTTTTTGCCGTCTTCAAGTAATCCATTACATTTGCGTTTTACATGGGGCAAATTTGCGTATTAATTTTGGTCAGACTGTTCAATATATTTTTAATTTAACTTTGTTAAAATAATGACCCTTTGTAACCATAACCCTTTCAAATTGTTAATAGAATTTTCTTTCTCTGTGGGGCAATTTGCATTCTCTGTTTAGCGTATGTGTGTAGCCATACGTACTTCATCAGAAATAGATGTGAACATGACACAAGCTCAAATGATTTCTAATGCTGGTCTCCTCAGTACCTATAGAGAACTATTAGAGAACTTTTTAAAAGCGCACCTGTGCCCCTTGGCGAACATGAACAAAGTGAGAGGAATGTATAGTCATACTTGCCCAATTTTAGACACACTTTGCAATAATAAATTAGAGTATTCAGTCATATGCGGATTTAGAGGTGCAATTTTAGGAGAATTGCTTTGATAAATCCTGCTCTTAGTTTGAATAAGAAAAAAAACTTTACCTGGTTGGTGGTCTTGCGGGTTAATAAAAATGTACAGACAGGGGTGGGGTCTAAAGTGTGATTTAAAACTCTTATTCTATTATACACCATATATCTACTGCAATATTTGCAAACCATTGCAGTACATGTGATTAGTCAATAAATTATTTAAATGTAACATGGCTCTGTGTATGGAATGAACAATTGTCATTTGTTTGTAACTAAAAATAACCACCTTGAGGAGTCGTCAAGCACTTGAATACCCTGATGCAATTATCTATGGAACAAAGCTCCTGTAGAGTGGTAGCTGCAATGTGCGCTTTACGGTTCAAAGACTATTTAAACTGATAAAATACACAACATTCTCCTTTATTAGAGAGATACGTTGCTGCTGACTACTGTGTTCCACAGAAGGTTGGTGAGGAGAGATCTATTCAGCAATAGTACCATAGCACCTAATTAGGAGCCTACAACCTATCTCCTTGGAAAATCATAAAAACAGAATTTATGCTTACCTGATAAATTACTTTCTCCAACGGTGTGTCCGGTCCATGGCGTCATCCTTACTTGTGGGAATATCTCTTCCCCAACAGGAAATGGCAAAGAGTCCCAGCAAAAGCTGGCCATATAGTCCCTCCTAGGCTCCACCCACCCCAGTCATTCGACCGACGGAAAGGAGGAAAAAACAGGAGAAACTATAGGGTGCCGTGGTGACTGTAGTTAGAGAAAATAATTCATCAAACCTGATTAAAAAACCAGGGCGGGCCGTGGACCGGACACACCGTTGGAGAAAGTAATTTATCAGGTAAGCATAAATTCTGTTTTCTCCAACATTGGTGTGTCCGGTCCACGGCGTCATCCTTACTTGTGGGAACCAATACCAAAGCTTTAGGACACGGATGAAGGGAGGGAGCAAATCAGGTTACCTAAACAGAAGGCACCACGGCTTGCAAAACCTTTCTCCCAAAAATAGCCTCCGAAGAAGCAAAAGTATCAAATTTGTAAAATTTGGCAAAAGTGTGCAGGGAAGACCAAGTCGCTGCCTTACATATCTGATCAACAGAAGCCTCGTTCTTGAAGGCCCATGTGGAAGCCACAGCCCTAGTGGAGTGAGCTGTGATTCTTTCAGGAGGCTGCCATCCGGCAGTCTCGTAAGCCAATCGGATGATGCTTTTAAGCCAAAAGGAAAGAGAGGTAGAAGTCGCTTTTTGATCTCTCCTTTTACCAGAATAGACGACAAACAAAGAAGAAGTTTGTCTGAACTCTTTTGTAGCTTCTAAATAGAATTTTAGAGCACGGACTACGTCTAAATTGTGTAACAAACGCTCCTTCTTTGAAACTGGATTCGGACACAAAGAAGTTACAACTATCTCCTGGTTAATATTTTTGTTAGAAATAACCTTTGGAAGAAAACCAGGCTTAGTACGCAAAACAACCTTATCTGCATGGAACACTAGATAGGGCGGAGAACACTGCAGAGCAGATAACTCAGAAACTCTTCTAGCAGAAGAAATAGCAACCAAAAACAGAACTTTCCAAGATAACAACTTAATATCTATGGAATGTAGAGGTTCAAACGGAACCCCTTGAAGAACTGAAAGAACTAGATTTAAACTCCAGGGAGGAGTCAAAGGTCTGTAAACAGGCTTGATCCTAACCAGAGCCTGAACAAATGCTTGAACATCTGGCACAGCTGCCAGTCGTTTGTGTAATAAGACAGATAAAGCAGAAATCTGTCCCTTTAGAGAACTCGCTGATAATCCTTTATCCAAACCTTCTTGTAGAAAGGAAAGGATCTTAGGGATTTTGATCTTATTCCATAAGAATCCTTTGGATTCACACCAGCAGATATATCTTTTCCATATTTTATGGTAAATTTTTCTAGTTACCGGTTTTCTGGCTTGAACTAGAGTATCTATCACAGAATCTGAAAACCCACGCTTTGATAAAATCAAGCGTTCAATTTCCAAGCCGTCAGCTGGAGGGAGACCAGATTTGGATGTTCGAATGGACCCTGTACAAGAAGATCCTGTCTCAAAGGTAGCTTCCATGGTGGAACCAATGACATATTCACCAGGTCTGCATACCAAGTCCTGCGTGGCCACGCAGGAGCTATCAAGATCACAGAGGCCCTCTCCTGCTTGATCCTGGCTACCAGCCTGGGAATGAGAGGAAACGGTGGAAACACATAGGCTAGGTTGAAGGTCCAAGGTGCTACTAGTGCATCCACTAGAGTCGCCTTGGGATCCCTGGATCTGGACCCGTAGCAAGGAACCTTGAAGTTCTGACGATACGCCATCAGATCCATATCTGGAATGCCCCATAATTGAGTCAACTGGGCAAAGATCTCCGGGTGGAGTTCCCACTCCCCCGGATGAAATGTTTGACGACTCAGATAATCCGCCTCCCAGTTTTCCACACCTGGGATGTGGATCGCAGATAGGTGGCAGGAGTGATCCTCCGCCCATTTTATTATTTTGGTCACTTCTTTCATCGCCAGGAAACTCCTTGTTCCCCCCTGATGATTGATATAAGCAACAGTCGTCATGTTGTCTGATTGGAATCTTATGAATCTGGCCTTTGCTAGTTGAGGCCAAGCACTGAGAGCATTGAATATCGCTCTCAGTTCCAGAATGTTTATCGGGAGAAGAGACTCTTCCCGAGACCATAGTCCCTGAGCTTTCAGGGATTCCCAGACCGCTCCCCAACCTATTAGACTGGCGTCGGTCGTGACGATGACCCACTCTGGTCTGCGGAAGCTCATTCCCTGGGACAGGTGGTCCAGGGTTAGCCACCAACGGAGTGAGTCTCTGGTCTTCTGATCTATTTGAATCACAGGAGACAAGTCTGTATAGTCCCCATTCCACTGTTTCAGCATGCACAGTTGTAATGGTCTTAGATGAATTCGCGCAAAAGGGACTATGTCCATTGCAGCAACCATCAACCCTACTACTTCCATGCACTGAGCTACGGAAGGACGAGGAATAGAATGAAGAACTTGACAAGCGTTTAGAAGTTTTGACTTTCTGACTTCTGTCAGGAAAATCCTCATTTCTAACGAATCTATTATTGTTCCCAAGAAGGGAACTCTTGTCGACGGAGACAGAGAACTTTTTTCTATGTTCACCTTCCATCCGTGAGATCTGAGAAAGGCCAGAACGATGTCTGTGTGGGCCTTTGCCTTTGAAAGAGATGACGCTTGTATTAGAATGTCGTCCAAGTACGGTACTACTGCAATGCCCCTTGGTCTTAGAACCGCTAGAAGGGATCCGAGTACCTTTGTGAAAATCCTTGGAGCAGTGGCTAACCCGAATGGGAGGGCCACAAACTGGAAATGTTTGTCCAGAAAGGCGAACCTTAGGAACTGATGATGTTCTTTGTGGATAGGAATATGTAGATACGCATCCTTTAGATCCACGGTAGTCATAAATTGACCTTCCTGGATTGTGGGTAGAATCGTTCGAATGGTTTCCATTTTGAACGATGGTACTCTGAGAAATTTGTTTAGGATCTTTAAATCCAGAATTGGTCTGAAAGTTCCCTCTTTTTTGGGAACTACAAACAGATTTGAGTAAAATCCCATTCCTTGTTCCGCCGTTGGAACTGGGTGTATCACTCCCATCTTTAACAGGTCTTCTACACAATGTAAGAATGCCTGTCTCTTTATTTGGTTTGAGGATAAGTGAGACATGTGGAACCTTCCCCTTGGGGGTAGTTCCTTGAATTCCAGAAGATAACCCTGAGAAACTATTTCTAGTGTCCAGGTATCCTGAACATCTCTTGCCCAAGCCTGAGCAAAGAGAGAGAGTCTGCCCCCTACTAGATCCGGTCCCGGATCGGGGGCTACTCCTTTATGCTGTTTTGTTAGCAGCAGCAGGCTTCTTGGCCTGCTTACCCTTGTTCCAGCCTTGCATCGGTTTCCAGGCTGGTTTGGTTTGGGAAGCATTACCCTCTTGCTTAGAGGATGCAGAGTTAGAGGCCGGTCCGTTCCTGAAATTGCGAAAGGAACGAAAATTAGACTTATTCTTGGCTTTGAAAGGCCTATCTTGTGGGAGGGCATGGCCCTTTCCCCCAGTGATGTCAGAGATAATCTCTTTCAATTCTGGCCCAAAGAGAGTTTTACCCTTGAAGGGGATATTAACCAATTTTGTCTTGGAAGATACATCCGCTGACCAAGACTTTAGCCAAAGCGCTCTGCGCGCCACTATTGCAAACCCTGAATTTTTCGCCGCTAATCTAGCTAATTGCAAAGCGGCATCTAAAATAAAAGAATTAGCCAACTTGAGTGCGTGAACTCTGTCCATAACCTCCTCATACGGAGTCTCTCTACTGAGCGACTTTTCTAGTTCCTCGAACCAGAACCACGCTGCTGTAGTGACAGGAACAATGCACGAAATGGGTTGCAGGAGGTAACCTTGCTGTACAAAAATCTTTTTAAGCAAACCCTCCAATTTTTTATCCATAGGATCTTTGAAAGCACAATTATCCTCGATAGGAATAGTAGTGCGCTTGTTTAGAGTAGAAACTGCCCCCTCGACCTTAGGGACTGTCTGCCATAAGTCCTTTCTGGGGTCGACCATAGGAAATAATTTCTTAAATATAGGAGGGGGGACAAAAGGTATGCCGGGCTTCTCCCACTCCTTATTCACTAAGTCCGCCACCCGCTTGGGTATAGGAAAAGCGTCGGGGTGAACCGGAACCTCTAGGAACTTGTCCATCTTGCATAATTTTTCTGGAATGACCAGGTTGTCACAATCATCCAGCGTAGATAACACCTCCTTAAGCAGTGCGTGGAGATGCTCTAATTTAAATTTAAATGTCACAACATCAGGTTCAGCTTGTTGAGAAATTTTTCCTGAATCTGAAATTTCTCCATCTGACAAAACCTCCCTCATGGCCCCTTCAGATTGGTGTGAGGGTATGACAGAGCAATTATCATCAGCGCCCTCCTGCTCTTCAGTGTTTAACCTCTTAAGGACATATGACGGAATTTTTCCGTCATAAAACAATTGAGCAAACTGAAAGCTGTGTCCTTAAAGGGTTAAAACAGAGCAATCGCGCTTTCTCTGATATGAAGGCATTTTGGATAAAAACATAATTTATGCTTACCTGATAAATTTATTTCTCTTGTAGTGTGTTCAGTCCACGGGTCATCCATTACTTATGGGATATATTCTCCTTCCCAACAGGAAGTTGCAAGAGGATCACCCAAGCAGAGCTGCTATATAGCTCCTCCCCTCACATGTCATATCCAGTTATTCGACCGAAACAAGACGAGAAAGGAGAAACTATAAGGTGCAGTGGTGACTGGAGTTATAATTTTAAAATTTAGAACCTGCCTGAAAAAGACAGGGCGGGCCGTGGACTGAACACACTACAAGAGAAATAAATTTATCAGGTAAGCATAAATTATGTTTTCTCTTGTTAAGTGTGTTCAGTCCACGGGTCATCCATTACTTATGGGATACCAATACCAAAGCTAAAGTACACGGATGATGGGAGGGACAAGGCAGGAACTTAAACGGAAGGAACCACTGCCTGTAGAACCTTTCTCCCAAAAACAGCCTCCGAAGAAGCAAAAGTGTCAAATTTGTAAAATTTTGAAAAGGTATGAAGTGAAGACCAAGTCGCAGCCTTGCAAATCTGTTCTACAGAGGCCTCATTCTTAAAGGCCCAGGTGGAAGCCACAGCTCTGGAGGAATGAGCTGTAATTCTTTCAGGAGGCTGCTGTCCAGCAGTCTCATAGGCTAAACGTATTATGCTACGAAGCCAAAAAGAGAGAGAGGTAGCCGAAGCCTTTTGACCTCTCCTCTGTCCAGAGTAAACGACAAACAGAGAAGAAGTTTGTCTAAAATCTTTAGTTGCCTGTAAGTAGAACTTCAGAGCACGGACCACGTCTAGATTATGCAAAAGACGTTCCTTCTTTGAAGAAGGATTAGGACATAATGATGGAACAACAATCTTGATTGATATTCCTGTTAGAAACAACCTTAGGTAAAAACCCAGGTTTAGTACGCAGAACTACCTTGTCTGAATGAAAGATCAGATAAGGAGAATCACAATGTAAGGCAGATAACTCAGAGACTCTTCGAGCCGAGGAAATAGCCATCAAAAACAAAACTTTCCAAGATAAATTCTTTCATAACATTAGCCATATCATGTAAAGAGATTTGTAAGGGCCTAGATGTACTAGGTGTTTCAATCTTACGCATCTCCCGAGCGGGAGATGCAGGTACTGACACGTGAGGAGAGTTAGGCGGCATAACTGCCCCCTCGTTGTCTGGTGATAGCTTCTTTATCGGTACAGATTGACTTTTATTCAAAGCAATATCAATACAATTGGTACACATCGATCTATTGGGCTCCACATTGGCTTTTGAACATGATGAACAAACAGTTTCCTCTGAATCAGACATGTTTAAAACACTTAGTAATGAAACTAACAAGCTTGGAAATCACTTCAATAAGTTTACAAGCAATATAAAAAATGCTGCAGCGCTTCAAAAATACAGATATAATTAAACAATTCTTAACAAGAAGTGTATTATTAGCAGAGGATTGCAAGCTTAATATCAATGGAATGAAGGGGTTCAAACGGAACACCCTGAAGAACTTTAAGAACCAAGTTTAAGCTCCACGGAGGAGCAACAGCTTTAAACACAGGCTTAATTTTAGCCAAAGCCTGACAAAAGGCCTGGACGTCTGGATGCTCTGCCAGACGTTTGTGTAAAAGAATAGACAGAGCTGAAATCTGTCCCTTTAGCGAACTAGCGGATAAACCCTTTTCTAAACCCTCTTGTAGAAAAGCTAATATCCTAGGAATCCTAACCTTACTCCATGAGTAACTCTTGGGTTCGCACCAATATAAATATTTACGCCATATCTTATGGTAAATTTTTCTTGTCACAGGTTTCCGAGTCTGTATTAATGTATCAATAACCGAATCCGAAAACCCACGCTTTGATAGAATCAAGCGTTCAATTTCCAGGCAGTCAGCCTCAGAGAAATTAGGTTTGGATGGTTGAAAGGACCCTGAATTAGAAGATCCTGCCTCAGAGGAAGAGACCATGATGGACAGGACGACATGTCCACTAGGTCTGCATACCAGGTCCTGCGTGGCCACGCAGGCGCTATCAGAATTACCGATGCCCTCTCCTGTTTGATCCTGGCAATCAGCCGAGGTAGCAACGGAAATGGTGGAAACACATAAGCTATGTTGAAAACCCAAGGGGCTGCTAATGCATCTACCAGCACCGCTCCCGGGTCCCT
The DNA here is from genome assembly GCF_027579735.1 of Bombina bombina. NCBI lineage: Eukaryota > Metazoa > Chordata > Amphibia > Anura > Bombinatoridae > Bombina > Bombina bombina. Next base: position 532,032,307 of record NC_069501.1, on the reverse strand, counting down.
GGACCTGTATCCGTAACAAGGAAGCTTCGCGTTCTGGCGAGATGCCATGAGATCCAGATCCGGTTTGCCCCAACGACGAATCAGTTGAGCAAATACCTCCGGGTGAAGTTCCCACTCTCCCGGATGAAAAGTCTGGCGACTTAGGAAATCCGCCTCCCAGTTCTCTACGCCTGGGATGTGAATCGCTGACAGGTGGCAAGAGTGAGACTCTGCCCAGCGAATTATCTTCGAGACTTCCAACATCGCTAGGGAACTCCTGGTTCCCCCCTGATGATTGATGTAAGCCACAGTCGTGATATTGTCCGACTGAAATCTGATGAACCTCAGCTTTGCTAACTGAGGCCAAGCTAGAAGAGCATTGAATATTGCTCTTAATTCTAGAATGTTTATTGGCAGGAGTTTCTCCTCCTGAGTCCACGATCTCTGAGCCTTCAGGGAATTCCAGACTGCTCCCCAGCCTAGAAGGCTGGCATCCGTTGTTACAATCGTCCAATCTGGCCTGCGAAAGGTCATTCCTTTGGACAGATGAACCGGTGACAACCACCAGAGAAGCGAATCTCTGGTCTCCTGGTCCAGATTTAGCAAAGGGGACAGATCTGAGTAATCCCCGTTCCATTGACTGAGCATGCATAGTTGCAGCGGTCTGAGATGCAGGCGCGCAAATGGCACTATGTCCATTGCCGCGACCATTAAGCCCATTACCTCCATGCACTGAGCTACTGATGGGCTTGGAATGGAATGAAGGACACGGCAAGCATTGAGAATCTTTGATAACCTGGACTCCGTCAGGTAACTCTTCATCTCTACAGAATCTATAAGAGTCCCTAGAAAAGGAACCCTTGTGAGTGGTAACAGAGAACTGTTTTCCACGTTCACTTTCCACCCATGCGACCTCAGAAATGCTAGAACTATCTCTGTATGAGACTTTGCATTCTGAAAACTTGACGCTTGTATCAGAATGTCGTCTAGGTATGGAGCCACCGCTATGCCTCGTGGTCTTAGTACCGCCAGAAGTGAGCCCAGAACCTTCGTAAAAATTCTTGGGGCCGTGGCTAACCCGAAGGGAAGAGCCACAAATTGGTAATGCCTGTCTAGAAAGGCAAACCTCAGGTACCGATAATGATCTTTGTGAATCGGTATATGAAGGTAAGCATCCTTTAAGTCCACCGTGGTCATATATTGACCCTCTTGGATCATGGGTAGGATGGTTCGAATGGTTTCCATCTTGAACGATGGTACCCTTAGGAATTTGTTTAGGATCTTTAAGTCCAAGATTGTCAATACCCAAAACGGATAAAACAGATATCAATTAAGATTTAACGCTTTTAATCACAGTCAGCACACTGTCACAGATCTGCTGTGACTGATTACCTCCCTCACAAATGAAGTTTGCAGACCCCTGAGCTCTCTAGAGACGTCCTGGATCAAGGAGGAAGAAGCAGAAAGACTGTGCAATAATTTTTACTGCGCAACAAGGCGCTAAAACAAGGGCCCTCCCACTCCAATCACAACAGTGGGAGCCCTGATATAACGGTTTCCATTCAGAAAAATATGTTAGCCATGTGGAATAAAATCATGCCCAAAGCGATTTATCACCAAAGTACCTCACAAAAACGAATAACATGCCAGTAAACGTTTTATTAAAAACAACATTTGTCAATGTCATGCAAAGCTATCACTAAGCCTGCTACCAGTCGCTACCACTGCAAAGAAAGGCTTAAGTATTATTTCAGTGTTAACAGTATTTTCTCAGTCAAATTCTAGTCCCTAGAATATAACTCGACTGCGCATACATTTATCAGCCTGATACCAGTTGCTACTACTGCATTTAAGGCTGTACTTACATCATATGGTAACAGCAGTATTTTCTTAGTCAATTCCATTCCCAGAAAATAAAGTACTGCACATACCTCATTTGCGGAGGACCCCGCATGCTATTCCCAGTTTCTGAAGTTACCCCACTCCTCATAATGTCGAGAACAGCCAGTGGATCTTAGTTACGCCTGCTAAGATCATAGATAAAGAACGCAGGCAGTTTCTTCTTCCAAATACTGCCTGAGATAGAAAAACAGCACACTCCGGTGCCATTTAAAATAACAAACTTTTGATTGAAGAATAGTTAAGTAAAAACTCCAGCTCCTCTCGCGACCTCCTTCATTGTTGAGGGTTGCAAGAGAATGACTGGATATGACATGTGAGGGGAGGAGCTATATAGCAGCTCTGCTTGGGTGATCCTCTTGCAACTTCCTGTTGGGAAGGAGAATATATCCCATAAGTAATGGATGACCCGTGGACTGAACACACTTAACAAGAGAAATATTTGCTATGGAGTTATCCATGACTGCCGTCAATTGTTGCATAGTAATAAGCATTGGCGCGCTAGAAGTACTAGGGGCCTCCTGCGTGGGCAAAACTGGCGTAGACACAGAAGGAGATGATGTAGAACTATGTCTACTCCCTTCATCTGATGAAACATCTTGGGCAATTTTAATATCTGTGGCAGCACTGTCCTTACTTTGTTTGGACGCTATGGCACAATTATCACACAATTTTGAAGGGGGAGACACATTGACTTTCATACATATAGAACATAGCTTATCTGAAGGTACAGACATGTTAAACAGGCTTAAACTTGTCAATAAAGCACAAAAACCGTTTTAAAACAAAAACGTTACTGTCTCTTTAAATTTTAAACAGTGCACACTTTATTACTGAATATGTGAAAAAGTATGAAGGAATTGTTCAAAATTTACCAAATTTTCACCACAGTGTCTTAAAGCATTAAAAGTATTGCACACCAAATTTCAGAGCTTTAACCCTTAAAATAACGAAACCGGAGCCGGTTACAGTTTTAACCCCTCTACAGTCCCAGCTACAGCCTTTGCTACGACTTTACCAAACCCAGGGGGGAATACGATACCAAATGAAGCCTTCTAGGAACCTTTCCAACTACTTTCAGATCCACACACATGCATCTGCATGTCTTGCTCTCAAAAGTAACTGCGCAGTAATGGCGCGAAAATGAGGCTCAGCCTACAACTAGGAAGGCCCTTCCTGACTGGAAAGGTGTCTAACTCAGTGCCTGACGTTAAAAAACGTTCCCCAAGCTTATAAGTGTTAATTTCAAGCATAAACATGTATAAAATGCTCAAATAAAGCTATCGATTTTGCCCATAAAAGTGTCTACCAGTTTTACAGCCCATATTAAGCCCTTTATTCTGTTTGAGACTAAGAAAATGGCTTACCGGTCCCCATGAGGGGAAATGACAGCCTTCCAGCATTACACAGTCTTGTTAGAAATATGGCTAGTCATACTATAAGCAGAAAAGTCTGCTGTTTCCCCAACTGAAGTTACTTCATCTCAACAGTCCTATGTGGAAACAGCAAACGATTTTAGTTACTGTCTGCTAAAATCATCTTCCTCTCACAAACAGAACTCTTCATCTCTTTCTGTTTCAGAGTAAATAGTACATACCAGCACTATTTTAAAATAACAAACTCTTGATAGTAGAATAAAAAACTACAACTAAACACCACATACTCTTAACCATCTCCGTGGAGATGTTGCCTGTGCAACGGCAAAGAGAATGACTGGGGTGGGCGGAGCCTAGGAGGGACTATATGGCCAGCTTTTGCTGGGACTCTTTGCCATTTCCTGTTGGGGAAGAGATATTCCCACAAGTAAGGATGACGCCGTGGACCGGACACACCAATGTTGGAGAAAAATAGTTCTAAAAGACTCATCCCATGATACTGGAAATCGGCAGAAGTCCCTTCTGTAACAAAGTAGTTCAGTCTGTTTTCCTTTAAACTCTTGTTAGATAAACTCCATTATATCTACGATGGGAAAAGAGAATTTGTGAACTTGATGAAATATTATTGGGCAAAATTGGACAACCCCACCTTGTAACTCTCATAGTGTCTACTACTTGTATAGTAAGATCTCTTGTAAGTGACCGATTAGGGAATTCAGAGACACTGATTGACAGCTTATTCATAATTAGTTTACTATATTGGTTTTCACACTACAGTTTATTTTAATGTATTTCTTCTCAGTTGAATGAGCTTTCCATTTTCCATGATCAAGTCATCTGACCACAATTGGTGATACTCTTTTAGATAACTGTTTACAACTAAGAAGGTATCATCTGAAGTTGTTCATGTAATTATTCTATTGAACTTGCTTCTCTTTTAGGGCTCAATGATTAAAAACTCACCGGCATGGAGATAAATCAAACAAAATCATTGGGATTTTTTTTATATACGGTATCATACTGTAATATGAGTCTCTCCTTCACACACAGAACCTGGCATAGTGATATACATATTCTCGCAAGGTAAAAGTTTCTATTTAAAATTCTTGTGCATTTGAAATTCTTTGAGACCTTGCCGTACTGACGATACTTCTTAGATTATGTAGCCTTAGAAGAAAGCTTTAGATCATCAGATCCCAGTGCATTATCTGCGTATTGAACAATGTGACTAATTTTCCATTAGCCAATTATACTTGGTACTTTTTGCTTTATTAATGTATTTGTTGTTATTATTTGTTATTTAAATTATTTAAAATGAATAAAACTATCTTACTTAAAGGGACAGTCTACCATAGAATTGTTATTGTTTTAAAAGATAGATAATCCCTTTATTACCCATTCCCCAGTTTTGCATAACCAACACAGTTATATTAATGTACTTTTTACCTTTGTGATTACCTTGTATCTAGGAACCTTCTTCCAGCCCCCTGATCACATGACGGTGACTGTTTATTATCTATTGTCTTAAATTTAGCATTGTTTTGTGCTAAATCTTAAATAACCCCCTGTGCCTGAACACAGTGTTATCTATATAGCCCACGTGTACTTTCTGTCTCTTTGTGTTGAAAAGAGATTTAAAAAGCATGTGATAAGAGGCAGCCCTCAAAGGCTTAGAAATTAGCATATGAGCCTACCTATGTTTAGTTTAAACTAAGAATACCAAGAGAAAAAAGCAAATTTGATGATAAAAGTAAATTGGAAAGTTGATTACAATTAAAAGTCCTATCTGAATAATGAAAGTTTAATTTATACTAGACTGTCCCTTTAAATGGTCAGTGTACTGTAAAAAAATGTTCCCCTTTAAAGGGACACTCAAGTCAAAATTAAACTATAATGCTTCAGATAGAGCAGCAATTTTAAACAACTTTCCAATGTATTTCTATTAACAAAATGTACACAGTCTTTTTATATTTACACTTTTTGAGTCACCAGCTCTTACTGAGCGTGTGCAAGAATACAGAGAATATATGTATATGCATTTGTGATTGGCTGATGGCTGTCACATGATACAGGAGGAGTGGAAATATACAATTTTAAAATTTGTTAGAATTAAATCTACTACTTATTTGAAGTTCAGACTAAGTGCTATTGGATTGTCTTTTTATCATGCTTTTGATGATTATGTAAATCGACTGTATTTACTAGTCCTTTAATGTGTTCCCGATTATCTATGTTACCTGTTGGAGTGTATTTAATTTATTATAATAAGCTTCTTTAGCTTTATGTTGTCATTTAAAATAACTGCTTTTGTTGGTTGTATCCCCACCTATACTATAAATTTCAATATGTAAGTTATAACCAGAAGGAAGTACACTCCCAGTGGAATTTAGGAGAGATAAGTATTAAAATTGTAATTTTTAAATTGTTCTCTCTAACTATACAGACAGAAATAAGATAATGAGCCATGTATAACGTATGATAAATTAAGGATAACTGATCCCCTTGCAAGCACAGACCACTTTAATGGGTTGTAGTTTCAATGAGAAAAGCCAGCTACTTCATATACACAAATAAACATAAAGGAACAATTTGCCATTCATTGAATACTCTTCAGCTGGTATAACAAGTCATTAGAAAAACATTAAGGGGAGTCCAGTTTTACAGTTTACAACAAAAAAAATGTTAGTGTATTTTCTTTTCATTAAAAATATATATAGCTTATTATTACTGAGTTTTATAACATTAAAAAAAATTGGGGATGTTATTTGTTGTGTGAATCTATCGACTAATGTATCTACTAATTAGAAAAAAACATAAGCTATCAAAAAAATGGAAGGTCGCTTCTGAAATAATTTTAGTTTAATAGTATTTGCATGCATTATGTAAAGAATTAGAGTAAACTAAAGTTGAATATTTGTATTTTTTGGGGGGCACTCGTAAGTTTTTAATACTATTTTAAAGCTTTTGGGACCAATCAGCAGTGCTAATCTATGGCAGCAACAGTTGCAACTATGTATAACACTGCTATAAACACTGTTGCAAACACTGCTGTCAGAAAGCTCCTGAGCTCACCTAAGATTACTCTTTAACAAAGGATACCAAGAGAACTAAGCAAAATAAAAGTCAACTGAAAAGTTGTTTAAAAAACACAAGCTCTATCCAATTGACCGTAAACGTTTTTGTTGTGTTCCTATAGAATAGCATATCAGCCAAAGTCAACATTTGTTAAAAAAAAAAATTAACATCCTTTTTACTGCAAATATTTTTCAATGGTCCAACTCCACCTACCATTTGCCTTATTTGGAGGAGCCAATCTGGGGTTGAGGCTGCAGACAACAAAGCTACTCACATTATAAAATGTATTGTTTTGCAGTTGTGGTCTGATAAAATCAATTAGGGAAAGATATGTAGCAGGGTTAGCTTTGAGAAGTCAGCAAAGTGCATTTCAAGTTCTGTGAATTAGAAAATCCTCAATTTACATTGCTAAATTACATTAAAAGAAGGCACAATAAATAATGAAAGTATATTGCAAAGTTGTTTCATTACACATAACTAAACATTTCATATAAAAATCTCAAGGTGTTTTTTCTGTCCCTTTAAGTCTAATTTTGACTTTACTGTCCCTTTAATTGAGCCAATTAGCTGCTACACAGATATCAAGTGATGCAACTTTAGTGTTTTTAAAGGGTTACTAAACACACATTTTTTCTTTCATGATTCAGATAGAGCATGCAATTTTAAGCAACTTTCTAATTTACTCCTATTATCAATTTTTCCTTGTTCTCTTGCTATCTTTATTTAAAAAGCAGGAATGTAAATCTTAGCAGCCAGCCCATTTTAGGTTCAGTTCCATGGATAGTGCTTGCCTATTGGTGGCTTACATTTAGCCACCAATAAGCAAACATAACCCAGGTTCTCAACCAAAAATGGGCCAGCTCCTATGCATCATATTCCTGCTTTTTAAATAAAGATAGAAAGAGAACAAAGAAAATTTGATAATAGGAGTAATTTAGAAAGTTGTTTAAAATTGCATGCTCTATCTGAATCACGAAAGAAAAAATGTGTGTTTAGTGTCCCTTTAAGTCTGTGAGCAGCAGTACAGTGGTACAATAATGCCGTATTTACACGTTTATGTTAAACGTAAATTAAATACTTCACCTCCACTTTTACAGACAGCATAGCAGAGAATATGGTAATGTTCTTATTATCTGTAGTTATCTGCAATGTTTAATTGAGATTCAATTACCATGGGATTGTAAAAACATTTTATATGTACGATTGATTTCCTCAGAATAATAGACTTGCTGATAAAGGAATTACTAGGATAGGGCAAATTGCTATGTTGACACATTTTAGTTCCGTATTTTTATGTGACCACACAAATGATGGCACACATTCTCAGTTCTGCTTTTTTTCTGATGCCTACAAAAACTATTACATTCACACATGACACACAGACTGCCTGTTGGCTATACCCTATATATATATGTGTGTGTATATATGTCTGTGTAGACTACATATGAGTGTGTGTGTGTATGATGTGTTTGTGTATATGTATGTAAGTGTGTGAAGTGTTTCACATTCTCTTTTGCTTTTAAAATTAAAAAGCATTAACCTTTTTCATGAAAAAAACAAAATTTATGCTTACCTGATAAATTCTTTCCTTTCCTGGCATGGAGAGTCCACAAATCCATTCTAATTACTAGTGGGAATTCAACTCCTGGCCACAAGGAGGCGGCATAGAACATACCAGCAGAGCTGTTAAATGGACAGTTCACTCAAATATTTTCTCCCCCTTCATTTGTTCCCAATGATCTACTTTACCTGCTAGAGTGTATTAAATTGTTTACAAGTATTTCCATTACCCTTATATTGTCATTTGAAATAGTTTATTTAGCCTGTGGTATTTCCTACCCATCCTGAAAGTTTTTGGCCTAAAGGCCAAGCTGTGTTAACCCAGCCAGTAAAAGAAACTACACCCCCAGTGGGTTATAGAAGAGATAAGGTAATAAAATGTTAATTTTCCATTGTTCTCTCCAAGTATTGGTGCTTTGTTTATGGACAGATATAAGATAAAGAAGCAGGTATATGTACACAATGTGATAAAGTAATGAGATCTGATTATACCTACAAGCTCAACCCATTTTATTAGGTTGTGGTTTCAAAACACAAAATCAGCTAATTCATATACACAAATAAGCCTTTAAAAGCAAATCTTGTACATTTTATACTCTGCAGCTGGTAAAAAAAGTAATTGGAAACAAATTAAGGGAAAAACTATTTTATAGTATACTGTCCCTTTAAGTATCACTCCCACTTCCCATAAAGCCCCAGTCATTCAGCCGAAAGGAAAGAGAAGATGATACAAAGGTATAGAGGTGCCTGAGGTTTATACAAAAAAAACAGTTTTAAATCAAATTAAGGGCGGTTCGTGGACTCTCCATGCCAGGAAAGAAAAGAATTTATCAGGTAAGCATAAATTTTGTTTTTCTTCCAATGGCATGGTCCACAAATCAATTCTAATTACTAGTGGGAACCAATACCCAAGCTAGAGGACACAGAATGGAAGGGAGGGAGAACAAGACAGGCACTACCGCTTGAAGAACTTTCCTCCCAAAAGAAGCCTCAGCTGAGGCAAAAGTATTGAATTTGTAGAATTTGGAAAAAGTATGCAACGAGGACCAAGTGGCCGCCTTGCAGATTTTTTTCACAGAAGCTTCATTTTTGAAGGCCCAGAAAGAAGAGACAGCCCTAGAAGAATGAGCCGTAATTCTCTCAGGAGGCTGTTGTCCAGCTGTCTCATAAGCCAACCGAATAACACTTCTCAACCAGAAAGAAAGAGTAGAAGAAGTGGCCTTCTGGCCATTACGCTTACCAGAGAAAACAATGAACAGGGCAGTAGATTGCCGAAAATCTTTAGTTGCCTGTAGATAGAATTTCAGAGCACGCACAACATCCAGGTTATGCAACAGACGTTTCTTCTGAGAAGAAGGATTAGGACAAAACGAAGGAACAACAATTTCCTGATTGATGTTGCGATACATTAGGAAGAAATACCAACTAAATACAAAGGACCGCCTTATCCGCATGAAAAATAAGGTATGGGAATCACACTGCAGAGCCGAAAGTTCGGAAACTCTGCGAGCAGAAGAAATAGCGAGGAAAAACAAAACTTCCCAAGATAACTAATTATCAACATAGGCTCAAATGGAGCCTGCTGCAGAACTTTAAGAACAAGATTAAGGCTCCATGGAGGAGCAACAGGTGTTAACACAGGCCTGATTCTGACCAAGGCCTGAACATGAGATTGAACATCTGGCAGGCCTGCCAGACGTTTATGCAAAAGAATAGACAGTGCAGAGATCTGACCCTTCAGAGTACTGACTGACAAGCCTTTCTCCAGGACCTCCTGAAGAAAAGACAAAATTCGGGGGACCCTCACCCGACTCCAGGAGAAACCCTTTGATTCGCACCAATAAAAAGGTATTTACGCCACACCTTATGGTAAATTTTGTGAGTTACCGGCTTATGAGCCTGAAGAATGGTATCAATGACCCTCTCAGAAAAAACGTGCCTAGACAACACTAGGCGTTCAATCTCCAAGCAGTCAGCTTCAGAGAATCTAGGTTTGGATGGAGGAAGGGACCCTAAAGTAGAAGGTCCTTCCTCAAAGGCAACTTCCAAGGGGGTAGAGACGACATCTTCACCAGATCCACGAACTAGATTCTGCGAGGCCAGGCTGGGGCAATTAGGATCACCAACGCCCGCTCCTGTTTGATACGAGATATCACTCAAGGAAGAAGAGCAAATGGAGGAAACAGGTAGACGAGACTGACGTTTCAATCAGAGCTGCTTGCGGATATCTTGATCTTGACCTGTACTTTGGAAGTGGCGTTTAGACGAGACGCCATCAGATCCCACTCCGGAACTCCCCACCAGAGAGTTATCATTGTGAAAAGTTCCGGATGAAGGGCCTACTCCCCTAAATGAAACGTCTGCCTGCTCAGATAATCTGCTTCCCAGTTGTCCACCCCTGGGATGTGGATGGCAGAAAGGAGACAATAGTGAGACTCCGCCCACTGAAGAATGCGAGTCACTTCCTTCATAGCTAAAGAGCTCCGAGTTCCTCTCTGCTGGTTGATATACGCCACAGAAGTTATGTTGTCCGATTGGAATCTGATAAACCGGACCAAACTCAGTTAAGACCAAACTATTAGAGCATTGAAGATTGCTCTCAACATATATTTTTTGGGAGAGAAGACTCCTCTCGACTCCAAAGACCCCGAGCTTTTAAAGAACCCCAAACTGCTCCCCAGCCTGACAGGCTGGCATCCGTGGTCACAATCTCCCAAGATGGTCTCAGGAAACATGTGCCTTGGGACAGATGGTCCTGGGAGATCCACCAGGACAGAGTCTCTCTCGTCTGGGTGTCTTGCCCTATCCTCTGAGAGAGGTCCAAGTGGCCTCCGTTCCATTGTCTGAGCATGCATAACTGTAGAGGTCTCAGATGGAAACGAGCAATAATGTCCATGGAAGCAACCATCAGACCAATTACTTCCATACACAGAGCCACTGACGGACGGATAGAGGACTGAAGAGAAAGACAAGAAGCAAGAAGTTTAGATTTTCTGACCTCAATCAGGAAAATCTTCATTGACATTGAATCTATGACCGTCCCCAAAAAACATACCCTGGTGTTTGGTACCAGGGAACTATTTTCCAGACTTACCTTCTACCCGTGGGAATGTAGAATTGACAAGAGTCCCTGTATGGGATCTTGCTAAATAAAAAGATGGCGCCTGAACCAAGATATCGTCCAGGTACAGAGCCACAGCAATTCCCTGGGATCTGACCACTGCCAAAAGAGCCCCTAGAACCTTTGTAAAGATTTGAGGAGCAGTGACAAAGCCGAAGGCAAGGGCAACAAATTGAAAGTGTTTGTCTCGAAAGGCAAACTGCAGGAATCAATAATGTTCCCTGTGAATAGGAATATGAAGATATACGTGTCCTTCAGGTCTATGGTAGTCAGAAATTGACCCTCCTAAACCAAAAGGGAGAATAGAACGTATAGTCTTCATTTTGAAGGACGGAACCTTGAGAAATTTGTTAAGACAATTGAGGTCCTGTAACAGCCCAAACAGTTAATTTGAAGTTTCTATAACAATCTGAACATTTATCATATGAAATGCTTAAATATGTTTCTGTTGCAAAATAAAATGTATGTCTCTTTAATATATTACCATTGTTATCCTGCAGAACAATGGTAATAAATATTAGAAATTTTATGTTTAGAGTTAGGAGATAGGTTAATATATGCTTAATGTTAACCCTTACTCCCCTGTACTCATTTGTGAAACAAAAATAGTATGGCAGAAACATATGGTTAAGCAAACAGTAATTGATAATGAGTAAGACTTTAGGCTCACCGGAATACCGGAGGAGATGCACGGTCAGGAATGCTGATATAAGAAGTTTCAGTACAGAGATAGTGTGGTCGTGAACTCACAGAAGGTTACAGGCTGTTCTGTCCGGTAATAGCAAGCTGTACAATCTCGGCGTGAGCGTGATGGCTGAGAGTATGCTGGAGCGGCCGCCCGTGACGTCAGAGGAAGTTCCGATGTACTGAGTTCAGGAGGAATGCCAGGTAAGTTGAGATGCGGTAGTAAGCGATGTTGCAGTTAGGACTGGGGATAATGCGGTTAGTCACAGGAACAAAAGCAGGATTGCACAGCAAGTCAAAAAGCAAACAATAAATATTTGCCAAAGTCAGTTCAAAAGGTGTAATAGAAGGCTGAGTATTGACAGGAGTCAACCAGGTAATACCAAGCAATGAAGCTATAGGAATCATTGCTTATAAAGGAAGTAGATTTGAAAATGAGGCTAAAGCAAAACCTCCCTTAAAGGAACAGAACTGTGACAGAGGGCCCCCCCAAAATGAACCACTCCGTGGTTCAAGGACGCGGACGATCCGGATTTAGTCTATGGAAGAGGGAGACCAAACGGGGAGCCGACAAATTGGCGGAAGGTTCCCAGGAATCGTCTTCTGAAGAGTAGCCCTTCCAACGGATTAAATATTGTAGTCTTCCTGAAACGATCCTTGAATCAAGGATACTTTGTACTTCAAATTCTGTGTCAGGTACAAGTGGTGGTTGATGAGCAGGATGTGTTGCAGCCCCTCTTAGGGCAATGTAAGGCTTCAATAAACTCACATGAAAGGTTGGGTGAATCTTATATTCGGTGGGTAAATCAAGAGTGACAGCATTACTATTTACAACTTTAATGATGGAAAAAGGTCCAATATAAAACTTATTCAATTTCCTAGTTGGAGTTGTTAAACGTAAATGTTTTGTCGATAACCATACAAGATCACCGAGAGCATAATTAGGGGATGGCCTTCTCCGTAAATTATAATAATTTTGTTGTCTAGTCTGAGCTGACTTGATATTATCAGAAAGAATGGAAGACGTTTCTGCTATCGTGTTGGTGGTGTCAGTCACAACTGGACAAGTACTGTCTATTTGGGTATTGAGATGGAAAGTGGGGTGAAATCCAAAATTGGCAAAGAAAGGTGTCGTTTGTATGGAGGTGTGATAGGAGTTATTGTGTGCAAACTCGGCTAATGGAAGTAGGGAGGACCAGTCATCCTGATGTTGTGTTACATAACACCTTAGGTACTCTTCTAGCCATTGATTGGTTCTTTCACATTGCCCGTTGCTCTGGGGATGATAGGCTGTACTTAACCGTCTTTCGATTTGCAATGTATTGCATAATTCCTTCCAAAGACGAGAAGTAAATTGTGATCCCCTATCCGTAGTTATAGAGAGTGGTAGTCCATGCAGCTTCACAACATGTTGAATAAGTAAATTGGCGGTTTCTAAAGATGTAGGTAGTTTATGGTAAGGGATAAAATGGGACATCTTGGTGAATAAGTCAACTACCACCATAATTGTCTTATTGTTATCAGAGTTTGGTAATTCTACGATGAAATCAGTAGCTATGTGTGTCCATGGTTTTTCTGGAACCGGTAGAGAGAGTAAGTAGCCAATTGGTTTTTGTTTCTCTAATTTAGAGATAGTGCAAATCTCACAACTTTGTATGTAGCTTCTAATGTCCTTTTGCATCTTAGGCCACCAATACGATCTTTTAGCCAATTCGATGGTTCTATGAATTCCTGGGTGTCCAGAAAGTTTGTTGTCATGCAAACTGTTTAGTAATGAAGTCCTCCGAGTAGGAGGTACATAAAGTTTATTGGAATAATAATATAAACCATCATTATGCTTAATTAACTTATCCTTAGGAAAAGTGTTATCCAGAAATTGTTCCTTTTTGTTCGTAAAGAATTCCAAGGGAATTCTGAAAACAGTTGGCAGTAATTACCGTGCCTTGGTGCTTAGAGTCGATGGGTTTCTCAGGTAACCTTGATAAAATGTCTGCTTTGGAATTTTTAGAGGCAGGTCTGTACGTAATGATATAAGAGAACCTAGAGAAGAACAGACTCCATCTGACTTGTCTAGAAGTAAGAGTTCTGTGGGTTTTCAGGTATTGTAAATTCCTATGATCAGTAAAGATCTGAATTGGAGTTGTTGTACCCTCAAGGAGATGCCTCCAATGCTCCAAAGCTGCTTTCATAGCAAGTAGTTCCTTCTCACCCACGTGATAATTGAGTTCAGAAGATGTTAAGACCCGTGAGTAGAAAGCTATTGGGTGCATAGGTTCTTGAGGAGAAGTTATTTGGGATAGTATGGCACCAATAGCATATTGGGATGCATCGAGTTCCAAAATATATTGGAGATTGGGGTCTGGGTATTTAAGAATTGGTGCTGTAGTAAAACTTGTTTTTAGGAACTGAAAAACTTGTTCAATCTCTGGAGTCCAATTAAAAGGGGTTTTAGACTTGGTAAGATTTGTCAAGGGTTTTGTTATACCGGCAAAATTTTTAATAAATTTGCGGTAAAAGTTAGAAAAACCAAGGAACTTTTGAATGTCACGTTTATTCCTTGGTCTAGGCCAGTCAAGGATAACCTGAATTTTATTCGTTTCCATTGATATGCCAGTAGGTGTTATATTATAGCCCAAAAATGTAATATTTTGTGTATGAAAAATACATTTCTCAAGTTTGGCGTAAAGACTGTGTGCTTGTAATCTGTGTAGAACTGCACGGACATGATTAACATGATCCTGATAATTAGATGAATATATTAGAATATCATCTAAATATATTACCATGGATGTGTCTAATAAGTCCCTGAAAATGAATGTCATTTATAAATCTCTGAAATGTGGCTGGGGCATTACACAGCCCAAAAGGCATGACTGTATATTCATACAGACCATACCTTGTTCTAAATGCGGTTAACCACTCATCACCTGGTCTTATTCGGATGAGGTTATAGGCGCCTCTTAAATCGAGCTTTGTAAAGATGGTTGCGCCTTTGAGCCTCTCAATAAGCTCTGGGATCAAGGGTAGAGGGTATCGATCTTTGAGTGTTCTTTTATTTAATTCCCTGTAATCTACTATTGGGCGTAATGTATGATCCTTATTTCTGACAAAAAATATACCTGCTCCCGCCGGAGAGGTTGAAGGTCTTATAAAGCCTTTTCTTAAGTTGTCATTTATATAAGTTTTTAGATTCAATAGTTCTGGTTCAGAAAGTGGAAAGATATGTCCATATGGTATATCAGAACCTGGGATCAAATCTATGGGACAGTCATATGGACGATGGGGAGGCAAATTTTCTGCCTCTATTTTACTGAAAACATGTCTGAGATCTTGATACTCTATGGGCAGTTTTGATTCTGTTACTGCCAATAGTGGAATTTGAGGATTGCATGTTGACTTACAATATTCTGAGTTAAAATCAAATTTACTAGTTGTCCATTCTATTGTGGTTTGATGTATTTGTAACCAATGTAACCCTAACACAATAGTGAAAATAGGAGAATGTAACACATCAAATGTAATATATTCCCTGTGTGATGTGTGGGTGGATACCAGAATTGGAATCGTTTGATGAGTTATAGGTCCTGTATCTAACTGTTTACCATCAATAAGACGCACCATTACAGGTTTATTTTTTGCAATAAGGGGGATTTTATTTGATTTTACAAAGTCAGTGTCAATGTAACAGGAGAAAGCTCCGGAATCTATGACTGCTTTAGAGTGGAAGAGATGGTGATCCCACTGCAATGAGATAGGGAGTAAACAGTTAGTTAATTCTGTGTTGAGAAGCAATGTTGCAGAATTTGGTATATCTGGCTTACCTTTCTTTTGTTTCCTGAGGGCAAGTTGTGACCTCATGTTCTTTAGAACCACAATAGAGGCATAGATGATTTGTCCTACGTCTTAGTTTTTCTTCTGGGGACAAGGGACCTCTGATTACTCCGATATCCATAGGTTCTTCAGCTGATCGTTGAGTGTGTATTGTAAGTCTAGTGTCTATAGGTTTTGCATGTGTGTCATGGGAAGATTTTTCTAACTTTCTTTCCCTGAGTCTGTGGTCAATCTTAATTGACAGATGCATTAATTGTTCTAGATCTTCGGGTAAATCTATTCTTGCAAATTCGTCTTTAATTGACTCTGATAAAGCAATCCTGAATTGATTTCTTAGGGAAATCTGGTTCCAACCTGAATCTTGCTGCCAAATTTTGAATTCTGAAATGTAATCTTCAACTGCCCTTTTTTGCTGTCTGAGTGACCTTAACTTGTTATCGGCTGTAAGTTGTTTGTGAGGATCCTCATATAAGGAGGAAAGGGCTTTAAAGAAATCATCAATAGAGTTAAGTATTGGGTCATTTTGTTCAAAGAGGGTATCTGCCCATGCCCTGGGCTCTCCTCTGAGGTAGGAAATGACAGTTTATACCTTTATTTTATCAGTACTAAAAGTTTTAGGTTTCAATGTGATAAACAAAATACATGAATTAAAAAACTGCCTAAATTGTTTTCGGTCTCCAGAAAATTTTTCTGGCGGACTTACAGGTGGTTCAATAATCATTTCTGTCTGGGAGTGCATAGGTTTAATACTATCTTGTATAATCTTTCTGAGTGTCTGATTCTCTACCTGCATTTCCCTAAGACCAACATTTAACTGATCTACCTTTTGATCTAATGTTGCAACATAATTTGAAAGTTCCATAGGATCCATCTCTATGGTGTTTTTTCTTTGGCTTGGTATTTCTGTAACAGCCCAAACAGTTAATTTGAAGTTGCTATAACAATCTGAACATTTATCATATGAAATGCTTAAATATGTTTCTGTTGCAAAATAAAGTGTATGTGTATGTATGTTATCCTGCAGAACAATGGTAATAAATATTAGAAATTTTATGTTTAGAGTTAGGAGATAGGTTAATATATGCTTAATGTTAACCCTTACTCCCCTGTACTCATTTGTGAAACAAAAATAGTATGGCAGAAACATATGGTTAAGCAAACAGTAATTGATAATGAGTAAGACTTTAGGCTCACCGGAATACCGGAGGAGATGCACGGTCAGGAATGCTGATATAAGAAGTTTCAGTACAGAGATAGTGTGGTCGTGAACTCACAGAAGGTTACAGGCTGTTCTGTCCGGTAATAGCAAGCTGTACAATCTCGGCGTGAGCGTGATGGCTGAGAGTATGCTGGAGCGGCCGCCCGTGACGTCAGAGGAAGTTCCGATGTACTGAGTTCAGGAGGAATGCCAGGTAAGTTGAGATGCGGTAGTAAGCGATGTTGCAGTTAGGACTGGGGATAATGCGGTTAGTCACAGGAACAAAAGCAGGATTGCACAGCAAGTCAAAAAGCAAACAATAAATATTTGCCAAAGTCAGTTCAAAAGGTGTAATAGAAGGCTGAGTATTGACAGGAGTCAACCAGGTAATACCAAGCAATGAAGCTATAGGAATCATTGCTTATAAAGGAAGTAGATTTGAAAATGAGGCTAAAGCAAAACCTCCCTTAAAGGAACAGAACTGTGACAGGTCCAAAATAGGTAGAAAAGTTCCCTCTTTCTTGGGAACCACAAATAGGTTGGAATAGAATTGAGGGATTCCACCAAAGCAAGGGATACGATATCTCTCCCACTTAAAAGCTCTGTTAGTGGACAGATACCCGAGTGACTATAAATACTAGCGGACATTTAGTGGCTTTTATAAATTTTATGTGTTTTAATAAATATCTTTTTACTTTAAGCAGCAGTTTGCAGTTAGTATATACTGGAGACCTGGCAGTATAAAACAAGGTGTGCATTTGTACCTAGAGCCTGGCTGGCTCAAAAAAGTGTGAGTAACCCCTTGGTGGGACCACTATTGTAAAGAAAATTTCTCTTTTTCACCAATTGTATTGCACTATATTTTTTGTTTTTGAAGCAAGAAATCACTTGTATCATTGGAACCGAGGAGGACTCCCACCGATCACATATATCCTTATATACTATATTTTTAGATATCACATTATTTTTGTTTATTATTTCACTTTTATTTCACTAAGTGATCATTGTACTTTTTATAACAGTTAAGGGGTTAATATTTTAATTATGTTATTTGCGAATTAAAGGTTAATTACTTTATTATTTTGTGATGTGGGGGTTTGCGGTTTAGGTGTTTGTTAATACTTCATGCGGGAGGTTAGGTTTTCTTTTTATAATACTTTGTGAGGGCGGGTAGTTTTTTTTTTGTTATTCTTCATGGGGGTGGTTACGTATTTTTTATTTATTTCTTGCAGGTGGTTACGTGTTTTTTCGATATTTTGTGCGGGCGGTTGCGTGTTTTTTTTTTTTTAAGTCTTCAGGTTTGCTTACGCTGCATCTAGGTGGATTCAGAAAATGGCAGGGTGGTGAAGGAATCTACCACACCTTCGCTGCATCCAGGTGGATTATTTTGGCTGCACGCTCAGCCAACATTCTTTTGGCTGCCTCGCACAGCCAATATTTCTTTAGGATGTGTGCGCAACTGGCGACGGCCGCGTTACAAATGCGATTATAGTATAGATGCGTTTACCGTCCCTTCAATTAAAACATGGGCAAAACTAAATGAGTGTTAAAAAAAAGAAAGAAAAAAAGGTTGTGTGTGGATCAGATACTTTCACCAGTAAAAGCACTTTTATTAAAAAAAAAATAAAAAAAATGGGGGGGCGGAGCCTGGCCACGCTTGCTGATGGCCGCACACTAGTTGAGCTCTGAAGCCTTAAAGCTCTTACACAAGGTTTAGATTGACCCATAGCTTATAAGAACCGTATAAAACTTATACAAAACTTCCCTGAAGGTGGTGGCTAAAGATACTGACCCTTAAGACCCCTTACTGTGGACCGGAGGGAGTCTGGGGTATTAGATGCGCAAATACACCGCACCGGATCCTGAAGAGTGAGACCGCACTGGCAAATAGGGTCGGGGATACCTGACTGACCTAGAGGACTGGCTTAGGTTTATGCCGCTTGGTCGCTCTGCTTGGATTTTCAAATACATGCAGTGAAGTGACTTGGATAGCGGGGCTGGAGCAGGCCAAAACTTGGGGCCTTACCTTATTTGGGACGCAGCTACTGACTGAGCAGAACGGCGCGAAACCGCTAAAACGATCTCAGCCGTATCAGAGGGGGATCTAAGCACTGCAGCTCCGGTGAGTGAATTGTACTTTTGTTGAAGTCTGAGCTACTCCTGGTGCACTGATTGCCCTTAGACTGCTGCACCATATACTGGGCGGAGGGACCTGAGCCGCAGCGTTGCAGCACCCGGGTGTCACATACCGGCTGGTTGCACTCACAGAACTACCTTAAAAGTAATAGAGGGAATATAGACTTTTTATTGCCGGCCATAACAAACTGATTTGTGAGGGGATTGCTCGACTGCGAGTTGGAATTGAATAGAGACTATAAACATATAAAGTATCACATGCTGAGACAGAAACTCCCATACACGACACAATTAATACAGCTGTAGTAAATAATAAGGGGGTAAAGATAGAAGTGGTCCCTGGGCCTCTTATTGCTCCAGAGCTGGGAATGGCTACCAGAAAAGGCCCAAAGCCCTCCAAAGGCTCCCAGTCTTCTAACATGGAACACTACTTGATCCCCTCTGAGGCGGCCCCATGCGCAAGCAGGGAAGCGCCTGAAAGTAGCAGACAGACAGCTGCCATGCAGACATGGAGTGCAGAACCTGTACAGTCCAGCTACGTCACTAAAGAAGATATCAGGCACTTATCATCTAAAAATGACATAAAAGAGGCCATGGTAGATGTTAAGCTTATGTTTGGTGAGCTAAAAAAGGATATACTGGTGGTGGACCGTAGAGTGGCGCAGGTAGAAGAAACGCAAGAAGTCATGCGCTCAGACCTACAGCAACAGGCTAGCTGCATACAATCACAAGAAGCTACAGTGCAGTCTCTGACTGATAGAATCGAAGATCTGGAGAATAGGAGCAGGCGGAATAACCTGCGGCTCTGTGGAGTGCCTGAAGCTGTGAGCCCGCCTGACATAAATCATTACATCCAAGAATTTTTTAAATTCCTTAGAAATGCACCGGATGCAGCAGAGATTCAGGTGGAAAGAGCACACCGGGCGCTTCGACCCAGACCTCCAGCCAGAGCAGCCCCTAGGGACATTATCATAAAACTTTTGTCATACAAGGACAAAGAGCAAACGAAAAACAAACACAGAGCGCAACCGCAACTCAAGGTAAAAGTTTTAATAATGAGTATGGCGCTATCAAACAAATTTGCACTTACAAGATTACTGTAAGAATGTTGCCTTTGATATAAAATCTTTCCGGTCTTTTCACCACTTCTGACGCCCCTTCCACTCCTGTTGTATCCCAGCGTGTACGGAGGTCAGTGGCGCTGATGCAAAAACACTTCCGGTGGCAGTCAATTCTTCCCCATATCTATAAGATTTTAATATTTATGTTTTAGCTATTGAGAGGTATGAATGTTTTTATTTATTTAATATTACCATTCATTTTTAAAATTTAAGTATGAATAAAATGCTAGAATTTTTTTATGTAATAATTTTTAAGCATCAAGGTATTATTGTGTTGTATTTTAATATATTTTTGCATTACATGGTATATGAGTTATGGCAGCTATAACTGTGAATTGTAGTCTCTGTAGAGTCAAATTGACCACCGCTCCGCTATAGGAAGGAAGGTGTGTCTCTATCAGCCATAGGATTGGCGCATTCTTACCCAATCAGATTGCACAAAGACATTTAAATAGAGGATCCCCGCTAATGATTTCACATGAGTCCTGGGTCTTGAGAAAGTCCGTATTAATCGGATGAAACGCGTAGACAGGAGGACAAAGGACAGCTTTACAGACTCTCTTTCGTACCTGCATAAGGAAGAATTGACTGCCACCGGAAGTGTTTTTGCATCAGCGCCACTGACCTCCGTACACGCTGGGATACAACAGGAGTGGAAGGGGCGTCAGAAGTGGTGAAAAGACTTTGGTGTAACCGGAAAGATTTTATATCAAAGGCAACATTCTTACAGTAATCTTGTAAGTGCAAATTTGTTTGATAGCGCCATACTCATTATTAACTTTTACCTTGAGTTGCGGTTGCGCTCTGTGTTTGTTTTTCGTTTGCAGTATTGATCGGGCTGGGCGCTCTTTAGCGTCCAGCAACTAAGACAGCAGCATCGCATTCAAGAACAGTGTGAGGAGGAAGCCGGATTGTATCATACAGAGCACATAACGTGGATATTTCTATCATACTCCTCGAGTCATTAAGGTAACATGAATCTATGTAAAAAATATACACACATTTGTTTGTAATATTAAGTGCACACGCAAGCATAAGTGTGAGCATAAGTGTGAGATATACTCCAATATTTATTGTCACTAGTGATAATTTGTTACAATTCTTTCTGCCTAGCAGCTCATCTCGATTTGTGCATTTTATAGAGGGTAAACAGGGAATTCATCAGATGTGCCAGGGGACTCAAATAAATTAATCATCACATTTTTGAGACCCAGCAGTTTTCAGTCTGTTAGCGCAGTGTTAGGGAGTGAAGTGTTGAATTACAAGGACAAAGAGGATATTCTTAGACATGCTAGGAACAAACATCCCCTGCAATTTGAGGGGGCGGAAATACAGGTTTTCACTGACTTGTGCCCGGCCACTCTCCAGAAGCGGCGAGATCTTCGCTATATAACTTCAAGGCTAAAAGAGCAACAGATCCCATACAGGTGGGGTTTCCCCACATGCCTAATTGCGTCTAAAAATGGCGCATCTGCCATCTTCAGAACACCTACCGACCTCCCCGCATTCAGTCAGGCTCTGGGCATTCAGATCAACCCTCCAAATATAGTGGCAGCTGCAGGTCAGCCTAGGCCTGAGGTGGAGCGGGAAGGGGAGTGATCTCAACCAACTTAAACCGCAGGACTGCTTGTTACTTCACGATTGAGGACCCCCTGCTAGGCCTGAGGAACTCAAATTTAATATTCAAGTGTTGTTATGTTTATCTGTGCAGTGTTTTAGTTTAGATCATTTATTGTTTGCCTCTTATGAGGAAGTTATCACCTGTTTTTTTATCTGTTTCCTCCCATTGGTGCCAATGAACAGATCTAAGAGGAAAGAATATACGGGAGAGGTCCTGCAGCCTACTAGAGTACAGGTAGAACTATTTGTTTATTTGTAAACGCTCAGACTAATTTGTTTATATAACAACTGTTTCATATATCAAGTACAAGACTGTCAGATGATCAAATACATTACTTTAACAGCAGGATGACCCTAAAGAATATGATCCTAGCCAATGACTAGATTTGTAATAATATTACAACAAATATAAATTGTATGGTTTCACATAAACTGTTTTATTTGTTCTAAGCTCTCTGTGGGGGAGATGTGGAGGGAATGGTTGTTGGCTAGGAGACATATGAGAGTTATTAATGCATTATGATCCACATGTCTATGTATTAATATGTAACTAAGGATTGTTATCCTCTTTTGGCACGGATGGGAATAGGATTTTAGGGTATAAGCTGCCTTAAAGGCTTAGGAGGACAAGGAACAATTTACCCACTAGCCTTATAGGCTCTATGCCCATTTTGCAATACACTGCAATTTAATAATTCGCTGGGATAAGAGCTTCCTTTCTGTTATTTGTTCCTCAGGTGGGCGGGGGGATTGCATTAGGTCTTTGTGGTTTAATTATATGTATGTTCGGTTCTAATATTAACATTCTTATGTATTTTCTGGGTCATTCTTACCTACAAAGTTTATTTTTCTGTTGATATTGTATCTGTAAGAGTGATGAGGTTACTACCTCCAGTTGAGTATTACTTTTTGTTTTTCTTTGGCTTGGAAACTATTCTTTCCATCTTAAAACCTAGCCCTCCTATTCTCTTTGGGAAAGGTGATCTCCCTTTCTTAGTCTTGGTCTGCAATAGGCCTCTGACCCCCCCTCTCTCTCTATTCCTTTAATTTGTCTCTACCCTGTACCTAACCCTTCCTTATTTGTGACAATAATCTCTACTATTACAACTGAATATTCTACTTAGTTTTTTTTTTTTTTTTTTTAAACTTTTATTTATCAAACAAGGGTTACCATGTGGAGATATCACTCCCATAGGTCACAGAACATGGAGAATCAAAACATGTTACATTTGAATGTTTACATTGTAATACTGGGTCTACTTTGCTGCTAGTGATGCTCTTACATACAGTCTCTCTGCAGGTACGCCCAGAGTCTCTTCTCTCAAAGTAGAGGGAAAGTTTCAATCTGTGTCCTATGGGTTGGTCTTTTTGCTGCAATAGTCCATGGTAGATCCCTCTTTTCCTTTTTCCTCTCTCTTTCTCCTCCCGTACCTCCCTCCTCCCCTACCCAACCCTTTCAAATAGTACAACGTTTAATAGTAGTTAAATTAGGATAATAGTAATCAAAACAGTAATAATCAGAGCCGAGCTTAATCTCATCTCTTCACTAATCCCGTTAAGAACTTTGCAGTTTTTTTTTTTATTGTTAGGTCATTTTCTCTCTCCTGGGCAGCGGCGGAAAGACAGATTTTATAATGTGTGGGCAGATGTTCACTACCCTATCTCTTATGTTTCTCTTCATATAAAAAACCCCATTTGCCTCTCAGGTGTTGTTCTAGTAGGACTTCAGTGTTTCTGAGGGGGGATAAAAGCTGTGTTTGCACAGCAATCTGTAAAGTGTGTATGTAGGGTTCCCATTTTTTCACGAAGGGTCTAGTTCTTAACTGTACATCTCTCAGGGCGTCTGCTGCTTCGTATGTAACCTGTTTGTGCATGCTTGCTTTAAGTTGTGATAGTGTGGGGGTCTTTGGGCTCAACCAATTTTTGAATATGAGTTTCCTGGCTTGTAGGATAATGTTCGTAATCACTTTTTTTAGGGAGTTAGGTGTTGAGGCTGGGATCTCTAGGAATACTACCAGTCTGGGGGAGACCATCACTTCAATGTGGAACGTGGATTTTATCCAGTATGTTATCATGCCCCAAAATTTCCGTATCATAGGGCAGTTCCACAGCAAGTGTGGCAAGTCCGCATCTGCTGCTTTGCATTTTTTGCAGTGACTTTCTGCTTCTGGTCTCCATTTTTTGAAGATTTTGGGTGGTATGTATGCTGCTTGTAACAGTCTGGTGTGTGATTCTCTAGCAATCGCTGATAGAGTTGCTCCTCTTGCATATTGTATGCTGCGTTGTATCACGTCCGGTGTAATTTCAGTGTCTAGGGTACGTGTCCATGTGTCACTGATGTGTGTGATCGTGGCTACGTTTGTCGGTTTCATGTGTAGTCTGTAAGTTGGGGAGATAGATGTACTACCTTGCATTGTCATATGTAGCAGTCTATTTACGTCTGAGTTTTGGTCAGTAAGTTCTGTATGTCTTAGTAAGTCTTGGGTGTAGTGTCTCGCTTGTAGATATGCAAAGTGGTGTGTGCGGGGCAGGTCAAATTGGGTTTGTAGTTCTTGAAAGGGTCTAACCTTCATGTCTAGCCCATTTATCAATTGGGACACGGAGGTCAACCCCCTAGTCTCCCATGTGGCGAACACTGGGGAATCAATTCCTGCGGGGAATCCTGGGTTACCTCTCAAAGAGAGGTATTTCGTGTATGTAGGGTTGAAACGTGATCTCTTGCATAGTTTCCACCAAGCAGAGAGGGGTTGGGATATAAGTGGGTAATTTTTAACTATCTTGAGTGTGTGTGTCGGTGCCATATGTGGGAGTGCCTGCAAGGACCATGGAGCCGTGACTTGTTTTTCAAGTTCTGGCAATGTGAAGTGTGCTTTCTCTGTCAACCAGTCCAGTACATATTTAACTTGGGCTGCCTCACAGTATGCATCAAGGTTGGGGACAGCTAAGCCTCCTGAGGCGATCTCTGCCATTAGTCTAGAAGAATTTATTTTGTGTTTTTTTCCTGCCCATATGAAGGAGAGCATTGCTTTGTTTAGTAATTGTATGTCTGCTTTATGAATGAGGTAAGGTATCATCTGAAACAAGTATAGGAGTTTCGGGAATATGATCATTTTGACGAGCGCAATCCTACCCGGTAGTGCTACCGGTAGTTTGCCCCATCTGAGCAATGTCTCCTGGAGTTCTTTTACTAGGGGGTGATAGTTTAGATGGTACCATTCCCCAGGATTTCGGGATAGCTTGATTCCTAAGTATTTGAAGGAATGGGTGACTTGTTTAAAGCTGTATGGTAGAGCATCGCAGGGTGATCCCGGGAGCAGCCAAACAAGCTCCGACTTGTCGGTGTTTATTTTGTAGCCAGAGACCTGGCTGAACTGGTGTATGATGCGCATGACGTGGGGGATGTTTGTCTTTGGATTTTGTAGGTATAGGATCATGTCATCTGCAAAGAGAGACAAATGGCACTGGACCTTGCCCACCCACAGTCCCTCTGACTCCGCCCTAATCTTGATTGCTAGGGGTTCGATGGCAATGTCGAAAAGGAGGGGCGACAGTGGACAACCCTGTCTTGTTCCCCTACCCAATTGGAAGGGGGGCGAGGGAATTCCGTTGATCAAGATTGAGGCTTGGGGGTGCGCGTATAGGGATTTAATCGTAGTTGCAAAAAGGCCCTTGATACCAAATTTATCTAGAGTGTTAAAAAGATGGTCCCAGAGGACCATGTCAAAGGCCTTCTCCGCGTCTATAAGCAAAGCGCAGGCTTCCATGTCTTTGTCTCCACCCTCTCTGGTATGGTTCCAGAAGTGGGTCAATATAAATTGGAGTTTTCGAATGTTTAACACCGAGGATCTACCCTTCACAAACCCCGTCTGGTCCCGGTGTATCAGTGAGGGTAGGGCCACTGCAAGTCTATCCGCCAGGATTTTGGTTAGTAGTTTATAATCCTGATTTAGCAGGGATATTGGGCGGTAGGATTGAGTAAGTAAATTATCTCTGCCTTCTTTGGGAATCACACAGATGTTAGCCTCTGTGAAACGGGTAGAGATCTCTTCTTCACCCTTCATGATTTTATTGTAGAGAGTGGTGAGTGTTGTCACCACTTCCTCCTTCACTAGTTTGTAAAATTCCCCTGGTAGTCCATCAGGACCTGGGGTCTTGTCAAGGGGCAGGGTGTTTATGGCCTTCATTATTTCTGTCTCTGAAATGGGTGCATTAAGGAGAGTTAGATGTTCTTCTGAGATGGTGGGGTTACGTATGGTTTCCCAGAAGGATGTTTGTTGTGTTCTGTCTATTGCTTCCTCTTTGTACAGGGATTGGTAGTAACTCAAGAAGGCAGCTTGTATCTGCGGTGTGGTGGTGTGAATAGCATTTCCCACCTTGATGGCACCTATAAACTTGTTAGGTTTGGCGAACTTAGTGAGTCTAGCTAGGAGCTTACCTGTCTTATCTCCATGTCTGTAAAAGTTTGCTTGTGTTGCTGTCATCTCCCTGACAGTGTTCTGATGTAATGACAGGTCTCTAAGTGTTTTTGCGTCAATGTAATGTCGTTTTGTCGTTGGGTTTGGATTTCTCAAATACTTATTCCTAGCGCTAATCACCCTTCTGAGTTGATTTTCACTCTTTTGTTTCAAACGTTTTGACCTACTAATTGTGTAGGAGGATATAAGACCCCTCATTACCGCTTTTCCGGCCTCCCAGAGTAGTAGGGTGTCATGTCGGTGTATGGAGTTAAGAGTCATATAAGTTTTCCATTCTCCCTCTAGAAATCTCTTGAAATTTATGTCTCCGTACAGGTAAGTCGGGAAGAACCACCTACGGGGTCCCTCTCTAGTTGGCATAAGATTAATTTTAAGGCTAATGGGGGCATGATCTGATATGGTCGCAACATCTATGGTAGTGTTTGTGATCTGTTGTCCCAAGGAGTGTGTTGTTAGGAATAGATCTATTCTGGATAGGGTGTCTTTGGCTGGGGTGGTGCAAGTGTAGTTTCTTTCTTCTGGGTGCTTATCTCGCCATATGTCTGTTAGTGCTAAAGAGTGTTTAAATTTAGACAAGATCAGGGAATCTCTCCTTGCATTTTTATAGGTCGTGTTATGTCTTGCTGCTGAGTTAGGGTCCCTGAATCTGTCTGCTGGGGTTTGAGGGGCTATATTATAGTCTCCCCCTAGAATCATCGGAGAGTCAGCAAACTTTGTTACGATAGTACTGAAAGTTCTCCAGAAGTCCTTTTTATCAGTGTGTGGGCCATAGACTCCTCCTATGATAATGTGTTTATGTTTGAGTTTGATTTTTGTTAACACATATCTACCCTCGGGATCTATCAGTTGTTTTACTATAGTGTAGTCTAGATTTTTTCTAAAGAGGATAGCTACCCCTCTAGCTCTTTTCCCTTCATACGTGGTATGGATAACTTCTCCCACCCATCCTTGTCTTAGCTTCTGATGTTCTGCGTTAGTCAAGTGAGTTTCTTCCAAGATTGCTATGTCTGTGTGTTGGTTTCTCAAATATTTTAGTATGGTTTTTCTTTTGATGGGGGACGTAATGCCCCCAACGTTCCAAGAAACCAGTTTCATGAGGAAGCTTGAAGGGGTGTGTGCTATGGTTATGTAAGAGTGTGGTAGGGGGAAATAGAGTGGTTCTGTCTTTCTCACTTACCGCCCGCTGCCCAGGGGAGAGCACCTGTAGCTATCGAGGTGTTTTGTAGTAGTATTATTACTGATCAGGTCTCTGCAAGGTTAAACAATAAATTAGTACAGTAGATGCAAACAAATATATATATTATCTTACTTCTGTCTACAGTTGTTAATTTATATCAGCTGATTCTGGTTCGTTTAAATTTTAAACAGTAACTAAACTTGTAAACTTTCTAACGTTCAAAACTTCACAAAATCCCAAAAGCCCTCCCCCCCTCCCCATTCTTGAAAAGGATATGTATGCAGCGTTTAGCACCAATTTCTGTGCATTATGTCCCTCCAGTCAGCCTTGGTAGGTTAAATAGTCCTGAGTAAAAGATTCCAAATCCTGTTTGGTTTTGTCCTCTTTCATGCATCATCTTCTTCTTCTTGTTGGACCTGCCGTGGTCGATCTGTACGCCTCTTGGCTTGATCCAGAAACATTTGAAGGTGTTTCGGAGATTCAAATATCTTTGGACCTTGTGGCGTTTGAAGTCGCAATCTGGCTGGATACAGGAGTGCTATAGATTCACCTTGAGCTATAAGGTCTCTGCAGTAAGGCGTGAATTCTCTCCTTTTCTTTGAGACTTCTGCAGAATAGTCCTGGAAGATGAAGATTTTCCTCCCTTCAAAGTCAATAGGTGTCTTTTGTCTGTACGCTCTGAGAATTAGCGTTTTATCTCTGAAATTTAAGTAGCGCACCATTATCTGTCTAGGTACACCTTCCTGCTGGGGGGCTCCTACTCTGTGTGCTCTTTCTGCAGTGCAAGGTATGCTCGTGGATGGGAGTTTGAGTATGCCTGGGAGAATAGTTTCTACAAAGTTCATTAAGGCCCCCGAGGGGATAGACTCTGGCACTCCGACGATTCTGAGGTTGTTTCGTCTTGAGCGGTTCTCCAAGTCATCTACCTTGGCTTGCAGCAATTTGTTTTGTCTTTGGAGAGTAGTGATAGAGGAGGTTGTGTCCCTGTATCTTTCTTCTCCCTCCGCTGCTTTCTGTTCCACAGCAGTTAGGCGTGTTGAGAAGGCCCTGAGGTCTGCGGACAAGCTATCCATTCCTGTCTGCAATTGTTCAATTTTAGGCAAGAAGAGCGCAGACAACTGTGATACAATAGGATGTGTGTCTTGCGTTGTGATAATGGATGTTTCTGGCAGTGACTGAGCCTGTTCTTGGTTCTCTGTTTGGGTTCTCTGGCGTCTCTCTGTTTGCTTTTGCCTTCCTGCCATGTTGTCAGTCTTTTTATTGTATGGAGTATAGTATTTTTGCATACAGGCTGCTCACAGCAAAGGTTCTGCTGTAATTATAGTTTAGTAAGAGAATTAAACTTCTTTTCCAGGACTAGGAGGGTTTGTTTCTATTCTGCTTCTGGAGGTTTGTGCATGGGGAGGGGGGTACAACTGGCTCCGGTCTAGTGTGCCATGTCTATTGTTGTCCCCTGAGTAGAATCTACACTTGAGATGTTGGTAGTCAGTCTCAGGTTAAGGTGTTTAACTCCTTAGATATCTGCTTCTTCAGCAGGTCGGACACTATTGTACTGCAGGTTTATCTCCCTCCCACGTGTGTTCTATCTGTGCAGGACTGATAGCATTATTGGGCTCTGTGTTAACAGCTACTCTATGGTGAGCAGGCTCCCCTGCAAAATGATCGATCTTTCTCTGTGCCAAGCGTGTGGTAGAAAGTTATAAACCTGGGAGGAGGAGGGGTTAATAAGGCCACTGAGTCCCCAAAAGGAATAGCAGTTCAGTATGTTTGTTATGTTTCTAGTGTCTCTTAACGGTTTTTGGATAGGGCCGATATCCAAGATGGCCGCCGTTAGTTTGTTGCGCAGTTCTTAGGCTGTTAGGGCAAGTTGCCTTGTCAGTGTCTGACTTTTAAGAGCTCGGTTTTGGCTCTCCTCTGTGTTCCCCAGCCTATTCGGCTTCTCACCTACTCTTTATTTGATGGTGCGGGAGGTCCGGTTTCTCTGATCGCCACCGCGATCTTACTCCGACTACTTGTTTATGCGGCTGCCGGCGGGGGAGCGGATCTAGGCGCTCCTCACTAAGTCTTGTCCGGGCAGGTGTCGCTTAGTTGTCCTGCCAAGGATTACAGTTTTCTGGGCACTTTAGGCGTTAAAAAGCACAGGTTTGTGAGCATAGACACACGGAGCTCAGCAAACCTGCGTCCTCTCGCCGTGCCCGCCCACCGGAACTCTCAATATTCTACTTAGTTAATCTTTCCTTTACCCTTCCTTTCCTTTTTTTTTTTTCCCCTGAGTGCAGGATCTGTTTTTAAAAAAAGTTATGCTTAAGATCTTGGAGGCACAAAAGGGCACTCTTTTCTTGGGTGGGGACTTTAATGTGTCATTGGATCCGGTTTTGGATACTTCTGATGGCCTCTCCAGCGCTCCCCACAAAGTAATTAAACATCTTACTAGATCTCTCACAGACCTTGTTGAACACAACATCTGGCGTACTTTTCATCCTTTAACTAAAAACTTTACATTTTATTCACATCCTCATAGGAAATATACGAGGATAGACTATCTATTTGCGGACTCCGCGGGATTAGCAGTCACAACAGGCAGTAATATTAACACGATTACGTGGTCGGATCATGCTCCGGTTAGATGTACAATTGACTGGCCCGACTCTCCAATAACACCTTATATTTGGAGGTTGGATGAATTGCTTTTGAACGACCAGCTTCTGACACAAGAGTTGCATAACCGCCTGGAGGAATACTTTCGCCTAAATACAGACGATCTGGTAAACAGTTTCACTGTCTGGGAGGCTCACAAATGTGTGCTCCGGGGTATCTTAATGAGGCACTGTGCTACGATGCGCAGAACTAAAAGAGAATTATATACAACCTTGCTAGCGCAGGTGACTCAGAAAGAGGCAGCGCACAAGAATAGCCCTAATGATCATGGGCTACAGGAGGAACTGGCTGAAGCTAGGTCTGCCTTGCTGAGGCATTTGCAGGATGAGCAACACAAAAAAAGCACTTATTTTGCGGCAAAAGTACTTCGAACATGGTAATAAGGCAGGGAGGCTCCTGGCTCGTGCATTGGCGCGAAAGAGGCTAAACTCCTATGTTTTCGAGCTAGTAGATGACCATGAAGAAGTACATAAAGATGGGCAGTCAATTGCTAATGCCTTTGGGAAATTTTATGAATCTCTCTACAATATTCACTCGAGCGGCGTGGAACGGGGAGAACATCGCAATGACCGGATTCCCGTGCAAGAGGTCATAGATTACTTGGAGGAGATAGATATGCCGCGACTATCGTAGGATGAAGCAGAACAGTTAGATGCTCCCTTTGTGGCAGAGGAGATCATGGAGGCTATTAAAAGCCTCCAGGTTGGTAAAAGCCCGGGCCCTGATGGAATCGGGGCTTGCTATTACAAAATCTTTGCGGACATCCTGGTGCCTCGTTTACTCCATCTGTTTAATCGGCTCGCTAGTGACCCAGTTCTGCCCCGCTCAATGCTGGAGACTTTTATATCAGTTATCCCTAAACCGGAGAAACCGGTGACCCAATCAAGCAGTTATAGACCAATTTCTCTTCTTAACGCGGACGTTAAGATACTGGCGAAGGTCATAGCAAATCGCCTCAAGAAACACCTTCCTCAATTGATAGACAGATCAGGCAGGCTTTATTCCTGCGAGAGAGGCACGAGACAATACCCTTCGGGTTCTCCAGCTGATCTCCGCCGCCCATGCCAATTCCGTGCCGTTGATCCTCGTATCGACGGACGCGGAAAAGGCTTTTGACCGGGTTAATTGGTCTTTTATGCGCCACACTTTGATGAAGGTGGGTCTCGGTCCACGTTTTATTAATGGGGTGTTTTCTTTGTACTCTAATCCAAGTGCACGTGTCAGGGTGAATGGTATGCTCTCTGCACCCTTTTCGATTTCCAATGGGACGAGGCAGGGGTGCCTGCTTTCTCCTCTGCTATTCGCTCTAGTAATGGAGGCCTTAGCGTGTAAGATAAGAGCTAATACTGCTATTCGTGAACTGCGGGTTGGAGAAGCAGAGCATAAATTAATAATGTATGCGGACGACGTTGACTCTGGCAGACAATGGTGCCTCTTTGCAGGCGGCTCTTGCGGAGTTTGAAGCGTACGGACGAGTCTCAGATTTCTTGCTCAATCTTTCGAAATCAGAAATTTTGAACATTTCTATGCCACACGAAGCCTTTGAAACACAATACCATGGATGCCCATTGAAAATTGCCGCGAAGCAATTGACATATTTTGGCATTTGGCTTGCCCCTTCACTTGGAGATAGTGAATACCAACTATAAAAATATCAGAGATGCTATCGCAGGGGATCTAAAGTCGTGGAAAAACAAAACCATCTCATGGATGGGGAGAATACATGTAGCAAAAATGAATGTGCTACCTAGAATGCTATACATTATGCAGACGATCCCACTAGCATCAGCCGCGCACTTGATACACCAGGTGCAAATGATAATAGAATCTTATATCTGGAACGACCTGAAACCTAGGATAAGTAAAAAAACAATGTACCTTCCTAGAGATGGAGGGGGAGCAGGAGTGCCATTGCTTGTTGAATATCATAGAGCAATGATCCTCCAGCGAATCGTTGAATGGTGTCATGGATCAACGGATAAGGCCTGGATTGGATTGGATAGGGAGATCCTCCAGAGAGGCAATGTTGGCTCCTTGCGTGGATAAGCACTGAGCATCGCCCAAAATGCATTTCACACTATCCTCTGCTAGAGGATGTGTTCCATGTGTGGGATAAGCTTATTAAAACCAAAAGCTATATCTCCTCAGCAACTGCTCCGGTTACTCCTATATGTGAAAACCCGGATAATGGAATAGCAAACAAAAGGGACTACTCGGGGTCCTTCTATTCTCTTTCCGAAGTAGCCATTTCCAATGTAACCGATCAAACCAGACTTACGTCGCAGGCGGAACTGGCTGCTTGGAATCCTGCGATGTTCTCTTCATGGTTTAGGGTGGCACAGTTGACACACTTCTTCAATAATGCGCGAAATAGAGAACATTTGACTAGACAGAAAACCCCATTTGAGGAACTTTGTACCTCATCAAGCATCCAGCGCCACCTGGTCTCCTTACTATATATACTGCTAATAGAGGGAGACGGAGAGGCTAGGCCTTCTTATGTGGCTGCATGGCATAGAGAGCTGGGCGTCGAGCTTTGATGCGCAGGCCTGGCGGTCTATTTTCAATAAAGTGAAAAAAGCGTCAGTGTCAATAAGACTCCAGGAAATGCATTTTAAATTTCTAAGTAGGTGGTATATGACGCCACAGAGGTTGCGGAAGATATATCATCATCTGAGTGGGGAGTGCTGGAGGGGTTGTGGGGAGGAGGGTGCGTTGTTGCACTTGTGGTGGCAGTGCCCTCTCATACAGCCCTTTTGGGAGGGGGTGTTTGGTGAAGCTAGCAGGCTTTTGAAAATGATTATACCCCCCAACCCCAAATACCTTATCTACCATGAAATACCAAGGATTATTGAGGAAGCGAAACGAAACCTGTTAATCCTGTTTTTGAATTGCGCAAAGAGTCTCATCCCGAGACATTGGAAGTCCCCACAGGTGCCGACTCTGAGGGAGTGGAGGGCTGGGGTCGGGGATCTGCTGAGTCTGGAAAGATACCACTACATGAGGTGTGGTAAAATGGAAACACATGAATATATGTTACTACTATGGGAAGGTAAAGACATATAAAATGCTGATAATAGTAGAGGAGTTGGTCTTGATGTGACCTGGGGTGTGTGCTGACTCGGATGTTTCCCTTTTTTCCCTTCCTTTCCCCCCTCCCTTTTTTTTTTTTTCTTCTCTCCTCTCTCTCTGTACCAGGGATAGGCACGAGCCAAGGCTGTGGCGGACATTTTCTAAAGTAAAGACCTTTAGTGAAGGACACCAAGGTACATTTACAATTAAAACTATTATTTTATAGTGCTGAATTTTATTATACTGATGCAGATACCACTGATCCTATAACCAGTCCTTGTCTGGCTATACGCATGTGCCAGTGTCACTACTGTGTCATTATATAGTACTGGGTGTTATTATACTGATGCAGATACACATCCAGTATTTCACTCAGGCATTATTTATTCCATAACTTATCACCCAATATTGCTAGCAGTCTCTTGACAAGCCACTAATTTTATTCTCACTAAATATTTTCTATTTCCTATTATTTAATCAGAAAGAAAAGATATACTAAGGTTATGAATCACAACCTTACTATATCTTTTCTTTCTATTTAAATACTACTTATAATAAACCTCAGGTGCTGGTTAAAGTGCTTTACCTTTGCATATAAAGCTCCAGGGACACAGTGGCAGCTTGCTTCTTGAATCTTCCCTCTCTCTCTGTCTCACTCAGAATAATTTTCTGGTACTAAGCGGCATCATGTGGGAGTGGCCACAACCCTGCGAAACGTGGCACCGCGTGTGTTAAGGAGGAGTCAGGACCAGTATTCATCTGTCTTTCTCCTCCCTCCCCACAGCAAAATGGGCGGCGGACACTGCAAGGGCCAGTCACGGACACCAGTGTCTGTGTACGGACACCTTGCCTATCCCTGCTCTGTACCCCTGGTCGCTTATTCTCTTGTTTCTCTTTCCCCTTTTCTTTCTTCTTTCATGGAATGCACTGCTGAGTAATGCGAGTGAACATTCCATTAGATATATTTGTTGTACTGGGTTCTGAAAAACATTGGTTCAATTGTACCCTAATCAAAGTGTGACACATGCAAAGCAAAACATGGTGTGACCTTGATAAGCAAAATATTATTATCCTCAGTGTTTGATTTTGTCACTAATGTTCAATTTGACAATATATGTGAATGCAATGTGAGATGTAACCTTACCATATTATTGTATCTCCTTTATGTTGTAAATTTGCAAATGTTCACGAAATAAAGCTTGTTTTAAAAAAAAAATAAAAAAAAATGCAGTCTCCGTTAGTTTAGAAATTGAGACAGGCAGTTCTTCATATGGAAAATGGATGTCTTAAAATATTTATACATTCAGTTTGCTCCAACTTTATTATACAATGTCAGTTGAACATATTTAAAGGTACAGTAAAGTCAAAATTAAACTTTTATGTTTCTGATAGAGCAGGCAATTTTAAGCAACTTTCCAATTTACTTCTATGTTTGCTTTGTTCTTGTTAATTTTTTTTCTTGAAAAGCATACCTAGGTAGGCTCAGGAGCAGCAATGTACTACTGGGAGCTAGTTGCTGATTGGTGGCTGCACATATATGCCTCTTTTCATTGGCTCACTAGGTGTGGTCAGAAAACGCCCAGTAGTGCATTGCTGCTCCTTCAACAAAAGATTCAAAAGAATGAAGCAAATTGGAAAGTTGTTTAAAATTGTATTCTCTATCTAAATCATAACTATAACACTTTTAACCAAACACCTCTTTTTTATATTATTGTTTCTAATTTAAAGGGACATAATACTCATATGCTAAATGACTTGAAACTGATGCAGTATAACTGTAAAAAGCTGACAGGAAAATATCACCTGAGCATCTCTATGTAAAAAAGGAAGATATTTTACCTCACAATTTCCTCAGCTCAGCAGAGTAAGTTCTGTGTAAAAAGTTATACTCAGATGCTGCTCAGCTGCAGGTAAAAGAAGAAAAAAAAATGAAGAAATGAACAGCAGCCAATCAGCATCAACAATGCTGAGGTCATGAACTCTTTTACTGTGATCTCATGAGATTTCACTTAACTCTCATGAGATTTCATTGTAAACTTCCTTAAGCTGAATAGGGAAATAAGATGAGAGTGCACATAAGCTCGCTCCTTCCGCTGTCCCGGGACAGACATACTAATTTGTTGCTTAGACGTCCTTTACAATGTGATGTGGCTACTGAGAAACTTTTGAGGTAAAATATCTTTCTTTTTTACATAGTGATGTTCAGGTGATATTTTCTAGTCAGCTTTTTACAGCTATGCTGCATCACTTTCAAGTGTTTAAACATTTGGGTATTATGGCCCTTTAACAGACAGTTATTCAAAGCATTAAAATAAACCTATTTGTAACATAAAATTCAAAAACAAATTGCCCAACTGTAAAATAAGTATAATATTCCCGTTGAAACGTAAACACTATTTCTCTCATTAATAAGGTCAGATTTCTGATTTACTTATTATATTCCTGTAGAGCATTCAGTATTTCTTGCAGTATGCCATCTCTATTTTCTTTTGTAATCTGAAACACAAAAACATATATTTTAATTTTATATTTCAAATCATAATTATATATTTAATTGACTACATTTTAAAGTAAATATACAAATATTATTTTTTAATACAAGCACACATTTGGGCCTAAATATGATCCAATCTGCCTTAATTTTAATCTTTTTAAATATCAAACACTTAAAAGGGACATAATACTCATATGCTAAATCACTTGAAACTGATGCAGTATAACTGTAAAAAGCTGACAGGAAAATATCACCTGAGCATCTCTATGTAAAAAAGGAAGATATTTTATCTCACAATCTCCTCAGCTCAGCAGAGTAAGTTCTAAGTAAAAAGTTATACTCAGCTGCTCCCAGCTGCAGGTAAAAAAAAAAAAAATGATGAAATGAACAGCAGCCAATCAGCATCAGCAGTGCTGAGGTCATGAACTCTTTTACTGTGATCTCATGAGATTTGACTGAACTCTCATGAGATTTCATTGTTACACTGAATAGGGAAATAACATGAGAGTGCACGAGGCTCATCCTTTCAGCTGTCCCGGGACATACTAATATGCTGCTTAGAAATCCTTTACAATGGGATGTGGCTACTGAGGAACTTTTAAGGTAAAATATATTTCTTTTTTACATAGAGATGTTCAGGTGATATTTTCTAGTCCGCTTTTTACAGCTATGCTGCATCACTTTCAAGTGTTTAAACATTTGGGTATTATGGCCCTTTAAAGAGACAAAGTCAAAATTAAACTTTCATGATTCAGATGGAGCAGCAATTTTAAACAACGTCCAATTTATTTCCATTTACAAAATGTGCACAGTCTTTTTATATTTACACTTTTTGAGTCACCAGCTCCTACTGAGCTTGTGCAAGAATTCACAGAATACACATATGCATTTGTGATTGGCTGATGGCTGTCACATGATATAGGGGGAGTGGAAAGAGACATGTGCAGCAACTCTACCCATAATTAGAGGAAGGTGCAATAAATATATTTATTGTTTAATGTCCCTTTAAGTACATTCTTTATGTCACTGAATATTTAGATTTTAGTGAACAGAGGTGGATAATACGGATATGTATATTTAGATATATAGAAAGATAGATAGACGATCACATACAGACATTATTGATAGATTACATATGTACATTAATACTAAAAAAACATTTTAAAACAGTTAAGCTTACATATGTGAACTTTGCCTATCAATAAAAAACACTTTTAAATGTTTTAATTTTTTGAAATACATTTTTATTTACATTTTCAAAATAACAGTCAATTTCAACATTGTATAATACAGACGTATATAAAAAAATAACAATGACATAGTGCACAAGTAAATATAAACAATGATCAGTAATGCTAAGGAATTAAGTGACTGTCTCAGCTATAACATGTTACAAATGAAGTGTCCATAGTGTGATGAAGACAGTAATAAATTTAATAGAAAGTCGAGCCTACTTAGAATGACTGAACTGCCAATGATCATACAATAAATAAATAAATAAATAAACCTGGGGGGGGGGGGGGGTGCATGGGAGAGGAACAGGAGAAAGGGCTTCACACACAATATTTCATAGGACTAATTACACTACCAGGGCCACTTTGGGGTTTTCTGGAATTCCAAGGCTCCCATATCACACAATACAGGTCAAAATGTGTAATTTAGACTGATAATCATACTCCTACGTATTATGTAGGTACCTGACCCCTCACCAGTGGAGTGACCTGCTTCTTCTAGTTTCTGGCATAGAAAGCTTGATGGCCTTTAGAACATAAATTAACAGGAGTCTCTGAGATCTCAAAATCTTATTTTTTGTAAAGTAGTGCAGTAATGCAGACTCAGGCCTAACTTGCTTTGGATACCAAGGAAATTACATAGTTAAACGTTTTGGACCAAAGGCTGCACACCTGGGCATGTCCAGCAGACATGATAGAGAGAAGCTCAACCTCCTCACACCCCCAAAAACAGACTGGGGAACAGGAAGAGAATATTTTTGTAACCGGGTGTCACCTGGTTATTAGTTTATAGTATAGCTCATAAAGTGTGACACCATGAACCAAAAGTTTAGTGGAGAGGATCACAGCCGCCACCTTTGTGTTGCATACTACTTACCCCAATCTGATTCCCAATCCCTAATATATCTCATCTTGACAAAAGTAGGACACATTAGGAGGTACTTATAATATGTGGTTACATTTAAGGATGTGCATAAAATTGTCACTATCAATTGAATTATCCATTTCTGGGATCAGAATTGTGTGGTTGGTCGTTAAATGTAGTCACCAATCAGCTAGCGCTACCCAGGGTGCTGAACCAAAATGGTCCGGCTCATAAGCCTATATTCCAGCTTTTTCAAATAAAGATACTAAGAAAACAAAGAAAAATAGATAATAGGAGTAAATTAGAAAGTTGCTTAAATTGAATCATGAAAGAAAAATGTTGGGTTTCATATCCATTTGATTTAACTTCTTTTTAATTCTAGGTCAGTAATGGAGCCACTGTATAATTGTTACGTTGAATCTAGGAACTTACATTAAACACTTTAACATCTCGCCTGCTTCTTATCTCTTCAACAAGAGGTATTGGTTTTCCTTTGGGCACTGGAATAGTTCCAAACACCAAAGCACCAGGACAGTCCAGAGTTTTACGTACGGAATGAATGAACGATTGACTGAACAGCTCCATTTTACCAATCTCATCAATTACGCACAAGGTTTTTTGTTTTGGATTTGTACTTGTAACCTGTTGAGAAAGATCATAACTAATACAAAACTAATACAATAAATATAATCCTAATAAGCATTTTTTTTTTACTTTTTTTGAGGACAGATAAATTTCATGTGTCAGTTCAATATGAATTATTATGGAGGACTAAGTTAGTCAATTTAAACATGTTTATGTTTTTGTTATATTAGTAGTTATTATCTCAGAGCTTAAAGTGAAGGTAAAGTTTTTACCTTTGTAACACATCAATGCATTTGCAAATATTAACATAAGATAATCACTAAGTTTTTGTATCTAATACTTTACTATTTTTTATATATATATATATATATATATATATATATATATATATATATATATATATATATATATATATATATATATATATATATATATATATATACTCACTACCGTTTGTATTCTTACTCCTCCCAACCCCTATTTCCTGGTTTTGTGTTCTGTGACGTATAGAGCGGTCCCACCCGCTCTCTACGTCTCTCAAAAGCGCGTTCACAATGCACTCGTTGAACTGCGCATAGGCAGCAGAAAGTGACATCGCTGATTAGCGTATGCGTAGTTCAACGGCTAATTGGCGAATCCATTCACAACTCTCCAATACCAAAATAATCCCAATACGCATGCGCAAAACGGGAGCAAGCCTGGATTAATAGCTTCGGAGAAAAAGAATACTGCATCCGCATATGTGCAAGGAGGCTGATGACATGGGGTGAACGTCGCCTAACGGCCAGATTTTCAGTTGGTTTACTGAATAACATGATCCAGACAGAAAAAAATAAAACGGGTTGATTTTTGGAACTTCAGAAATTGATTTATAACGATGATAACTTGATTTACTTGATTCTTATTTAAACAGCATGTTTTTGTCATACCATACCCACTACAAAGATGGGTGAGCCAATGACAATCGGTATATAAATGCAGCCACCAATCAGCAGCTAGAACCTAAGTTCTTTGCTGATCCTGAGCTTACCTAGATAAACCTTTCAGCAACGATAACAAGAGAAGGAAGCAAATTAAATAATAGAAGTAAATTGGAAAGTTGTTTAAAATTGTATGCTCTGTCTATATCACAAATTATGTACTGTTGTACCCTAATAGCACAGTTTCATCACATTTTAAATTGCGTTACAGTACAAGAAGAGAATCCAGATCCAGTAACTGTATAATGATGTTAACAGAATAGTGTATGACAGGGGACCCATAACAAACTCATACGTCTCTGCGCTACCACAATGCTGCTTTACGATATATATTAATGTTGTAAAAGAAAAACACATTTTTATATTTCCTTAATGTCCCCTAAAATAAAAGTAGATACCATAGACACGAGAATTTTTTGAGAATACAATACCTCTTGTTGAGTGAATAAAACAATAGGTATTTTTACTTACATTGTTAAGTATTGGAAGCGCAAGGGTCTCAAAAGATATAACGTCCACCACATACTGCCCAACTCTGTATTCTCGCCGTCCTGTAGGTAAATCAGAACTGTAAAAACAAACACAGACTGCATTACTAAATGCTAATGGCTTATTAATCATATTACAATATGTGAATAGATTTTTTATATATATATATATATATATATATATATATATATATATATATATATATATATATATATATATATATATATATATATATATATATATATATATAGGCTCAAAATTTCAAGTCCCAAGCTACTAGCCAGGCCAAAATGTTACTCTCTTCGGATCACACCCATCACCTGCTCAAACCACATCCTCTAATCCAACCTCTCTTTGCATATGTTTAGCTGTTGTGAAACACCTTATTGTGCAGTACTTTTTAAAATATTTTTTTATTTTTTATTGAGGTTACGTACAATACACAACGTATGATAGAGCATTATGAGATACAGAAAGGAAAAAAGAGAATATTGGTTACCATTAGTTGTTATTAAATGCAAAGCATCTCAGATTATTATGAGTTAACAAATTAAACCTCTATTTTATCTTATATCCACAATTAGTTCCTCTTTGACATTAGGGGTCGCTTTTGGACCTTTGAAGACTGAAATAGACTATAATGAGGAAGTTGGCTTTTGAAATGGCCGCTCTTGGGCCTATAAGCTTGAGTATGGGGGGGGGGGATATCAGCAGACTAGAGCTGCTCAATAAGATAATAAGGAGGGGAACTGGGCTATTATAAATTTAAAATACAATACTCAACATTAAAGATTAAAGATAGGACGGAGGATTTTACAGTAGGGATCTATGACAGAGGACATATGGGTACTAATGGCTGTGGCTAATTAAGTTATCCAAGGGCGAGCTTGTAAGTGAAGTCACTGTAAAAGGAAAGTAGGTAGATTGCGTATCTCTCAAGGAGATGTGTTTTATCTGTGCTGATTTGTAGTATAGAGAGCAGGATTAACACATAACTAACAATTCTTATAAACTATAAGAATAACAATATTACAATGAAAAGCAATACATAGGCATCTTTTATCTCTAGTTTACTCAGATCGTATTCACACTACTAAAGAAGAGTATAAAAGCTAGGTACCCACTCAGGGCAAGTTTGATTAGCTATTAGACTGTGGGATTTCTCAATTAAGAGGAGATGTCTACTAACTATAGGGGAGTATACTAGGTCAAGCACCATTCCAAGCCAGAGGGATTTCATATTGGGACATAAGTGAAGCAACTCTTAGGGAAAAACATTGCCCCAACTATAATTCCGACTTATATGACTCTATATTAGTAATATATTATACATCTATACTAATCATACCTCAAGAAGTAGTGCAGACTTTAATCCTTTCCAATATTAGGCGAAAGGGGCATAAGAGATCTAAGGAGCATTTGGCATCAGATATAGTATAGGGAACCTGTTTCTAGTATCTCTAGATTCTAAAAACTACTGTCTGGAATATCTTAACTTTTAGCGTAACCCCTATGACATCATACCCTAATATCTCCCCCAGAATCTCAGCAGCTAGAGAGAACTCCACATGTTACACCTGATGATATGGTATAGGGCGAAAAGAGAAGCAGAATCAAGGAGATACAACATATGTGTGAAAGGATCTGGATTCATTGTTTAGGGGCTTAGTCAATTTATATATATGTCAATAAGCAAACACTTAACTCTGCACATAATCTGCTCTAAAGACTTTCCTACATAAAGGCCTCTAGTTACTAATTACATAACTATTTAAGAAAGCTAACTATTAGAACACTACGCAACAGCTA
The DNA here is from genome assembly GCF_027579735.1 of Bombina bombina. Classification (NCBI taxonomy): domain Eukaryota; kingdom Metazoa; phylum Chordata; class Amphibia; order Anura; family Bombinatoridae; genus Bombina; species Bombina bombina. The sequence continues at coordinate 531,990,871 of NC_069501.1, read as the reverse complement.
TATGCCACATCAATAAACACTTAACAAGTAAAACATATTATAGGAGCAGTTGAAGAGATCATTGTCCGGTGATTTAGCCCCAGTCTTAACCAATTTGTGCTTTATTAGAACCACTCCGATTCTAACCTATGCCAGCACGAGTCAGGATCAAGTCACTGTGATATAAGTCCCAGCCCTTGTCAATATCAGCGACAATGTCTAATAAAGATACCCGGGTGAACTCTGCTATACACCGGGTCAGACAAACAGCTGCAGCAGAAATACCCTCTTTCTCGTTCGGAAGCTCTGGAGCAATATACCACCGTAAGAGTTCCGCATGCCCCTCCCAGTGACTGACCGCATCCTCCGACCAAGGCCACGGAGATGAGAGGGAGGCAGTCACTTTCTCAATTAGAGCTGGGGTGTGGAAGAACAGTTGCGGGTAGACCGGGTACACTACCTCTGGGAGCGGGGTGGCACTCTTTCCTCGGGACTCCGTCAAGACTACAGAGACACGATGTGGGTGAGTTGAGGAATGTGCCTCTGAGCGGAGCACACTGGTTACTGCCGTGACTTCATCCGGAGACCGTACATTTACTTTTGATTGATCGGTTAGGGATTGCTCTGCAGAGAGGTGGAGATCAATGGGATCAGAACCATCGGACAACGCACATGGGTGCCGGGCGCCATCTTTTATGGATGCTTCTAGGATGCAGACTCTTAGATCGGCGAACTTTGTGTCCATCTGTCGGCTTAACTCCAAAAGCATAGCAGCTATAGCTAGTCGGGGATCCTCCATCCTGCGAGTCAGCAAACAGAATAGCCCGTTATACCCGGAAGCCCGGGGGGGTTAGATAGAAAAACTTGCAGGCCGCCTCCGCACTCGGCTCGGTGTAGAGAGTAGACGTCCAAGTGGAACCTGTTCGGGTATAGTCCCCCAATTGAGGGTATCAGCCTTTTACACACTTGGTTTTTAAATGGGAGATCTGCTAAACTTGAGTAATCTGACGGAGGTCGTGCAGAATCAAGTGCGGATGGCGGCCTAAACTTATTGCTGGCTAGTTCAGATCCTGGGTGTTATTATAAGCCCAACTCGGCTCAGCTTGATAACACATAATATGTAGTAGTAGGTTGCTGTAGTTTACAGAAGGATTGAGAGCTATATATCTAGTAAAACTCTAAAATTATATAAATAGACCCAGGAGCTTCATGAAAAGCGACCGATCATGGCCTCTACTTAGCCACGCCCCCCATGTGCAGTACTTTTTAACATTTTTATAATTATTTTAAACTCTAACAAATTAAGCCCCTTTAATACAATTATCAAAAATATGTACATTTGGTGGATCTTTGGCACAGCGTATAGACAGCATGAGGTAAAGTTGTGTATACAAGGGCAGGTCCAACCTAAGGCAGCAGTGACACAAAACAAAACTGTTGCCTGAGATTCTTCTAAATTGCTCTATGCCGACACAAATGTGCTCTTTCTTCAAGGCAGCGCTCCACCATTTTGCCGCTGCGCCTACACTCCCAGCCTATGAGAGTGTGTGAATATTGATTCAACATCCACAGCGTTTAACTACTCACCTATATATAAAAAAACAAAAAATACACAGAAATGGACTGCACTCTCAGACTGGACAGGGTACGCATCCTAAGTCACTGCGACCCCACAGCCCTGATTACTTAGAGACAGTCATCTACAGGATACACATATCTTTTTTTTTTATATACAGTATATATATATATATATATATATAGATTTCTGGTTCATAGATCTTTAGGCATTTGTTAAAAGGATATGAAAGGGCAAAATAACTGTGTTTAGCCCCTGCAAAGCAATTTAACGCATGGTGAACACAACTGAAGAGCTAATGACAAGAGGCATATGTTTGTAGCCATCAATCACCAGCTAGCTTCCAGTAGTGTATTGCCACTGAGGATACATATGTATGCTTTTCAAAAAAGCATACTAAGAGAACAAAGTAAATTTGATAATAGAAGTAAAAGTTAAGACTACATGAGGTATCTGAATCCTGAAAATGTAATATTTGGCTTTCCTGTCCCTTTAATAATTAATGCTTTTAAACTCGTTGTCAGAAAGTAACATTTGTAACCTGTATAAATCCCTGCCTCACATGCTTCAATCATGTTGCAGGGTGGGTTTTGGCAGAAATATCGCTAATCAATAAGGAGGAAAGGGTAATCCAATGTGGTCTCTTATACAAAATGGTTAAATACCCTTTAAAATCTACAGCTATATCATAAATACATTTGCAATATACGCTCACGATTCATTTTTCCCCCTTTTCATGTAATTTAGTAGTATATTTAGGAGTAATTTAGGGAAGCATTTCTTTACAGAAAGGGTGGTTAATTCATGGGCCTCTATTTATCAAGGTCTGTCGGACCTGATCCGACAGTGCGGATCAGGTCCGACAGACCTCGCTGAATACGAAGAGCAATACGCTCTCCGTATTCAGCACTGCACCAGCAGCTCACAAGAGCTGCTGGTGCAACGCCGCCCCCTGCAGACTCGCGGCCAATAGGCCGCCAGCAGGGGGTGTCAATCAACCCAATCGTACTCGATCGGGTTGATTTCCGGCAATGTCTGTCCGCCTGCTCAGAGCAGGCGGACAGGTTATGGAGCAGCGGTCTTTGTGACCGCTACTTCATAACTGCTGTTTCTGGCGAGCCTGTAGGCTCGCCAGAAACACGGGGCATCAAGCTCCATTCGGAGCTTGATAAATATGCCCCATGGAATAAACTTCCATTAGAGGTGGCAATGACAAACACTGTGGGGGACTTCAAGAATGCCTGAGATAAGCATGAGGCTATCCTACCAACTAGATGAGTTTATACTTTATAAGAAATGTGGGCAAATATGTTGGGCCTATGGTTCTTATCTTATGTCAAAATCTATGTTTCTATTTCATTCTGATTTTTTTCCCCCAATTCTAACCCTGCAACATATCTGCCCCTAATTTGCCACAGAGGAGATAAGATACTGAAAACAATGCATGATTTGCTAACAAAATGGCGGTGGCTAATACAGGCTAACTGACCATTAACAATTGCAGTAATCAATATTAATGTACTCAGAAAGCAACTGATATATTAATTTATTGCAAGACTGCAGAAAAGTATTGCATATGTCCAAGGATTTAACCCCTTAACAACCAACGACGTACAGGGTACGTCCTACAAAAACCGGTTGTTAACAACCAAGGACGTACCCTGTACGTCGTCGGAGGTTTCAAGCTGTGGAAGCGATCCTGGTCGCTTCCATCCTCTTTCAAGGTAATGCCGTGATGCCTCGATATTGAGACATCACTGCAATACCTTTTTTCACACACAGATGTAGAGAGAGCCACTCTGTGGCCCTCTCTGCATCGGCCAGCGATGGTGCCGATCATTGGTGGGTGGGAGCCATTGCAGGGAGGCGGGTGGACGGCCCATCGCTAGCAAACTTCCGGCCAGCAGTGGGAAATCACTCTCGGGAGCGTGCGCGCACACGCGCCTGCAATCTGTCCGTTTTAAGTGGTTGGAGAGAGTGATGGGAGAGGAGGGGGGGAATAATGTTTTGAAAGGAATCTGGGAGGGGGAGGGTATTGAGGGGGGGCAGCTACACTACAGAAAGAGTAGGGTTTATTTAAAAAACAAATTTGATTGCAAAGTGGGTACTGGCAGACAGCTGCCAGTACCCAAAACGTTGGCAAATAGTTAGCAGACTTTCTGCCAATACTGAAGATGGCGGTGACAATAGTGAGTTAGGGGAGGGAAGAGAGCTGTTTGAGAGTGGTCAGGGAGGGAACAAGGGGTGGGATGTGTCAGGTGGAAGGCTGATCTCTACTCTAAAGCTAAGATTAACCCTTCAAGTTCCCTAAAAGCGACCTAATTAACCCAGTCACTGCTGGGCATAATACAAGTGTGGCATTTAGCGGCCTTCTAATTACCAAAAAGCAATGCCAAAGCCATATATGTCTGCTATTTCTGAACAAAGGGGATCCCAGAGAAGCATTTACAACCATTTGTGCCATAATTGCACAAGCTGTTTATAAACAATTTCAGTAAAAATCCTAAAGTTAGTGAAAAAGTTAACTTTTTTTTTTTAATTTGATCGCATTTGGCGGTGAAATGGTGGCATAAAAAAATATATCAAAATGGGCCTATATCAATACTTTGGGTTGTCTACTACACTACACTACAGCTAAAATTAACCCTACAAGCTTCCTAATTAACCCCGCCCTTCACTACTGGGTCAAATACAAGTGTGGTGCGCGGTGGCATTTAGCGGCCTTCTAATTACCAAAAAGTAATGCCAAAGCCATATATGTCTGCTATTTCTGAACAAAGGGGATCCCAGAGAAGCATTTACAACCATTTGTGCCATAATTACACAAGTTGTTGGTAATCAAATTTCAATGAGAAACCTAAAGTTTGTGAAGTTCATTTGATCGCATTTGGCGGTGAAATGGTGGCATGAAATATACCAAAATGTGTTTTTTCCCCATTTTTTCATCATATTTTATAATTTTTTTTATAGTAAATTATACGATATGATATGATGAAAATAATGGCATCTTTAGAAAGTCCATTTAATGGCGAGAAAAAGGGTATATAATATGTGTGGGTACAGTAAATGAGTAAGAGGAAAATTACAGCTAAACATAAACACAGCAGAAATGTAAAAATAGCCCTGAAAATGGAAAAGTGCTGTGGTCCTTAAGGGGTTAAAGGGACAGTCAAGTCCAAAAAAACAAACAAAAAACTTTCATGTTTCAAATAGGGCATGCAATTTTAAACAACTTTACAATTTACTTTTATCACCAATTTTGCTTTCTTCTCTTGGTAATCTTAGTTGAAAGCTAAACCTAGGAAGGCTCATATTATAAGAGGCGGCCTTCAAGGGCTTAGAAATTATCACATGCTTTTTTATTTGCTTTTCACAACAACAGGGGAGAGCTAGTTCATGTAAACCATATAGATAACATTGTGATCACGCCCGTGGATTGTGGCAGACACTGCACTAATTGGCTAAAATGTCAATAGATAATAAATAAAAGGGATTATCTATCTTTTAAAACAACAAAAAATCTGGTGTTGACTGTCCCTTTAAATGAACCAGTGATTAGCAATTACAATTTTAACTATGAAGCATCTAGCATTTGAGAGGATGACCATGTTATATCTGTTAACCCAGGCTTAAAATAACATTTTCCATACCCAATTCTTGATAAGATTCCACGTTTCCCTGACAATGTTACAACATCAAATCCAATTCTTCTGCCTCCTTGTCTAACTTCCTCTGTGTAAAATCCGTCAATGGGAACACCAGATGATTTTAAAACATCAGAAGCTTTTTGAATTAGGGTCGTTTTCCCAACACCTAGAAGGAATATACACAGTATAGTTTTCTAAAATAAAAATACCATAATTAAAATGATGTGCAGGAAGGACAACACTATTCTGTACTATAGCTTAATACGCTCATACAATTTACCATAACTGTATTAAAGGCACACATTGGCAGGGTTGCAGCCATAATTAGTGTTCTCAAGTATTATAAGGCCCAAACTCTGTCAGGGTGAGGTTCTAACCCACGTCCCTTGATCATGTTACCTAGCTTGGCTGCTTTTTGAGGGGCGGCAATAGCAATCCTCTCCCTTACCACGGCTGTCACAGTGCATGGGGAGTGAGAAAGATTGGAAGTGGCACTGTTAGCTAAGTGGTTAATCCCTCTATAGCAGGGTTCTTCAAACTACGGGTCGGGACCCATTACTGGGTTGCAACACCATGTTTACTGGGTCACAACTTGTGTGTGTGTTGTATGAGAGTATGTGTGGTGTGTGTGTTGTAGGAGAATATGTGTGGTGTGTGTTGTAGGAGAGTGTGTGTTGTAGGAGAGTATTTGTGCTGTATGAGTTGTAGGAGAGTGTGTGTGTGTGTTGTAGGAGAGTGTGTGTAGTGTGTGTTGTAGGAGAGTGTGTGTAGTGTGGTGTGTGTAATATAAGAGTATGTGCGGTCTGTGTGTGTTGCATGAAAGTGTGTGTGTTGTATGAGAGTATGTGGTGGGTGGGTGCGTCTTGTATAAGAGTGTGTGTGTTGTATGATAGTGTGTGTGTGGTGTGTGTAATATAAGAGTATGTGTGTGTTGTATGATAGTGTGTGCGGTGTATGTAATATAAGAGTATATGCGGTCTGTGTGTGTTGTATGAGAGTATGTGGTGGGTGGGTGTTGTATAAGAGTGTGTGTAAAAAGACAACAGGACCAGCACACACCTTTTGAGAATGTCCCATGTACATTGTATAAGAGTAAGTCTTGGTGCAGCACCTGGAGGATCTCCCTTTCCAGGGTCCTAATGTATACTTCAAACAGAACACACAGGTAGCACAAAAAAATAAGGCAACAGCACCTTTATTGAGCAACGATTCAAGGCTCCTGCCCCTTTATCAAGCTTGATAAAGGGGCAGGAGCCCCGAAACGTTGCTCAATAAAGGTGCTGTTGCCTTATTTTTGTGTGCTACCTGTGTGTTCTGTTTGAGAGTGTGTGGTGTGTGCGTTGCATGAGAATGTGTGTAATATGAGAGTATGAGTGGTGTGTGTGTGTGTGTGTGTGTTGTATGAGAGTGTATGTGGTAGTGTGTAGATTTTATGAGAGAGTGTGTTTGTTTGTGTTGTAGGAGAGTGTGTGTGTGTTATTACCTTTTACAACACTTTCAAGTTTGACTACAATCAGATATAAAGTACACACACATTTTAGTCACTTTGCCAAAAAATTGCAGCTATCTTGTTGTATATTACTTAAGAAATGTTCAGACCAAGCATAAACATAGGGTCATGAAGGTATATTGTATCATTGCACTGGGTCTTTAACAAAAGTTTGAAGAACCCTACTCTATAATGTTTTACTAGCTGCCAAGAAGTTAATAAGACAACTGTGTGCTACAAACGTATTTGCCTTTTCTTGCTGAAAAAAAAAAATGAACAGTGGATGGTTGCTGAAGTTTATTAATTTCAGATATGTTGTGATTATGCTCGCTAAAAGCAAACAGTTGAAAAATAAAAAAAATAAATCAAGACATGCTCAGTAGCAATTTAGCAGGATAAATTGGTGTATATGGGTCTGTATGCTTGGAGGGAAGCACCTGTGGAGCAGTGTATAATAATTACTATAAACACACACATTGTTACAAAAAGAAAAGAAGAAATGTAATGGCAACAGCTTACATTTGATTCCAGAGCTTAAAGGGACACTGAACCCCCCCAAAAAAAAGGGAGCATAAAATCCAAAGAAAGTTAAAAAAACAATACACTTATTAAATGTACTATCCGTTTAAATTGTTTACCGTTTTGCCGCAATTAATTTTCAAGCTTTTCTTATTTTTCAAACTCCCTCCTGGGGTACCAATTCAGAGCATCCTATCCTGGATGACAACCCAGGTAGGAATATGGCGGACTTTATCCGCAATGCGTATATGAAAACTTCAGAAACGTCACTCACTGTTTCTCTGTATTGAAAGCAGCAGACCCGTTCTGAAATAGAGCGGGTGTGCTGCTCTCAATAGAGAGAAACAGTGAGTGATGTAGCTGTGCGTTAGTATAGTGTGTCCATTAGTATACTTCAGGCAGCATCGGCTTCACAAAACAAATTGCGCATGCGCAAGGTGGCAAGGAGGGGATTAATTGTATTCAAAGAATAGGGATCCTATTGGCGGATTATAATGGCAATTGTACAGCCCACATTAGTGGGTTGTCTGGACTGATATCATTAGAAGAAAATAAAAATACATTTTATATATGGTACACTCATCGTTGGACAATGAAAGTAGGGGGATTTTATAACTTTATTCATTAGAAAACCATTTTCATATTCGTAATACACCAACAAAAATAAGTATAGTAATCCTTTAACGTAGGGGTGGGCAGACTTTTGTAAGGCAAGGGCTACCTCTAATTTTATTCCATGTGATGTGGTCACCTAACAAAAAAAACAAAAAACATCAGTTGCTGGCTGAAATTTTTTTGTTGTTGCAACAAATAGGACCTGCTGGCTGAAAATTGTATTTTTGCCACAAATAATGCAGCTTTAAAAATCAGCTGCGCTCTTTACTGCAAGAGCTCTCTCTTTACGTCACACTGGGACCATTAAGCAACCTTATCTGTGTACCGCGCCTGCAAATGAATACGTAGTCTCACAATAAGGATGGCTCAAGTCTAGGGCTAGCGGAGTAGTCAAGCCTGGAACACATGGGAAACCCACAGCTCAGGTACAATTATGACAATGAACTATTCTCAGTCATTCATAGACTGACTCATTCTACAAAGTAATTTTATTGGCTGGACGCCATGTCAGGTTGATTAGTGGGCAGGTCCTGTTGGCTGCTCTCCATCTGTCCGCTACTAGCTGAGGACTACTGCAAATAGTTGGGATAGTGACAGCGGCAGGCTCTGTACCGCCTACACAGCAACCAGAGACTGGTATAGCAGCAACAGCACTGACCTGCACAATCTGGTGACAACAAATTCTGGGGACAGAAGTCTGCAGTAACTAGCACAGTATAGCTAATATTAGTGTGTCAGAGAACGTATCAGAGAGCAGCATCAAAGCCTGGTACAGAGTAAGTAAAAGAACCTGAGGGGAGTAACAGACCCTGGGGGGAAAAGCAACACCAGACCATTCATCGAGCAGATCCTGGTGACAAGTAACGGAGGACACAACTAGAAAGTAGCAGCAGAATATCAGACAAAGCAGGACCTGGAACTGCCAAACCCAGGGAAATCGAGCAGCATCTCAGCCTGGTGCATGAAGAATCGGTACTATGGACTGACCGCTATTGAGACAAAAAGTAGGAGAGTTTGGGACAGGCAGTAACCAAAGCTGGGGCAGCGAGTTCAGCTACAGCCATGTCACTTTTCTTTCATTGTTCAGATAGAAAGATGCTTACAATTGCATGCTCTAATTTACTCCTATTATCAACTTTTCTTTGTTCTCTTGCTATCTTTATTTATAAAGCAGTAATGTAAAGCTTAGGAGCTAGACCATTTTTAGTTCAGAATCTGGGATACGCTTGCTTATTGGTTGGCTAAATGTATACACCAATAAGCAAGCACTATCCAGGGTGCTGAACCTAAAATGGGCTGGCTGCTAAGATTTACATTCCTGCTTTTTAAATAAAGATAGCAAGAGAACGAAGAAAAATTGATAATAGGAGTAAATTAGAAAGATGCTTAAAATGGCATGCTCTATCTGAACAATGAAAGAAAAAAAATTGGGTTTAGTATCCCTTTAACACTGTGAAATCCATTTATTGCTGTAATCTTGATGGACTAGTTTTATTTCAGAAATTCTATGCTTTTCAATGTTTGATTTGGAACAAACTCTAGCATTGACATATTTTTTGATGATTCTGGGCAACCAAGGATTAAATCATTGTAGTAGATACATAATATAAATGTTTTGAATAAGCAAAATAATCTTTGTAATTTTCTTTTGAAAGAAAGTAAAGACATTTGCTTTGAGTGTTTGCCACTCCTCCAATAGCACACGCCTGTACATTACGCTCACATCAGCTCTCGGTTTGCTGATCTTGTGTCTGCAGCAAAGTGAGAGAATTATTAGTAAAAATAAATGCATTTTTTGGCCATTGATAATCAATAGCAATTAGTCTCACTGTCTAACTCCATGTAACTAATATGTAGGCTTCTTCCCCAATCTGCACGCAGTGTTACCTTTAATTTCTCTGAGCAGTGTGCACAAAAATTTGGCCTGTGCAATATGTTTGGCCAAGTGCGCACATTTAAAGAGGTACAAAATTAGCTATGTGCTTACCTCCCATTAAACAAAATATGAACAAAAAAGTTACTCACTCATACTCAAACACACGTTTACAAACACTCACAACACACACACCCTCACTCATACACAAACACACACACCCTCAAACACACATGTTTACAAACACTCACAACACACACACCCTCACTCATACACAAACACACATGTTTACAAACACTCACAACACACACACCCTCACTCATACACAAACACACACACACTCAAACATACATGTTTACAAACACTCACAACACACACACCCTCACTCATACACAAACACACACACACACACACACTCAAACACACATGTTTGCAAACACTCACAACACACACACCCTCACTCATACACAAACACACACACCCTCAAACACACATGTTTACAAACACTCACAACACACACACCCTCACTCATACACAAACACACATGTTTACAAACACTCACAACACACACACCCTCACTCATACACAAACACACACACACTCAAACATACATGTTTACAAACACTCACAACACACACACCCTCACTCATACACAAACACACACACACACACACACACACACACTCAAACACACATGTTTGCAAACACTCACAACACACACACCCTCACTCATACACAAACACACACACACACTCAAACACACATGTTTACAAACACTCACAACACACACACCCTCACTCATACACAAACACACACACACACATTTAAACACACGTTTGCAAACACTCACAACACACACACCCTCACTCATACACAAACACACACACACACACACTAACACACATGTTTACAAACACTCACAACACACACACCCTCACTCATACACAAACACACACACACACTCAAACACACATGTTTATAAACACTCACAACACACACACCCTCACTCATACACAAACACACACACACACACACTCAAACACACATGTTTACAAACACTCACAACACACACACCCTCACTCATACACAAACACCTTTAAACACATATGTTTACAAACACTCACAACACACACCCTCACTCATACACAAAAACACACATGCTTACAAACACACACCATCACTCATACACACACACACACACACACACTCAAACACACGTTTACAAACACTCACCCTCACTCATACATGCTCAGACACATACAAACATGTATATACACACACTCACATATACATACACAGCCCATGTGTCCTGACATTAAATAGATATGAAACCCAAAATATTTCATGATTCAGTCAGAACATGCAATTTTAAACAACTTTCTAATTTATTTATATTATAACATTTTCTTTGTTCTTTTAATATCATTTTGTTGAAAAGAAAGGACGTAATGCATAGGAGCCAGACATTTTTTAGAGCAATATATGGCAGCAGTTTTGCAAGAGCACTCCCATGTAGTGCCCCAGATGCCTACCTAGGTATCTCTTAATATAACACATACCATGAGAACAAAGCAAATTTAAAAATAGAAGTGAATTGAAAACCTTTTTTTTTTTAAAAATGATATGCTCTGTCTGAATCACAAAAGAACATTTTTGGCTTTCATATCCCTTTAATAAAAAGAATTTTATATGCCTTCATTTTCATTTATAAAACAAGATTGTGTGAAGAGTTGAAGACATTTAGCCAAACAAAACGTACGTTTGAAGAACAAGCGAAGGTCAGCAGCAACCTCCTATTCCTTTCTGGCTTATTGCTTCACTGCTGTTTGGTTAATAATTGTAACTTAGACTACTGTAGCAGGGACCTCTCCTGCTCCCCTGTCTCCCTGTGCACAGTACATTACCAAATATTGTGGGGACCTCCCAAAAAATGTAAACGACCCCCCAGGGGTCCCCATCCTCAGTTTAAGAAGCACAGAATTAAAGTACCAGTAAATACAGTAAATTTGCACAATAAACCACTGCATGATAAAAAGACAATACAATAACACTTGGTCTGAACGTCAAATCAGTAGTAGATTTTTTTCTGACAAGTTTCAGTTATGTCTATTTCCACTCCCCCCTGTACCATGTGACAGCCATCAGCCAATCACAAATGCATACACGTATATTCTGTGAATTCTTGCACATGCTCAGTGAGAGCTGGAGACTCATAAAAAGACTGTGCTCATTTTTGTTAATGAAAATAAATTGGAAAATTGTATAAAATTGCATGGTCTATCTGACTTGAGTGTCCCTTTAAATTCACTGATATTGGTAAGGGAATTTCTGTCTATTTAGAGTGTGAATAGAAGTACATTTTGGTAGTGCCTGTCTGTAACAGCATCATATGCACTCATAGCACTGCTGGCCACCAACATAGAAGTTGTTACCATTAGCAAATATTTATTGAGACACCAATATTCAGTCCCTAACCTCACCTTCTCTACTACTTCAGAAATAAACAACTTTCACTTTACATTCTTTAAAGGGCCACTGTAAGTAAATATTTTCTATGCCTGTTACTAACTACCCCAAATACGCTTTTTATCAATAGCATTTCATTAACATATCTGTACCGTACATCAGAAATCTTGTCTGCAAATTTAATTGTTTTCCAAACCCACTCCGTGGGTATCCTTTGCTCTGTACCAATCCGTTTACAATACCTAGGTTTCAAAATGGCGCTTTAAACACAATTTCATTGGTTTAAGTATTTTGAACACACTGTGCTGAAAATAGTGGGCAGGATAACGTGACATCATCAGGGAATAAAAGATATAACTTTTAGAACGTTATGAAACTTCGTTTTGGAGAAAATATAGGTCAGTAGGTTTTAATTAATGTTTATTATTAACTTTAATATGTTAGTTGTTTAGCTTAAAAATTATAACAGAAAGTAATCCTTTCATAGAACAGTGACCCCTCTCTCTCTGATTGTTTGCAGCCTTGTACAATTGAGCCTGCAACTCATATTTATGAAACAGTAGTTTAAACCGCTGCTTCCTAAATAATCTCTGCCAATTTAGAAAAATCTAATTTGCTGCTGACAGATGACACTGCATGTGCCGGCTACAGCTACACAAAAACAGCGCGTCTCTAAGCCTTTCACTGCCACTGAAACCAGCAGAAGGAACTGAAAGGCCAAGTGTGACTGTTTACCTATAAATATCTACATTCTGTCTGCAATATAACTGCCCAAGCAAGGTGTTTTTTCCGTTTGGAGGCTCTTTTTCCGGATTTCTCTGAAGTCTTGCCTGTGAAGTGGTCAGCGTCTGAGCTCCAAGGTGATCCGTGGAGTGTAAAGGATAGATCATGACCCCTGGCAGAAAGGAGAACCGGATGCGGCGCAGACCTTCGGTTACTAATGTGTAAGTACCGATGTGCTTTTGCTTTGTGAAGCATTTGATATCTACCTAAGCGGACGCTTATGTTTTCTACCTAGACGCCATACAGTTCCCAAGATCCGCTTACCCTCTGGGAGGTTTGAATGTCTATCAATCTACATCTACCCTGCTGACAAATCTGGGGGACGTTTTGGAGAAATACGCTGGAGTAAAAATCTACTAAAGAGTATCAACCTCTGCTTAAGAAGGAACTTATAACTATTTTATTTTTATTTGTATCTATTTTTGCTATTAATATACACTGTATTTTTTGTAATCATATGTTTCTTTGTTTCTAAATGTTTGAATACATTTGAAATTTGTGATATTTTTTTTTGCATTAGTTAAGACCGGTCAACAATATAGGTTAGATTAGTGTATATATATGTATTTGTTTTTTGAAATTTTTAATGGAATTTAATTAAATGTATTTTAATAGAAATTAATTGCTTTTGAATCTCCTATTTTGGCCTCTTTTAGAATCAATTCTATGCCAATTTTAATATTCCAATAAACTGATTTAGTTTAATCTATTTTTGAGCCTTTTTTTCCCTGAGTTTAAGACCTTTTTCCATGAGTTTAAGACTTAAAACATTTTATTGTACGGTTATATAATTCAAGGTGCACATGGTGATCTAATCAAATTTTGATACCATTTGTAGTATATTCCTTTCACCTCTCACACTATTAACTTTAGCATCCCTTTTTGGGTTTGCGCACCTATAAGTTATTAAATTAGATTTCTTTATTCTGTGGGGAGTTTTGGGGGATCTCCCTGTGTTATAGGTGTTTGTTTTTGGTTATTTTGCGCTTGTCTCATTGTTTCTTCAATTTAGAAAAATCACCCCGGACTCATTCAACCAGGGTGATTGAGAAGCACTGCTCTCACATAAATGGTTGTACCTTGAGACCAGGCAGCATCGCCCATGGAATGCTAAATATGGGGAACAAATATGCCCCAAAAAGTGCAATAACATGCGGACAGTTTCACAACATGTGAACCTTGTCTGTTCGCAAATTGATAAATCTAGCCCTAAGTGTCACTTTATAATACAGGTGGCCCTCGGTTTACAACGGTTCAATTTACACAGTTTCAGAATAACAACCTTTTTTTCCAGTCATGTGACTGCTATTGAAAAGCATTGAGAAGCAGTGCATTTATTAAAATAGCCAGTAGGTGGAGCTGTCCGCTTGTGTTGCAGCAAAGCCAAGCAAGCTGAAATTAATCAGTTTAACCAGACCTGAGCTATCGAGCAGATTTCAAAGGAACAAGATCTTCCTGTCTATAAATCAGTCCAGATTGGAATGCATAGAAAGAACTATTTGCAGAAAAATGCAAGTGAAGTCTGTGTTGTGTGATTATTTTATTAGGTTTATAATGCTGTTTAGCATTTAAAGTCTTCATTTCAAAGCTTTAAAAATAATGTATTAGGTGTTACTTATGACAATTTTGAGAGGGGCCTGGAACCTAACTCCCTCACTTCCCATTGACTTACATTATAAACTGGGTTTCAATTTACAACGGTTTCGATTTACAACCATTCCTTCTGGAACCTAACCCCGGCGTAAACTGAGGGCTACCTGTAGTTGCAAAACTGCACACTGTGCTAAAAAACTTATTTAACTTTGATGTGACCAGTTAGGGCTAGATTTTGTAACATACTTAGATTACAGTACCTGTCTAGGAAATATGGAACAAGCAGATTTTTTTTAAAGCAAATGCAGGGTATTTTGCAGCAGAAGCAAGCAACAAACATTTATATTGCAATGTTAATTCCTTTTCATAAATGAATATATTGGGAATTAAGTCAAAATCAAGTCAAAAATAAACTTTCATGATCCAGATAGGGCATACACTTATAAAGAACTTTCCAATTTACTTTTAGCATTAAATTTGCTTTGTTATCTTGGTATTCTTTGTTGAAAGCTAAACCTTGAACCTTGGTAGGCTCATATGCTAATTTCTAAGCCCTTAAAGGCCATCTCTTATCTCAGGGCATTTTGTTAGAATTTCTCAGCTGGACAGTGCTAGTTCATGTGTGCCATATAGATAACTGTGGCTAAAATGCAAATCTGTCAAAAGAAAATAGATAAGGGGGCTGTCTGCAGAGGCTTAGATACAAGATAATCAGATATAAATAGTCTATTATAACAGTATTGGTTATTTAAAACTGTGGAATTGGTAGTTAAGGGATTATCTATCTTTTTAAATAATAAAACTATTTCCCCCTTAATGTGTTACAACTGCTAATTTTTTGCTAATTTCAATTTCAACCCATTGAGGCATGTACTTCCCACAGAGCCTGTGGGAAGTACATGCCTAATTATCTTCTCTTTCTCATATATATATATATATATATATATATATATATATATATATATATATATATATACACACACACACACACCACACAGGTGGCCCTTGTTTTACAATGGTTCAATGTACACCGTTTCAGAATAACAACCTTTTTTTCTAGTCATGTGACGGATATTGAAAAGCATTGAGAAGCAGTGCATTTATTAAAATAGCCAGTAGGTGGAGTTCTCCGCTTGTGTTGCAGCAAAGCCAAGCAAGCTGAAATTAATCAGTTTAACCAGACCTGAGCTATCGAGCAGATTTCAAAGGAACAAGATCTCCCTGTCTATAAATCAGTCCAGATTGGAATACATATAAAGAACTGTTTGCAGAAAAATGCAAGTGAAGTCTGTGTTGTGTGATTATTTTATTAGGTTTATAATGCTGTTTAGTAAATGTTTTTGTTCATTTAACTTAGTTTAATTATATATTCTGTGTTGTGTGATTATTTTATTAGGTTTATAGTGTTGTTTAGCATTTAAAGTCTTCATTTCAAAGCTTTAAAATTAATGTATTAAATGTTACTTATGACAATTTTGAGAGGGGCCTGGAACCTATCACCCTCACTTCCCATTGACGTACATTATAAACTGGGTTTCAATTTACAACGGTTTTGATTTAAAACCATTCCTTCTGAAACCAAACCCTGGCATAAAATGACAAAATATATTAAAGAGGTTATTTGTGAACAATTTAATAAAACAGGTAAAATAGATCATTAGGAACACATTACAGTGGAGGGGGGGGGGGGGGATACAGTACACTGTCCCTTTTATATCTGTCACAATATTTTTGTTTACAAATAAAATAAACATTTTGGGTACTTGCTAGTTATTTGGGGCCAATGTTACCAGATATAAATATACTAGGTATGTGTATTGCTATACAATTAAAAGCATATATGTCAAATGCAGTACTATTTATAAACAAACACTTTCTTTAGTACCTACCATAATTAATTAGCAATAATAAAAGCAGCAGCGCAATAAGATGATATAATACTGGTACAAAACAATATGGAAGTTTACCTGGGGGCCCTGTTAGGAACACGTGCTTATACATAGTGCTTTCAGCTGCCTTTGCTGCTGTGTAGATTTTCCCTGCAGCTCCTCCTTTACAGGAGCAGGAAATGATGCAGAGATAGGAAGAGACTGACAGCTGCACGATGCGTCCCATACCTAGTAATGGCTGCTGGGGTATTTCTGTCACTTTTCACAACGATTCTAATTTATTTGAGTAATCTTAAAAAAAACATTAAACTTTTTTTTATTTCCTCTTTGTTGTTTTCTAATTATTCTGGTATTATCAGTATGTCTCTAAAACTTGCGTTTTTGTTTTTCATTAGTTTTTTTTCTTCAACTGTTGAGCCCTAAACTGACTTCATAGTGAAAAAATAACATTCTCTAATTTGTTAGAGCAATGCTATGTGTTTAACCCTAGCTGTGTGTGACTGCCTCCACTCATTGGTTCAACGGCTATATCTGCTTGTGACCAGTTAGTGCCCTGTGGCTTCCAAGTCGTACTTTAACTATGTGTTTAACATATATGCAGGGGTTAAACACATAGCATTTCCAAGGAGCTAGTACTAAAATTACATGCTGTAACAAATATGAACATGTTATTTTTGCACTATAATGTTCTTTATAAACGTGCAGTAAAAAAAAAAAATACATTAAAAAAAAACAAACAATGGGACATAATAGTGATAATTAGCAACATAGTGTATTTTGCCTTTCCATACAAGGAGGTTTGCAAAATTGCGTCTTTGGGACATTCTAATGTAAAAATGTGGAATATTAGTACCCACTTTAAATGGCATATAACACCCCAGATTAGTGCTTATATGGGGTGGTTGTTTGTTTTTAGATCCCAGAGTATTATAAATGTCACCTTTTAAACAATTGATTGCTTTAAAGGGACAGTAAACACCTTGAGGTTCTAATATAAAATGTTTAGTTATGTGTAGTAAAACACGTTTGCTATATACTTTCCTTATTTATTTCATGTAATTTATCTCTGGAAAATTTGGATTTTTTTGGTTCTTAGAGCTGCAAATACACCCTGCTAACACCTCAAGGCTAACCCCGCTACATATATTTCCTTAATTGGACATGCCAGCGAAAATTGTAATCCGCATGGATGGATTTCAGTTTTGAATAGAAGCATTTTTGTAATATACAAGTATTAGCAAAAATGCTTCTATTAAAAGTTATAACTTTTTCAAAAGTGTATTTATGTATGAACCGTGCACAAGCATTTTGAAAACAGAACTTGCCCAGAGAGACGAATGTGTTTGTACCATCTGATAATGACTCAATTATTTAATTGCTGATATGATACAAGCCCCACTTGCTTTCTGAGCAGCTGCAGTATTTATAATGCTTGTGCACTGAGAATATCTAGCTATGCTTCACATGCACGTGCAGAGAAAAATGCCAACACTAAAACAGTGATTACTTTTACTAGAAGCATTTTTGCTTTTACATGTATATTGCAAATATGTTTCTATTTAAAGATGTAATTCATTAATGTGCATTTACATTTTGACGGATTGTTCCTTTAATTGGCTTTCACAGATAACTGTAAAACAATGTATTTTATACTATCATTATTGCAGTGTTCCTGAGGCCTGTGTGTATCCCTACAAGGCTCCGACATTTTCTAAGGAGAAAGAGGTTACCAATTACTTCATATTAACATATTTGGAAACTGTGGCATCCAGTGGTTTCTCATTGGAGGTTTGCTGGTAATTGCCAGGCAGTGCATGTGGATAGGATTGCCGGGTGTCCAGTTTTCAACAGACAGTCTAGTTTTAGAGCAGGCTGTCTAGTAAAATGTTCACAAATAGACTGGACACTTTTTCTTCATTGAGTAAATGTATGCAGTAAGTCTACAAACTCTAAATGCATTACAAATATGGAGCAGAAAAATGTAAAGGGCAATCAAGGGGTCAAATCTCTACTGATTACATATATTACTGGCAATCAAAGAGGTACAATGATTGATTTGTATGTTACAATCAGACAAGGGGTAAAATGACTGCCTTGTTAAAATATATGTGTATATGCTTATATACATATATATGTGTTAATATGTGTATATATACATATAAGCACATAAATATATATGTATATAAGCATATGCATATATATTTAAATTTGCTGTGCGACTTACTCCCTTCACTGCATTAGGTTCTGTGCTGTGTATGACAGCATCAAAATGATGGAAGTGTACTCTCATGAACACAAGGTCGCGTTCGCATTGCACCTAACTTGTAATACCAGCGCACATTTGCATGCGCTGGTATTACTAAGTGAGCACACATTTGCGTGCGCTGGTATTACTAAGTGAGTCCACATTTGTGTGCCCTGGTATTACTATGTGGAGTGCAAATATTGCTTTCACAACAGCAATATTTTGCTCTCCACTTGTAGTCTAGCCCTAAGTGTGTACTTTTAGTCTGACCACATATTTATTCATAAAAAAATAAAAATTAACTACAAATTTTGTTGACCTTCAATATTGAGGGTATGATCGGTTCTGACACTGTTCATTTGAATTATTTGTGACTGAAAAGTTTAATTACAAGCTAATAAAATAACTGCCAAGAAAAGTTTTGATTCTCTTTGGAAGAAATATTCAAATCAGCAAGGACATCTAGTGGTTAAATAGTTAAACAACATGTTAGAACTTAAAGGGATAGTAAAGTCTAAATTAAACATTCCTGATTCAGATAGGGCATGTAATAAACAACTTTCTAATTTACTTTTATCATCAAATTTGCTTTGTTCTCTTGGTATTCTTAATTGGATGCTAATACTAGGTAGGCTCATATGCTAATTTCTAAACTCTTGAAGACTGCCTCTAATTTGAACGCATTTGACAGTTTTTCACAGCTAGAGAGCGTTAGTTCATGTGTTTCATATAGATAACGTGCTCATGCACATGAAGTTATTTAAGAGTCAGCACTAATTGCCCATAATGCAAGTCTGTCAAAAGATCTGAGATAAAGAGGCAGTCAGCAGAAGCTTAGATACAAGGTAATTACAAAGGTAAAAAGTATATTTCTATACCAGTGTTGGTTATGCAAAACGGGGGAATGGTAAATAAAGGGATTATCTATCTTTTTAAACAATACCATTTTTTGGTGTTTACTATCCCTTTTAAATCAGCAAATACAAATGATTTCTTAGTAAGGCTGTCTTGTTCCAAAATACATTCCAGAGTGAAGTTTGAAATACCAGGTCACATTTTATAAAGGGACTCACAAAAGGAACACAAACCAAAAGTTAACTAACAATGACAGATGACCCCCAGGCAATTTACTATGTTTTACTTCAGACAGCAATAATATTTACTTCAGCTTAACTCATGAGCAATTATTTTTAATACTTTTTTTAAAAGCAATTATTTGCTCCATTTATTATTTAAAAGAAAATCAATATTTCTTATACAGAACCATTCTCTATGGCCAGCCAAGTACTCCACTCTATATTAGTGCATTAGAGCATTTCTGTATTCTGCTTAACAAAAAAGATCTCTGGATTAGGGTCTATAGGGTGCAGGTATCTGGACACAGAATACTTTGGATTAAAATTTACAAAGTATTGTTACATGAATCAAGCAATAAAGTATTTCAGGGGGGATTTTTTTTTTACACTATTCCAGAATATTAGTTGGGCCTAATTTTGTTTTATACTATAGCTTTCTATATTAAGCGAAAAAGTTTTTTTCATATGAGACCCTCAAGTGGTCTCCTGTATTTCAAGATACCTTCCTGTAGTAATATTATCATTTGGTTTGAGGTCCAAGAGTGGCCTCCTGAGTTTTTCTTGGAAGGTTTGCTTTGTCAGGCATGTTATATCTGTACCTTAATCTGTTTCCTAAAGCTTCATGGATACTGTAACTAACTTGAATGTCATTATCGTAAACTTCCTGTATGCCTTTTATTTTAACTTCAATAAAAAAAGAAGGGGTGGAGAGGTAAATGCACTGGGTGAGCCAATAAGATGAGACATATAAGTGCAGTCTACCTAGGTATCCTTTTCAACAGGGTAAGCCATTTTGATGGGGTTGGCTAGTGGAGTTGGGTTGCAGTAAGGCCAGATACAGCTAATTATAAAGATGAGGGAGCAGCTGTTCCCTCATCAGTAAGGGTTTTGACCAGCATGGATTTAAAGACAGGCTCTCTGGGTAGGGTTAATTGTGGAAGAGGGTTTAGTGGATAGGTTTACTTGTGTTTGGAGCCTGTTGTTAGAATTAATAGTGGCTGAAAGGCTTTATAATGAACTAAATGTGATTATTTTTGTTTGTCCATAAACAGTGCATTTTACTTTCCCTTGTGACTGGTGTAGGGACTTTAAATAGCTTAAGGTCCCAATAAAAAAAAAAAAATGTTTTGCTTCTTATTGAATATAACAGGATTTGCCAATACATAGTGATATGTCACTGTGAGGGTTTATTTAGATATTGTTGCATCAGAATTTAGATAGAGATTTTTTTCAAAAGTAATTTCCAATATTACTATATATAGTTCATCATTTGTATGTCAACTTTGATCATTCTGTTAGTGAAGAATCTGTTTTGTATTTTATGTTTTGAAAACTTTTAATAAAACATTAAAAAAGAAAAGAATTTAGATACAGATTAAGTGAAAAACATATGTAGGTTGCTGGAATATAGCATTCCTAGCACCAAAAGGAATATGTATGCAATATCCTGTCCTACCCTGGAGAAAACATGTTTCTTGACAAATAAATAATGATCAAAACATACTAGGCACATAGTAATGCCTTGTTATGTATGAATTTATAGGCACTAGATGTGTTATTTTTACTCATGGGTTGTAATGATGACATTTCTATACCGCACCATTTTTTGATGACCACATTTTTGCGTTGCTTCTCCCCCCCCCCCCCCCATTACTGATTTTTCATAATTTCTGGCATCTTTCTGACACAGGTTACAGCCAAACTTTGGCGCCTTTTTGCCTTTACATTCCTACATTGCCCCCATTTTTCCCTAGTATTGACTCTAAGAGATGTGCATTAATTTAATCACAAATCCAAATTTGTAACGAAAAATGGATATTTCTTTTGTTTTCATGAAATTAATATCCAAACTAATGCACCACAAAATTGAAAGAAAATGAAAAATTACTGACAAAATTTGTCAGTATTCATTTGTTTTCCTTAAATTACCTATAAGGGGTTTAATACTTTCCTTTTGCGTGCTGTACCTGTAGCTTAGGAACATTTACACGAAAATGAATGTAAATGTTCTATAAACGTTAAGTATTTGTTTAGTTAAAAAAAAAAAACTGAATAGTGCAGCCAGCGAATATTCAAGGAAATTAATTTACACAAATATTCGTTATGAAAGATTTGGACAAACCAAATTTTTATTGACTCTTGTCTTGTGAGTGCGCTTATGTTTATTGCTCTTCTGATTTCAGCCTTGTTTCACTACCGTTTGCCTTGTGATTCAGTCTTGTTCCTGGTCGTGAACTTGCCTGACCCTCTGCCTTTTTCTAGTTTACTTTCCTGGATTGTGATTTGGCACCTCTGCTGCTTGACTGGTCCTGACCCCTGCTTGTTGACTTTGATTTGGCATCTACAGTTCATGTTAGGTCACGTCCTGGGCTTTATTCACTAAGCTGGGTCAGTGTTTGTTTGTATCATTGCCTAGTAAGTGGGTCCTAACCTAGATAGACTTCTGTTCGCTCCTTACAATATGTCCTTGACTGACCAGTTTAAAATTTAAGCGGTCCAGTGTTCATCCAAGGGCTTGCTTCTTCTAGACAAAATGTTATTTATTGATGTGATATGGGAATATATGTCCTGATATATGAACTGGGCAGGGTAATCTACTCACTAGGGGGTCTGCATCTTTACATTAAATATCTTGGACACTAAAATTGAACTGAAGTCCTCCAGAGATTCCTGCTCAGTCTTCTTAGTCCCTGCTGAAGCCAATGATCAAGGTCAATGAAGCACTAGTAACCAGTAACAGAATATACACAAAATTAAATTTGTTATATAAATGCAAAACATTTTTTTTATAAGGAAAATAATATCAGTTATATAATTTGTACGAACCAAAAATAAAAATGTATTACCAGGTTTTTTTAGCAACATCTCTTCATGTGAGACTTTCAGCTTTAGTCTCTGTATCATCCTATGACTTTTTGATAATGAGCCTCTCTCCACCAAACCTTCTCTTTCCGGGATTATCTACCCCACTTTCTATACCATGTCTCATAAATTATTAGTCTATGCTGTCCGACTCATTCCTCCTGGTCCAAAGTTCAGGCTCCATTATTCAGCAGGTCGTGTTTAAATTCTCTGATAGCTAGAAATAATTGCTTAACCTTTACTAGCAAAGTCATCTGGCTTAATGGGACAATATTAATGTTTTCTCACTTTCCTCTGTATCTTGTTCCAATCCTTTTTAAAAACCATTCATTTTGTTTAAAGGGACATTGTACACTAGATATTTTCTTTGCATAAATGGTTTGTTGGTGATTCATTTAAATAGCCCATCTGGGAGTGTTTTTGTAACAATGTATAGTTTTTTTGTTGTTTTTTTTTTAAAAATAATATTATACTGATTTTCAGACTCTTAACCAAGCCCCAAAGTGTCAGATCCTTACAGATGTCTGCTGATAAGTTCGTTTTAAAGCTCTGCTTCAACGTGAGATTGAGGTTGTTGGATATGCATTTATTTAAATGAAAAAATTCCCCCCCTAAAATACTTAATTGCTTGATTCATGTAACAATACTTTGTAGGACTGGTGGGGTATGATATTGAGGGACATGTCAGATGCGTCAGCTTGTATATATCTTAAGGCTATGGCAGGCCAGCTATTTCTGCAGTAGCTATATAATGAAATTGGATATAGCTTACAGTGGGAAAGAGGCCCACAATATCACTCAACATAAATCTGGCAGCTAACATTAGTAGTATTATACATAAATATCCCTAGTTACTCTATAACTAAAAGGATGTTCTAGACTCCAGTCCAAAAACTAGCATAGTAAATAACATCAGAGTAAAGATTACCAGTAGCATCATGCATTTATCCGGTCAGCTAAGGGCGCATACCATTTCGCAAGGTTAGCATTTTTGATAGTAGTGTTCTCTTATCTTAACAGGTCCTTAGTTTAGTAGGTAGTGAAAGTATATACCCCCGATAGGCTATGTAAGTATGTATTAAGGCCCAAACACTCAGTATATTGCTCGGGCGCAGGCAGCTCAACAGAATGCTGGGCACCTCATGAGAGGTTATTGTCAATGGAAAAGTCTAAGGTCAAAACAAATCTCTCAGATAATGCACAATAGCTACTGTGAGTCCTATACCCAGGTAAACATACTAAGCCCCACATAGTGCTCACTGAAATGTGTGAGATGAAGTAAAATAAGACATATAGGTAAAGATAAATAGTTGCAACTTGTCCATATGGAGAAGCACCGCACCCGAATATGGCAAGTAAGGTAAGAGGTAAGCTCAGCCTGTAATGGGGGTCACATTCAAGAGATATAAAGTATAGGAAAGGAAAAACATTAAAGTCAAATAGCCTTATAGCAGTCCACATGTTGCAAACAGAGTTACCCTACTCCAGCTCTGTCAGGCAAAGACCAGCATCTCGCACTAGTGAAAGAGTTCAGTCCAGTGAAGCAGAGGATGTATAGCCAGAAAAATGCGATATTGTCAATGTCCCTCACACCTCCATATGAAGTCCCAGGGATATTAAGGCAGTGTACCGGCAGTAATATGTACCTTCTCTTAGTGTTCGCTACAGAGATGAAATTCAAAGTCCTCCCTACCGATGGCTGCACTGTGCCCTTCAAACTTAGTTGCTTCATTCCAGCTGAGCTTTGCGGCACCTGGAATCCGGTAGGCCTCGTTGGTGGCTGTGGCGGGGCGGTAGCCCACGATGGTCTGAGGCAAGTAGTATTGCGGGTATTGCACCAGTAGATCCCACTTCAACATCGGAGCCCAATACTCCAGGACCTTAGTAACAATCAGGGAGGCAAGTGGCTGGTGCCGGGGCCCCAAAGCACCTCCACCCCCAAAACCCCTTTGTGCGTATATAGGTTCTTCGTCCAGCGGCCTGGGGCGGAAAGCTGCATGTAAGGTCTCAGTGAATGCCTTTTGATAGGTTTCTAGCAGATCGCTGATCGCTTGTAAAAGTAAATCTGGCATCTTCCCAACACTTTAGATAGATGCTGATGGTGGGTGTATATAGTAGAAAAAAAAGTGCTCTCATAACACTTGATAACGACAGAGATCCAAAGACACTCTGCCGAGGGGTTGAATAGGAGGCCACAACCTCAAGTAGTGTCCGGCGTATTGTAGTTGTTAATACATTTATAAATTTTAGCTGCATTCAGATGGACTTTGTCATCTGTATCAGGTTCTGTAGTTGTTTCTGCCCGATGCAGGGTGCAAAAGCAGATTATAGAAAGATTAGTCTTTAGGTCTGTAGCAGCTAGCAAAAATGAGACCTGTCATGGCCGCCGCCCGGAAGTTTCCCCCCTCTCCACCCCTTTTAACTATCGACCGGTCTCCTTCCCTTTGCTTAAAAATTATTGGAACGACTGGTCTATAATCGACTAACTCAATTTCTCACAACTAACTCCTTACTTGATCCACTACAATCTGGTTTCTGCCCTAAACACTAAACAGAAACCACTCTTACTAAAGTAACAAATTACCTGTTATCAGCTAAAGCAAAAGGCTACTCCTTACTAATTCTTCTTGACCTGTCCTCTGCCTTTGACACAGTTGACCATCCTCTCCTCCTAAAAATACTACATTAATTTGGCATCTGAGGCACAGCCCTCTCCTGGTTTGCCTCATATCTCTCAAAAAGTTTGTTTTCAGTTTCCTTTAACAACATATCTTGTGATCCTATGACTCTCACTCAGTTGGAGTACCGAAAGGCTTTATCTTGGGTCCCTTGATTTTCTCTCTCTATACATTCTCCCTTGGAAAACGTATAGGGGCATATGTATCAAGCTCTGAGTGGAGCTTGATGCCCCGTTTTTCTGTCGAGCCTACAGGCTCGCCAGAAACAGCAGTTATGAAGCAGCGGTCACAAAGACCGCTGCTCCATAACCTGTCCGCCTGCTCTGAGCAGGCGGACAGACATCGCCGGAAATCAACCTGATCGAGTACGATCGGGTTGATTGACACCCCCTCTGCTAACATCCCATTGGCTGCGAGTGCAATGCTGAATACGGCGAGTGTATTGCTCGCCATATTCAGCGAGGTCTGTCGGACCTGATCCGCACTGTCGGATCAGGTCCGACAGACCTTGATAACTAGAGGCCATAGCCTTCTTTGGATTCCAGTACCACGTATATGCTGATGATACCTAAATCTATCTTTCCTCTCCTGATATCTCTCCCTATTTAGTTGGTAGTGATCACAGCGCCAAAAAAGGCTAAAAAGGTAATTACACACAAGTATGATAGATTTAAAATTATATTTATTTGGTATAAAACAATGTTGGTTAAAATCTCCTAGGAAGATTTTAAAACAAATAAAATAAACTAGTAATCTTTAGAAATATTAGCTGCGTTAGCAACAATGTTACCATAACATAACATAAAGTAACTCAAAATGATATTGGAAGTAATAATGTAAAACTCACATTAGTTTTATTAGACCCTGTCCCAAAGCACATGGGTTGGAATGGGGTATAATTAACCTCCCGTAAAACACGGTGGGAATAACTAAAAATGCAAAACTTGATGGTACTGTTCTTTAGGCTACGGGACTGATAAATAGGGTGCTAAAAAATGGGAGCACAGTATATATCAGTGGAGCTATGGATCCATAACAGTGTAGCAGCCGCAGTTAGGATTCAAAAGAGGGAGTGCTTGACAAACGCCGCACTCGATTGAGAATCTTTAACACTAACCCCTTGTTACAAGGGTAGCTGCGGTACCAAAAGGAAATATATATATATCATAAATTCGTAATTATGTATCACAAGCTGGTAAATATATACTGAAGAAAAATCATAACAAGGGTGTCAACAATCTGTGCAACACTTAAATTAGAATACAAGTGCAACTTATTCTGTGCAAATGTAAAAATCAATACATACAATAAAAATCAATACATACAATAAAATTCCAAAAATGACAGTGTCAATCCTATATGATAAAAGCAAATATGTGAAACAATGAGTGGGTGACAAGTAACAAGTGTAAAATTGGGTAAAAAAAACACTATCACATAAAAAATCACATAAAATATCGTGCGTGAACGCTAAAAACTGTGCGTGAACGCTAAAAAACTTTAAATGAATTCCTGACTTGTTAAAAAATGTATATATAACGATCCAAAAAACGTTCGTGGTGATATAAAGTTAGTGAAAAAAGATTAAATCCCTTAAAAATAGAAAGTACAAAATGCAAATGTCAACTTATCCAACAAGGTGATTATAAGTAAAATCTTATTCCCTGTGAAAAAACTTGTTACAATTGCTGGTGAAGGATCGTCCAAAGGAATCCTTTTGGGGATCTCAGCTGGGTCTGTGAGGTATCGATGTGCCCTAAAAACAAAGATACAACATAGTGTAGCCGAATTTCCAAAAAAGAATAATCAAAAAGATGCTTACCAATGTTGTCTACGCGTTTCGGTCCATACAAGACCTTTTTCAAGACTGATTCATTGGTAAGCTAAGCATCTTTATATAGGCCTACTGATTGTTTGACCGGAAATGGCTGAATTTACTTCCGGTTTTCGATATTACTATAAATTGTCTTATAAGTTTTTGTTTATATTTGAAGTTTCTGTAAATTTTAGGTACTGTTAATGGCTATTTTTCAATTGGTAGATTTTGTGTATAATAACCTTAATCAGCGGTGTTTGATTTCATTGACATCGATATTCTGATGTCACTTCCGGTTAATCATACCGGATGTAAACAAGCCGGCATTACTTTGCTAAGGTCAAACTGGCATTACGTTGCTAACGGCATTACGTTGCTAAGGTCAAACTCGATGACACTTCCATTTATTAAGGATGGTATCTCAAAGTTACTCCTTTATTATATTTTGTTCAAAGGCTTAGTTTAATGACAAATAGTTTAATGATGTCATTAAACTAAGCCTTTGAACAAAATATAATAAAGGAGTAACTTTGAGATACCATCCTTAATAAATGGAAGTGTCATCGAGTTTGACCTTAGCAACGTAATGCCGTTAGCAACGTAATGCCAGTTTGACCTTAGCAAAGTAATGCCGGCTTGTTTACATCCGGTATGATTAACCGGAAGTGACATCAGAATATCGATGTCAATGAAATCAAACACCGCTGATTAAGGTTATTATACACAAAATCTACCAATTGAAAAATAGCCATTAACAGTACCTAAAATTTACAGAAACTTCAAATATAAACAAAAACTTATAAGACAATTTATAGTAATATCGAAAACCGGAAGTAAATTCAGCCATTTCCGGTCAAACAATCAGTAGGCCTATATAAAGATGCTTAGCTTACCAATGAATCAGTCTTGAAAAAGGTCTTGTATGGACCGAAACGCGTAGACAACATTGGTAAGCATCTTTTTGATTATTCTTTTTTGGAAATTCGGCTACACTATGTTGTATCTTTGTTTTTAGGGCACATCGATACCTCACAGACCCAGCTGAGATCCCCAAAAGGATTCCTTTGGACGATCCTTCACCAGCAATTGTAACAAGTTTTTTCACAGGGAATAAGATTTTACTTATAATCACCTTGTTGGATAAGTTGACATTTGCATTTTGTACTTTCTATTTTTAAGGGATTTAATCTTTTTTCACTAACTTTATATCACCACGAACGTTTTTTGGATCGTTATATATACATTTTTTAACAAGTCAGGAATTCATTTAAAGTTTTTTAGCGTTCACGCACAGTTTTTAGCGTTCACGCACGATTTTTTATGTGATTTTTTATGTGATAGTGTTTTTTTACCCAATTTTACACTTGTTACTTGTCACCCACTCATTGTTTCACATATTTGCTTTTATCATATAGGATTGACACTGTCATTTTTGGAATTTTATTGTATGTATTGATTTTTATTGTATGTATTGATTTTTACATTTGCACAGAATAAGTTGCACTTGTATTCTAATTTAAGTGTTGCACAGATTGTTGACACCCTTGTTATGATTTTTCTTCAGTATATATTTACCAGCTTGTGATACATAATTACGAATTTATGATATATATATATTTCCTTTTGGTACCGCAGCTACCCTTGTAACAAGGGGTTAGTGTTAAAGATTCTCAATCGAGTGCGGCGTTTGTCAAGCACTCCCTCTTTTGAATCCTAACTGCGGCTGCTACACTGTTATGGATCCATAGCTCCACTGATATATACCGTGCTCCCATTTTTTAGCACCCTATTTATCAGTCCCGTAGCCTAAAGAACAGTACCATCAAGTTTTGCATTTTTAGTTATTCCCACCGTGTTTTACGGGAGGTTAATTATACCCCATTCCAACCCATGTGCTTTGGGACAGGGTCTAATAAAACTAATGTGAGTTTTACATTATTACTTCCAATATCATTTTGAGTTACTTTATGTTATGTTATGGTAACATTGTTGCTAACGCAGCTAATATTTCTAAAGATTACTAGTTTATTTTATTTGTTTTAAAATCTTCCTAGGAGATTTTAACCAACATTGTTTTATACCAAATAAATATAATTTTAAATCTATCATACTTGTGTGTAATTACCTTTTTAGCCTTTTTTGGCGCTGTGATCACTACCAACTTTTTTAGTATACATTTTTGAGGGGATTGGTTAGACCCCTTTTGTGACTCACAGCTTAAGGTATATCTTAGCGCTGATAAATCACATTATCCTTTATCATCTCTCCCTATTTACTCAACCAGATTTCCAACTGCCTCTCTGCGATTTCCTCTTGGATGTCTTCACACTACCTCCAACTCCATCTGTCCAAAACTGAGCTACTTCTTATTCCCCCCTCTTCGAGACATCCAACACCTGACATTTCTCTTATGGTTAGAGACTTTATTTTCAGCACCTCACCCCAGGTCCGCTGTCTTGGGGTTTACACTTAACTCAGAACTCACATTCAACCCACATATACAAGCACTTACCAAATCCTGCCCTTCACACCTACGCAACATTTCCATGATTTGTCCCTTCCTTGCTAAAAAAACTACAAAAATACTTATTCATTCCCTCATTTTGTCAAGCATTGATTATTGCAATCTACTTCTAAATGGCCTTCCAAAACACCGCATCTCCTTCCTCCAATCTATTATGAATGCTTGTGCTAGACTAATCCACCTAAATCGCCGATCTACATCAGCTGCTCTGCTCTGCCAGTCTCTACACTGGCCCCCCATACACTCTAGAATACAATTTAAAGTATTAAACCTAACTTACAAAGCACTCAACTATATTTCCTCTGTCATCGTGAAAAATATTCCCCATCCCGTTCTCTTCGATCAACCTCTGACCTATATCTCTCCACTCCTGTTATCTCTACGCCCCACTCCTGTCTCCAAGACTTCGTACCTGCTGCTCCTGTCCTATGGAAAGCTCTACCCCGCTCCATAAGACTGTCTCCAACCTTGTATAGCTTCAGACGCTCCTTGAAAACCCATCTATTCAGAGAGGCGTACCACCTCTCCTCCATTCCTCATCCTAACCAAACTAATACATGAACTGCCTGACTCACTTCTGCAACTACAACTGATGTGACAAGCTACCGCAACCTTATGTCTCTGCACCCTAAACCTGTAGAGTGTGAGCTCTCCGGAGCAGGGCCCTCTTCCTCCTGTACTAGATTTATTTAGTGTTGTTATGTTTTGTATTTTATCACAAATCCTTGTCATTGTATACCCCTATCACTGTACCCAGTGCTACAGAATTTGGCGGTGCTATACAAATAAATAATAATAATAATAATTTAGCTAGCTCCCAGTAGTGCATTGCTGCTTCTTCAACAAAGGATACCAAGAGAATGAAGCAAATTGTATAATAGAAGTAAATTATAAAGTTTAAAATGTTTAAAATGGTATGTTCTACCTGAATCATGAAAAGAAAATTTTGGGTTTCATGTCCCTTTAAACTCAATTTTCCCACTTCAATCTACTCTCCAACACATGCACCTGAGATCATATAGGGCAGGGGTTGCCAACCTTTCGGACCTCAGGGACCACTAAACTCACAATTTTGAATCTCGTGGACCACTAGCATGAATTTTTTTAAAAGATACAAACCCCTATAATGTGTGTGTGTGTATATATATATATATATATATATATATATATATACATACATACAAACATACACACATACATACATACACACACAGTTTACATTATTAGACACATGTGTAATAATTATTTTTTGGAATTAACTAATTGAATGACAGAACTAAGAGAATACTTCCAAATGACAGATGAAGGGTGAGTGCAAACTTTTGAGCTGAAAACAGAGAGGCAGAAAGTGGGAAAAAAAATAATGTTTAAATGGACCACAAGACTTCCAAGTTACCTCCCCAGTTGGGAATTATTAAAAACTACTTATGATCAGGCCGCAGCAAAGATGGCTGTGTAACACCATAGCTCTGCAAACCAGCTCCACAAACCTGTCTGAAATAGCCCTATCAATTGCAGATAAATGCCGCGATAATAGCGGAAAAGGATGCCCTAAACACAGGGAACTGAGGGACCTAAGTAGATCTGGCACTGTTGTGTGAAGACTGGTGCAACCACTAACTACGGCTAACACCGAGGCCTCCGATGCACGCTGTATATGCCCGGCGCTGAAAACAACAGAAGAAAACGAACGGCAGCGCATTATCAGAAACCGGACAGACCGGAGAGCGGTGAGACTGAGCGCTTATACATAGACACTGACCCCAACATCTGTCTGTGGGAGCGACCCATATCACGCTACAGACCCATATCACGCTACAGATAGCAAGCCGCCATTTTGCCCACAGAGCAGACACTCCCAGTGACAGCACAAGCAGGCCACGTAGCCCGGGCATAGCAGCTCTGGCAACCGCATATCAATTTCTTACATACGCTAACAGCGGACTTGAGCACGGATCCACCACAGGGCTTCTCTAATTAAGGCAAATAGATGCAACAGAAAGCCATTGCGCTTGCAGCGTAAGCACATCGCGCTCAAGGGCATCCCCGCCAGGTACTCTCAGCCCTTCTGCATAATTCTATTAAAGACTGACTTTCCCTCTACAAATAGTGACACAGCAGAACACGCTTACCTTAGAGGATAGGGTGCTACAGCTTGCCCAAATCAGGAGGATTGGCTGGGGCCTGCAGAACACCTTTCAGAGGATACTTAATTTAGCAGAGCCAGACAGTCTAAATATATCAATAGCCTAAAACAAGGGCACTGACTGCTCGCTCACAGTAGGGCTACTAAGGAGGCAATTACGCAGTTGTTGACCAAGGGCACTGAGGCAACATGAACGCCAAGCGCTCTGCAAAACCCCACAAATTGTTAAAATCAACTAGCCAAAAAGACAACCTGGTAGAACAGTTTTTCTCTCCCACAAGCTTTAAGACCTCAGCAAGTGAGGAGTGTCAGTATATTTATGAAAATCTTAGTAGTGCTATCCAAATAATATATCAGCTTATGGCAGGGTTATAATCACAATACAAATAATAATTTTCCTTAAAAATAGAAACCCTTAACCAACATGCACTTACTAGACCATACAATTAATATAAATATCTGAATTCTTTTATTTAGTTAATATCCATAAACATATTGAAATATATTTGCAATAAAAGGAATATGAAATAATATTATATGCACTTGAAAACTATTTAAATATGCTATGCAAAGTTCATACACGCTTATCTTTTAGAACCAACCTTATTTATAAATAACCTTTAACATCCAAGCAATACAATTCTAAACTGTGCTCTTAAACAATAGGATATATATATATATATATATATTCTGCTATTTAACTGCAATTTATCCTAATACATAATTAACTTACAATATCAGAACTTGCACATATGAGTTACTTAACAAATCAGATACAGATTTAAACAATATGTAGGCTGTGACTACCAATTTAAAATACAATATACACTTCTGAATTATTATTATATATTTGCATCGATAACCAATTTAAGATTGGGATTAGTATAACAATACATAGGCTATGAAATGCTAACTTGAAAAACACACTGCTTCTTTAAATCTTTTAACTGTACTTTAAACTGCAGTGACTTTAAAATATCACATATAATAAGCAGCCCTTTTCTTATACTTTACCAAAATGATGTTTAGCTTCAAGACTTTTCCCACCTCATATAAAATAAGTGTAATTGCAATGGAAGAGGAGAAGTATGGCCCACTTTGTTTTATAGTTTGACTGTGTCCCACGCAAACAGTTTCAGTCAGTTACAAAACTCAGCCGCCAGTCCTCCTCTATACTCCTGCATACAACCTTATAGTGTAATCATAGGTGTGAAATATGGGTGGCCCTTCGAAACCTTGTCCCTGCTATTGGCTAATTGGAATATCTTATATTTAACAGCCAAAAGGCTTTCTGGCTGTAGTTCTCTCATGGCAACACCGGGTGGCAGCATTACAAATAGACATAGCAATACATGTGGCAATATCATTTCTTAACATTTTTAAACAACTTAATTATTTTTATAAAATGGTTATTTATTTTATCATAATTTACTGCAACAACTATTCACAATATTTGTTTTGGATAAGTTATATCTTAGTGAATTTTCTGATCATTTTGATATGAAACATCAAATACATCTAGCATTATATTAAAATAATTTATATTTCATTTAGCCTAACAGAAAATTTATATTTCATAGTCATATCACATCAAAGTAACTTCCATATCTTCATCTCACTATATTTTAAGAGATGTATTTAAAACTTTATAAACATTTATTGCACATTCATATGATATGAGTTATTTCATTTCATGCAGGCATTCCATCTCTTTCTAAGTGCATAGATTGATGCTCATGACCAATGGTTGTCTGCAATAAAAATAGAAATAATTATTAGAAATGATCCAAGCATTCATATGTCTATGGTCCATCTGAAATAAGATTAAGTATTATTAATCATTTACTTTTAGGTCCACAAATATTTATTTATATTCTTAAAAACACAGAGGTTAAGATATTCATGCTTTCAAAATATACACATATATATCACATACATACATATATATATATATATATATATATATATATATATATATATATATATATATATATATATATATATGTCTCATATCCATTAAAATATATACAGTTGTTTCGAAATCATGTGCTGTTATCCTAACGTTCTAACTGCCCTTTCAGTAACTTCAGACTCCCTGTCTCCCACTCACCACATGGGGTCCCCTGCACTTAAGTGCAAATGCTGAAAACTCTCATAAAACATGTTACTTTTGAGATCCTATTACACCTTTTCAGTTTGAAAGACAAATGGTATCCTGATTCCAGTCTGCGAATTCCCATCTCATTATCTCCTAAATCAACAGCCTTAGACATTTATGTTTTTATTAACTGTATTATGGTAACGGATGCTTGTATTTTTAATTAAGGAGCAAATGGTTTTGGTCCTGTCTCAAGCCACAAACTCTATTCTCTTTCAAAATTACTTCCCCAACATTCCTCTAAGTGACTGTATTAAATTGGGCAGGCCAAATGTTCCATTGTCCCCCCCTGTGTGTTCAGCATAACTTACATAATGAGTGTGGGAGATCTCTTAGAAATAATCCTTTGTTCTACAGACCATGTGCACATCCACAGATTTATTAAATAAAAATAAATATACTTCTATATATTATTTAATAATATTTCAAATACCTTGACATAAATCCCCCTTTCAAATTCAAAAATATGTAGGACACATGTATTTGAATTGGATCAAAGTTAGTGGTATTTGGTGAGGATGTTGACCGTACACATCATGGATAGTCTCTTATGTAGGAAGTTTGTTATTTTGAGCCTTCATGTTTATCAGTTAGGCATCTTTAAACTACAGTATGTCTTTAGTTCATTTGGGGATATGATACTTCATTCTCCCTCTATGACTTGTAGTTGGGATCTGGGATGACATGCCCACAATTGATTGATATGGACCCATTTATCTATGAAACTTTCATTTTTGGGGATCCTTATTTTATAGGCCACTGAAGATATTTTGTCAGTAATGACGAAAGGACCTTTCCATGAGGGAAGAAATTTCTTCTCCTTAACCTGATCTCTTCCAAAGTTATAAAGATAAACTTTATCATTTATTTTATATTCCTTTTTGGACGTTTTGAGATCATAATAGGTTTTAGTGGCAGTTGCGGCTCTTTCTAAATTCCTTTGAGCAAATGCAAAGGCATATTGCAGGTGTTTTCTTAAGTTCTCCACATATTGATGTGTATTGGCAGCGTTTATCAAGTTTTGGTCTGATGTACGGTATAGCAGATGCTGAGGTAGAACCATTCTTCTACCAGTCATCAGCTCAAAAGGTGACATTTTGGTAGCACTACTTGGAGTTGCTCTTAATGCCATTAAGATTAGAGGTAGTTTTACATCCCAGTCTTTACCTGTTTCACTCACAAACATTTTGAGGATTTTAACAATGGACTGGTTGTAACGCTCTACACCACCACTTGAGGCAGCTCTATAAGCAATATGGAGCTTTCTTTTAACCCCTAGTATTTTCCACATTTTGGTCATCACTTTGCTAGTGAAGTGGGTCCCCCGATCTGATTCGATTCTTTGGGGCAAACCAAATCTGGAAAATAAATGGTTGATGAGCAACGCTGCACATGTTTCAGCACTGTTGTTAGGTGCACTAATGCACTCTACCCATTTAGTGAACAGGCATGTCACGGTTAACATGTATTTGTTACCTCTTGATGATCTTGTTACTGGGCCAATAAAATCAATTTGTATATCTGACCATGGCATTACCATCCCCCTTTTCTGCAATGGCGCTCTATGCGTTGGTGCAGTGGGTTGGAACTGTGGGCAGATTAAACACCCTTGACAGTAGGTTTGAACATCTTTCAACATGTGTGGCCAAAAAGCGTAATCACGTAATATTTCATACGTGAGTTTGGCACCGCAATGACCAGATGTGGGAGCATCATGGGCATGTTGAAGCATTAGACCTCTGAACTTGGTGGGTACTACCCACTGCTGGATGCCAGTTTTGGAGGTTCTAATTAACAAACCGTCCTGTAACTTGAATTGTGATTTAGATTTTATTAAGATTCTCAGATCTTCTTTGCCAATACAATCATCTTTTGAGATGGGGTTGCTTTCAGGATCTTCTGTGTGTTTATAGAAGATGCCTGCAATTGGGTCTTCTTTTTGACTAGTGATCAGGTCCTCACTAGGAGAATCCTGACTCCATTGTACCAAATTAAGCTCACTCTGTTGTTTTGCCTGGTTTCTGGTAATGGCTTCTACCTGAATTGCACCCATTAAGTGGTCAATATGGAGGAGTTCTCCAGTTATGGCTCCTTGTTTGGCTAATGAATCCGCAAGTTCATTGCCTTTCTTATCCGGACCTAGAACTCTGGAATGACCCTTGGTCTTTTTCCAGTGTATGGTTAAATCATTGGATACCACCAGATTATCAATCTCGCAGAACAACTTGCCATGCTTGACTGGTTTGTTATTGCTTTTCTGCATGCCATTCCTTTTCCAGGTTGGCAGGTATTCAACAAAACTGTCGAGCACATAATTTGAGTCAGTTATGATCACAAATTCATGAATACCATGTTCAATAGCAATTTCAATGGTTTTGAAAACAGCAGTTAGTTCTGCAACTTGACTGGATCTTGGTCCAATGTTGAAACCTATAGATATATTTGGGAATCCATTTGTCCCAGTTATACCAATGCCAGCGACTAATCTGCGCTCATTATCAATGGTGGCATGGTAAGAACAACCATCAACATATACCCAAGGTAATGTTTGGCAATTTTCCTCATTGTACATTTTATATGGGGAAAACAATTGTTCTTCCAGAAAATTATCTTCTGATAATTCTTCCCCAGGATCTCTAGCAGTACAGTCGTGGAGCTCAGCAAGCCCTTGTGCGACTGGATTCTTTTTATTCTGCTTGTATCGAATTTCTAAGGGCCAGCCTTGTAAGGAAAGAGTCAACGCTGTTATGCGGCTATTAGACAAATTCCCATCTCTTATTCTCTCACTTTGCAAATATAGCAAAGGCTGGTGGGCCGTTTCTTCAATAATTTTCTCGCCCTGTATATAGCTGCAGAAATTTTGTAGAGCCCATACAGTAGATAAGAGGGCTTTTTCGCAATCGTTAAACTTTATTTCTACTGGGGATAGATTTTTGCTCGCATAA
Organism: Bombina bombina; assembly: GCF_027579735.1. NCBI lineage: Eukaryota > Metazoa > Chordata > Amphibia > Anura > Bombinatoridae > Bombina > Bombina bombina. Next base: position 531,953,992 of record NC_069501.1, on the reverse strand, counting down.
TCAATGGCTTTGTTCAAATTATCATGCTTTTGGTATAAAACAGCACTCATGCTTATATCTGTGTAACCTGTCTCTAAGAAGAAAGGTTTACCACCTTCAGGGTACGCTAAGCAAGGTGCTTGAGTGAGTTTTCTCTTCAGCTCTCTGATGGCTGTCTCTTGAGACTCACTCCAGTGCCATTTCACATCTTTCTTTAGAAGAAGTAGTAGTGGTTTAGCTAATTCCGCATAATTATCAATGAATTTGCGAGAATAATTTGTCATACCCAGGAATGATCTCAATTCCTTTAAGTTAGTTGGGTTTTTAGAATTTACTATAGCTTCCACCTTTTTCTTCTGGGGATTTAATCCTTCAGAGGTAACTTCATGTCCCAAGAAGTTTACACGAGTGCGGCACCATTGAGCTTTTTGTAGGGATAATTTGACACCTGCCCTTTTAAGTTGGCTGAGGATGTGTTTAAGCTCTGCGATGTGTTTTTCAAAGTCTGTGCTTTTGATTAAAACATCATCAACATAAGATAAGGTCCCCCTTTCCAGTGCATCAGGCATAGCCTTATGCATGAATATAGCAAATTCATGTCCAGAATTTATGTATCCAAATGGAAGTCTCTGGAACGCATATTGGACTTTTTGGAAAGAGAACGCTAGCTTATATTGGTCTTCTTCATGTACCTTTATGGTCCAATATCCCTCTGCACAATCAATGGCAGTGAATATTTTGGACCCCTGCATTTGTGCTAGGCACTGGTCAATGTATGGTACAGGCCAGCCAGACATGTATACTCGTTTGTTTAGCTGTCTTAAGTCAGCACACAAACGCCATTGTCCATTGGGCTTAAGGACACCTAGAATAGGATTATTATAAGAGCTGTGCACCTGTCTGATAATACCTCTTTCTTCCAAATTCCTTATTATCTCTGCAAGAGAATCATATGAGGCTAAGGGAAGTCTGTATTGTTTGACAAATACAGGTGGTGCATCGGGATCTGTTTGTATCCTTGCAATGTGCAAGTCTGTAGTACCACAGTCATAAGAATCCTTAGCAAAAATGTCCTTGTACTCCATCAGGAGTTCTCGCAGCTGTTGGCGTTCATCATCGCTCGAACAGCCATTAGCTAAGGATATTTGCTCTTCGACTATTTGCTGAAATCCTGGAAAGATTTCAGGCTGTCCTATTTCATAGGCTTCTTCCAACCTAGAGGTGAGATCCCCTTGATTATAGTTTACATTGCTCCCATGACTCTGGGAATTGGGGTAATCTTGCTGTTTGATTGGCTGATCAAACACTAGAGAGGCTTCTTCAATTTTACAGATGCCTTCCTCTGAGCTGAAGGGATAAATAGACTGAATATTAAATAGACCCTCTGGCATAGATGCAAAGGATTGTTCTATTAATTGTTCTTCAGTTAAGTATCCTTCAGGTATTAGCCCATTTACATTATTCTGGAATCCAAAAGTGTAATAACTTGATTCCAGTGCATATCCTATGGTAGTTACCTTGGATAATGTTATATCCTGTGGGGTCGTGTTATGCACAACAATATGTATTGGAACAGTTCCAATATTCAGCATAGGAGTGTTAGTCACTGTGACACCCAGATTTTGTATTCTATGGAAGAGGCAAATCAGTGTTTCAGAAGTTTTTAATTTCTGACCTCTCTTTACCTGTAAGGGTAAAAGAAATTTATCAGCCCCAGCAGGAATTATAACATCGCTAGATACCTGCATATTCACAGCATATGGCAATTGCTGGTTTGATTTCAGGGCTGCATTTTCCTCCTGAAATACTTCAGGGTCCCCCTTTAACCTGCTCCAGAGGCAAGAGTTAATCAAATCTATTTGTATGGCATATCTATGTAAGATATCATTGCCAATGTATATTTGATTATGGGGAGTATTTAAAACTAAAAACAGGTGCTTCACTGACTTATTACCAATAGAGATAGTTAATAAGCACTTAGCTGTGATGTTATAGCTTTCAGACCTGTCATCCAGGCCGTTGACACAGTGGTCTTGGGGAGAAAGATATTTAATCACTTTAGGTTCAGCTATTTGCGCTAATAAACCTTCGCTTATATAGCTAGCTTCCTGTTTTATGTTTATTTTAGCATACTTGGTTTTACCAAGGTCATGTACTTGTATAGGGATAAATAGATCCTCTTTAACTCTCTCAATCCCTGTGAGGTATTGAGCGTGGCCTCCCCCCTTAGGGATTTTATGATCCCCCTTGTGGAGTGATATGGTTAATACGTCGCCATCTAGGGAAATATTCGCTATTTTTCCAGGCGAAATTTTAAAAGTATTACCATCAGAGCCACTAAAAGGAGTCTGATCATCTATTTGTAGAATAGTGATTTCAGGTACAGAGTTATTCCTGAAATGAATCTCCACAGCATCTGGTTTATCTTCCACCACGTGACAGCTATGTCGGGTGCGAGATATACTAGATTTTTCATGATTGATAGGCCGTTTAACTTGTGACCAAATTACATTATTTATGCAATCAATTATGGTGCTTAATCGCTTCAGGGGATCACTACCAATAGTTAAACGATCAGTTGGCAGATCCACTATAATGACAGGGTGTCTTATGACCCTGTTCCCCAATTAAAATTTTAACCAGGCAGTACCGTAGACTTTTAGGGAGTCACCCCCAACACCTATTAGAGAACCGTCAAATTCTCTTATTTTAGGTTTGTGGGGTGTTAGCTCATTTAGCTGTGTGTAGTACTTGTGGGATAAGATAGTTGCCTGTGACCCAATGTCAATTAATCCCCTGATAGGGTTGGAGACTGAATCTTGCAGCTCAACTAATACATAATACCTTCCTGCAGTTTCTACCATTTCACACATAAAGTTGGCGTTATCATACATTTGGGGGCTTTGCAACGTGTTACCTGAATTCGCTGTGTCATTCGATGCAGAGGAAACTTCATACATACCTGTTTCCTCTATGACAGGGTCGGCTGGATTCTTTTGTACTGCATCTGTGGAGACAAGGTTAAGAGAGTGCTGCAAAGGAAGAGGTTTGTTAATTTTTCCCGGATGAGATTGCCTGACATCACAGCTAAATTGTCCGTTTCCGGTCTGTGGGGAGAGAACATGATTAGTATCATTGATATTTATTATTACATTTTGTATATCTCTCCCCTCCCCTTCAGGTGATACTGCAGTATTTATGACTGTGCCAGTGGTCCACTGCTGACCACTGTCTGTACCCCTAAAAAAATATTGTTCGGTTGCTGAGCCGTAGAATGTTGACTCATATTAGCGAATTGTTCGCTCAACCGATTTAACTGGGTAAACAGCATATCTACCTGATTGTACAAGTTACCTCTACCCCTGGGCCTATCTCTTGGTGCCCCATAATAATGATTCCTGGACCATTGGGTTCCCTCAGAATCAGGGCCGCTATTTCTATTCTGGCGTGGTTGCCCCTGGGGTTCAGCTTGTTCAGTATTAGTACTTTGGGGAGCATTATATACCTGGGGTGTCTGGTTACCCTGAGAATATCTTCACCGTCTATTGTATCTACCCTTGCGCGGATACCAATTATTTGGTGAGTATTCTCTTTGTGAGTAATTATTCACCTGATTATGTCCCCCACTTTGGTTATAGTCTCCCTGCGCCTCAACCTGGTAGGGGAGAGGGCAGAGTTAAACCTCTGTGGAGATGGCCTGTTTTGACTGGCCACCTCCGCCTAAGTTTTCTCTTTAGACTCCAAATTGAGGGGGCTAGGTGATACCCTAGTTTCTGCTACAATTTGGGGTTTTGACTCCTTTTTCACCCCCTGTTCACTGGATTGCTGAATAGAGTATCATTTTGTACTCTCTTTGATCAGCCATTCCAATGAGCAGTCCTCATCAAAATCTCTAGCTAAGTTGATTTTGATGGGTGTAGGCAGTGCTTCAAAAAATAAATTTACAAATTCTGAGCCATCAAATTTGGGATTATCTTCAGCCATACTGTACGCATTTTTCAATACAGAAAGGAATTCGATTGGACTCTGATTCGCACGACACTTTAAACCATATACTGCTATTTTCGCGGCAGTTTTAGTGCGATATTGCCCGAATTCTTTTCTGCATTGTCGTTTTACCCCATTCCAGGAATGAATATTCATATCCTTTAGTGAAGCAAAGAATTTGTGATGCTTACTGTCAAATACCCAGGGCAGAAATTCAATTTTCAATTTCTCACTTGTAACATTCATTATAGCTAACGCATTTTCAAAAGCCTCTAAATGATCAATTACAGATGTTGTTCCCTTATTGGAGAATATAGGTACTGCGCGTTGTACGAAGGTGATTATTTTATGGGAATTGTATACTTTATTAGAATTATTTTGGGATTCTCTGTTAGAGTTTCCCTCCCCCGCGCCAGCTGCGCTACAGCAATCCTCTGGATTTACATCCTGAGGGGATTGTCTATTCGGGAAATCTATTTCTGACCCGTTAGGGGTCATTTGTCTATATTGTTCCATATATTTCTGTACCTCGTCCGTGACGCGTTCGCTATAGGAGTTAGCATTATCTGTATTATTCTCACTGTTAATATAAGGGTTTTCATTATGGCGATATGACCTTTTTAAATCGCTTAATTCTCTCTGGCTTTGCGCAAGCTGTTTATTTAAATCTTGTATCTGTGCGAGTATCGATGTTATGTTTATCTAAGGTGGCTAGGTTTTGGGCAAATTCATCCATTTTATTTTTGGCTATTTTTAAATCCTCTTCGTTTCTGCATGAGGAACGAATACTATTTTCTAGCTCCTGTATTTGCAATCGTTTGTCTGTGACACAAAACGACATTTCGTCAATCATGCATATTAAGAGGGGCCAAGATTTTAGTATTAGTTCCTCTCGCTTTTTGGGAGTTTTGCATTGATTAATCATTAATAATTCCTGGAAGAATTCATTCTCTTCATTCCACATATTATTATTAACGGTAATATTTTTAGCTCTAGTTTCAAGCATATCCACAAAATCATTTAATTTACCAGCAATATTTAACTTCCCTTTAATGTAACTTAAGATATCTTTCTTAAGGACCTGACCTCTAGTAATGGGTATTGTAATGGGACCAATTTCATGGCTATGTATAGAATTAAATGAGTCACTTCTGGCTACAGACATTATTGTATTGGTTTAATATTTAGTTGAATTAAAACGCTAATACAATTTTTGCCTATACAAAGAGAGAAAAATTTTATATTTAAAAAAAAAAAATAATATATTATTAATTTTGAAATATGAAAAATTAATATTCCGAAATATGAAAAAATTATAATTTTGATTAATTTTGAAAATATGAAAAATTAATATTTTTGATTAATTTTGAAATATGAAAAATTTATATTTTTATTAATTTTTCAAAATTAATCTTTAATAATATTTCAAGATATTAATATCAATCTCGAAATATGAAAATTAATATTTCAACTTTTCAAAAATTATATCTTCAAAATATTAATATCGAAATATGATTTTTTTTTTCTTTTATAATAATTTCTATTTACTACAAATATATTATATCAAATATGATGAATATTATTAAATCTCATGCAAAGTGCCTCCAATTATTATGTCAGTATATTTATGAAAATCTTAGTAGTGCTATCCAAATAATATATCAGCTTATGGCAGGGTTATAATCACAATACAAATAATAATTTTCCTTAAAAATAGAAACCCTTAACCAACATGCACCTACTAGACCATACAATTAATATAAATATCTGAATTCTTTTATTTAGTTAATATCCATAAACATATTGAAATATATTTGCAATAAAAGGAATATGAAATAATATTATATGCACTTGAAAACTATTTAAATATGCTATGCAAAGTTCATACACACTTATCTTTTAAAACCAACCTTATTTATAAATAACCTTTAACATCCAAGCAATACAATTCTAAACTGTGCTCTTAAACAATAGGATATATATATATATATATATTCTGCTATTTAACTGCAATTTATCCCAATACATAATTAACTTACAATATCAGAACTTGCACATATGAGTTACTTAACAAATCAGATACAGATTTAAACAATATGTAGGCTGTGACTACCAATTTAAAATACAATATACATTTCTGAATTATTATTATATATTTGCATCGATAACCAATTTAAGATTGGGATTAGTATAACAATACATAGGCTATGAAATGCTAACTTGAAAAACACACTGCTTCTTTAAATCTTTTAACTGTACTTTAAACTGCAGTGACTTTAAAATATCACATATAATTAGCAGCCCTTTTCTTATACTTTACCAAAATGATGTTCAGCTTCAAGACTTTTCCCACCTCATATAAAATAAGTGTAATTGCAATGGAAGAGGAGAAGTATGGCCCACTTTGTTTTATAGTTTGACTGTGTCCCACGCAAACAGTTTCAGTCAGTTACAAAACTCAGCCGCCAGTCCTCCTCTATACTCCTGCATACAATCTTATAGTGTAATCATAGGTGTGAAATATGGGTGGCCCTTCAAAACCTTGTCCCTGATATTGGCTAATTGGAATATCTTATATTTAACAGCCAAAAGGCTTTCTGGCTGTAGTTCTCTCATGGCAACACCGGGTGGCAGCATTACGAATAGACATAGCAATACATGTGGCAATATCATTTCTTAACATTTTTAAACAACTTAATTATTTTTATAAAATGGTTATTTATTTTATCATAATTTACTGCAACAACTATTCACAATATTTGTTTTGGATAAGTTATATCTTAGTGAATTTTCTGATCATTTTGATATGAAACATCAAATACATCTAGCATTATATTAAAATAATTTATATTTCATTTAGCCTAACAGAAAATTTATATTTCATAGTCATATCACATCAAAGTAACTTCCATATCTTCATCTCACTATATTTTAAGAGATGTATTTAAAACTTTATAAACATTTATTGCACATTCATATGATATGACTTATTTCATCTCATGCAGGTATTCCATCTCTTTCTAAGTGCATAGATTGATGACCAATGGTTGTCTGCAATAAAAATAGAAATAATTATTAGAAATGATCCAAGCATTCATATGTCTATGGTCCATCTGAAATAAGATTAAGTATTATTAATCATTTACTTTTAGGTCCACAAATATTTATTTATATTCTTAAAAACACAGAGGTTAAGATATTCATGCTTTCAAAATATACACGTATATATCACATACATACATATATATATATATATATATATATATATATATATATGTCTCATATCCATTAAAATATATACAGTTGTTTCGAAATCATGTGCTGTTATCCTAACATTCTAACTGCCCTTTCAGTAACTTCAGACTCCCTGTCTCCCACTCACCACATGGGGTCCCCTGCACTTAAGTGCAAATGCTGAAAACTCTCATAAAACATGTTACTTTTGAGATCCTATTACACCTTTTCAGTTTGAAAGACAAATGGTATCCTGATTCCAGTCTGCGAATTCCCATCTCATTATCTCCTAAATCAACAGCCTTAGACATTTATGTTTTTATTAACTGTATTATGGTAACGGATGCTTGTATTTTTAATTAAGGAGCAAATGGTTTTGGTCCTGTCTCAAGCCACAAACTCTGTTCTCTTTCAAAATTACTTCCCCAACATTCCTCTAAGTGACTGTATTAAATTGGGCAGGCCAAATGTTCCATTGTCCCCCCCCCCTGTGTGTTCAGCATAACTTACATAATGAGTGTGGGAGATCTCTTAGAAATAATCCTTTGTTCTACAGACCATGTGCACATCCACAGATTTATTAAATAAAGATAAATATACTTCTATATATTATTTAATAATATTTCAAATACCTTGACAGGAGCACAGAAGATCGCTTTCACAAAAGCAACCGACACCACAAAAAAATATGAAGGGGCCAGAAGAAAGCACTTCAGTACCAAATAATATTCTCTCCACGTTAGCGTCCAAACAGGACATAGCAGATATCATACGCTCATGCATACGTGAAGAAATTGCCGAAATCAAACAGGACCTGCACTCTATGAACAACAGAGTGGAGGCGTTGGAAGAGTTCTCTGACCACTTACAGGAAGAAATTAACGGGGTCCAAGATACTACAACCAATCATACAAAAATTATAGCTGATCTATATAACAAAATAGAGGACCTCGAGAACCGAAGCCGACGGAAAAACCTTAGAATCCGTGGGGTCCCTGAGTCTGTGTTACCCAAAGACTTTCCAACCTACCTCCCGGCACTTTTTGCTCATCTCAAGAATACCCCTCCTTCCACAGATATCCCCTGGGTTAGAGCACATAGAGCCCTCAGGCCTAAACCCCCAGATACAGCACCACCAAGAGACATAATCATGAAGTTTAAAGACTTCGGGGTGAAAGAGGAGCTAATTAACCTCTCACGCAAACATCAACCAGTGAAATTCAGAGGAACTGTGCTCCAATTCTACCAGGACCTGTCGCAATGGACACTCCAAAGGAGACGAGATTTAGCCCCACTGACGGCACTTCTCCGTCAAAAGAAAATTCTCTATAGATGGGGATTTCCTTTCCATCTATATGTTCTGCATGGCAACAGGAAACTGAATTGCAGGTCCCCAGAAGATGTTAGCGATTTCTGCTCTGCATTGGAAATAGACCCGCCAGAGGGCCTATTGGTTGATGATCATCCAGAACCCCCTAGGAAAAAAACATCGAGAATGGCCCCTGGGGACTGGCAAAAGGCTGTCTCCAGATCCAAGACCCAAGCACCGACAAGGCCTCGGAGCACCCTACCCCAGCCCGCAGCCTAGAGAGAACTGGTCACACACTGGGCTACTTTGTAAACTATACCCAAGAACCACCACATAGACTGTGAACAACATTAGAGAACTGTGCCTTGGTAACGTATAGTGCTTACTGACTTTACCTGTGAACAATTACATCAACACTATTTCTAATATGATGTTTCATAGAGTTACTAGTTATACAGATGGTTACAAATGTCACCCCCTAGGAACAGGGCCCTCTCTATAAAAACCTGAGGTGCCGCAGTAATAAGAGCTATATCTAACCCCATAGCAGTACTATGCCAAAAGCTCAGATGAAAGGGTTAGTTTATTTCAGACACTTGTTAGATTTTCTTTAAAAAAATATGCATTTGTTATAAGGAGCTGGTTTATAGCCCCTCTTGCACTAGCAAAGTCACATGACGTTATGTAATCTAAGATATTTTCTATTAAGATTTGATCTATGCTACCTGTTTTTTTTCTTATACTGTTTTGTGTTTAACATGTTATTGCTACGCATTGGAGGCTTGGGTGTGGGGATGTACTCAGAGCACTATGTACAAGCAGAAACTATCATGCCAGAAATTACTTACACCTTCATATACAACCCAATAGATACCCTTTTACGGACTAGTCATGGCCACCAATAATAGAACAATCACATTAATTAGTCAAAACACCAGAGGTCTAAATTCAGCACAAAAACGCTCCTTAGCTATGAAGGACCTCCGCAGGAAGGGAGGTGACATCCTTTTTTTACAGGAGACCCATTTTTTTAAATCAAAAGAACCTAGATATTTTGGAGGACACTACACGCAATGCTTCCATAGCTCATTTGACCATAAGCGTTGTGGCGTAAGCATCTTGATAGGCAAAAACATCTCTTTTACTCCCATACAAACACACACAGACACAGAGGGCAGGTTTCTCTGTGTCACTGGCCTGTTATTTGGCACTCCGGTGACGCTGGTCAACCTGTATGCTCCCAATGCCAAACAGCTCCCCTTCTTTAGAAAGGTTTTCACACAGGTATTGGACCACACAATAGGAGCGCTCTATATGGGAGGGGATTTTTATATCCCTATTCAACCAAATTTAGATACCACAAACCCCAAGCCCACAACACCTAAACATGTAACTAAACAATTATGGAGACTGATGTACGAACAGACTCTGTTCGACGTTTGGAGATTCAAACACCCCGAGAAGAGGGACTATTCCTTCTTCTCCTCCCCGCACCGCACATATAGCAGAATCGACTATCAACTCACTAATCAAAAGGGACTCACTAACGGTCTTATCATCACGACTCTCACATACTGTTTGGTCAGACCACTCCGCAGTACTTACGAGACTCGATTGGCCATCTGCACCACAAAGCACATATCAATGGTAACTAGAGGATAATTTACTAAAGTGCCCTGACCTTAATAGCAAAATTGAGAAATTGCTCCCAGAATACTTTCAATTTAACTCTCTCCCCGAGACAGATCCCCTGATAGTCTGGGAGGCCCACAAGTGTTTTATGAGAGGGGAATTTATAAAATACCAAGCACACATTAAGCAGAAAACACGATTATTATACAAATCATCCACCGAGCTCCTATCTAAGTTAGAATACGAACATAAGCAACCCCGCATCCCCACAAATTCTCGCAGAGCTCGTAAAAGCTAGAAAGGTTGTTCATGATCAACTAATAAAAGAGGCTAACACTTTGGCCCTAAAAATGAAACAAAAGTTCTATTTTGAAAGTAATAGAGCAGGAAAGCTCCTTGCACGCTCCCTCAAACTGAAAAAACTTAAAACTTTCATACATGAAGTAAAAACCCCCTCGAGTGAGAAGGTACACACCACACCAGAAATCCTGTCTCAATTCCTAGCATACTACTCTCAACTTTACGGCCTCCCGAAGAAAAACAACCACCCCGTAGACACGCCACAATTGATTAACGCATACCTAGCAGATACTCCACTACCCCAACTGACAAAAACACAGGCAGCAGAGCTGGAAGTTCCCTTTTCAACAGCGGAAATCCTTATAGCCCTTAAACAGCTACCCACCGGCAAAAGCCCAGGGCCGGACGGCTTCACCGTCTCATATTACAAAAAGTATGCACACACCTTATTGCCACATTTGTGCTCCATTTTCAACGCGGTTGACCAGAAACACCCATTTCTACCCTCAATGTTGGAAGCCCATGTCACAGTAATACCCAAACCCGGGAAATAACCAGACACCCCTTCTAACTTCCGTCCCATTTCACTACTGAACATGGACGTTAAGCTATATGCGAAACTAATAGCCACTAGAATGACTAGATTCCTACCCCAACTAAATCACTTGAACCAGGTGGGCTTTGTACCCCAAAGGGAAGCTAGAGATAACACCATCAAGGTTCTCAACTTATTAGAATACACACAAGCCCTTAATATCCCAACAGTTTTTCTGGCTGTCGACGCCGAAAAGGCGTTCGACAGATTAGATTGGACATTTCTGAAACTTACTTTAGCCCGGTTTGACATAGGTGAAAAGCTCATAGAGAAAATATTTGCTCTATATCAATTGCCAACAGCCCGTATTAAATTAAATGATTCACTGTCAGAACCCTTCCAAATCTCAAATGGAACAAGGCAGGACTGCCCCCTATCCCCCTTATTATTTATTCTGGCCATGGAGGTTCTAGCCTCTAAAGTTAGGGAAAATAAAGATATACAAGGGATTCAAATAAACAACACACATTACAAGTTAACGCTATTCGCTGATGATATCCTATTTTCGCTCACCTCCCCTCTACAGTCCCTCCCGGAGATTGAGACATACAGTACATATTCTAACTTTAAAATAAACATGTCAAAATCTGAGTTCCTAGGCATAGGGATCACAGACCAAGTAAATACTCAGATCATGGCACAATATCAATTTACGTCTAAAAATACCTCTATAAAATATCTAGGGATACACATAACGAACTCCAGGGATTCCTTATATCAATTAAACCACCACCACCTCTTAGAATCTATCAGATCGGAATTAAAAACTTGGCAGGGTAAGTGTCTTTCATGGCTGGGTAGTATACAGGCTTTTAAAATGAGTGTGCTGCCCAGACTCCTGTACCTGTTTCAGACTGTTCCCATCCAACCTCCACCGCATTACATTAACACCGCACAAAAAATAGTTAACACCTTTATCTGGGCCCACAAACGTCCTAGAATAGCAAAACCGGTTCTCTACAGAAGTAGAGATAATGGAGGTCTTGGAGTACCCAACCTCCTATTTTATCAGCAAGCGGCCCAACTTACCAGGGTGATTGACTGGTGCAAAAATGCACCGAATAAGGAATGGGTAAAGCTAGAACACGACCTAGCGGGCTCACAAAGCTTAGGGGCTGTGTGTTGGATGCATAGGCAGCATAGAGATAGCCTTTTATTCGCTTCCCCACTAGTGACAGATACACTAACTACATGGGACAGCCTGACCAGACCTCAGAGGAACATATCCACAATCCCCTCACCATTGACCCCCTTATGCCACAATAGCAACTACCCTCCACTTAGACACTTGTGGGCGAGAGGCTCATATTCTATCGCTGCAGGCTTACCTAAATGCTTGGTGATAGATCAGGGGGCTATCTTAGCAAAAATGTCTTTAATGGAAAAAAACATAACATACTTTAACAGATGGTTCGAATATCTCCAACTATCACACTTCCTCTCCCACCACAAAGATAAGCCTAACCTGACTCGGAATCTTAACCCCTTTGAACAATTATGCCACTCACCGCAAGTAACGAGGGGATCATTATCTATGATATACAAAATTTTAACAGCCATACACTCTAAAAACCTGCCATCTTATACCAGGGTTTGGGAGGCGGAGATGAATATCACAGTACCCCCAGAAACATGGAACACTATTTTTCAACAAATGGGCAAGGCACCTTCATCAATGGGAATAACCGAGACAAACATGAAGCTGCTAGGGAGATGGTACTTATACCCAAGCAGATTAGCAAAAATCTTCCAACACTCAGACCCCCTCTGCTGGAGGAGTTGTAAGCAGACAGGCACACTATACCACATTTGGTGGGAGTGTCCCATACTCCGGCCATACTGGCAGGAGATACACAGGGAAATTCAGAAAGTTCTCACGCAGAAAATCCCCTTTGACCCTTTAACGCTATTATTTAACAAGCCTCCAAAGATTAAGTGCAAGTATAAATCCACTCTATTATATATTATGCTCAGCAGTGCAAAACAACTAATCCCGAGACTCTGGAAACAGAGCAGGATCCCGTCCAAACAGGATTGGTCTCAAAACGTCACACTTCTCTTGTCACTAGAGAGATATCACTATCTCAATACCGAAAGAATGGACTTTTATTGTGCAATGTCTCTATACTGGGAAACATACATCCATACTGATGCAGATATCGCCCCCGGTCGAGCAACCCCAACTTAACACTAACACATAAATCAATTTACCGGAACATTGAGGACTTATAGGCCACAACCTGTCCTCAAGTCACACCTAAGCATATCCCGCCCTATCATTTTCTGCTCCGCCCTAACACCACTAATACCTTTAAGGTTCTGTTTCACCACATACACTATCCCACAGTACCTAGACGTAGTCTACATTGCTATAGAAAAAGGCTTAGATCCTGGACAGTTGATCTCTCATAGAATCATACAATCCCAAATCCCCAAGAAGTATATTTAGAGATAACTAAATTAATACAACATATCTGGCATATATAGAAAATACCGGAAAGGAAATATCCTCACGCCCAGCCTCTTTAAAAGATGTCATGCATAGAAATTTATGTTTGAAACAGCAATCGCAAATTCAAACAACGCGTAGCATTGTTTATATGTTATTAAAGTTAAAAGTTTTGTTTTGAGAAAAAAGAAGAAAACACCGCAAGCTTTAAAAACTTCAGAGAGACATAAAGATCCTCGATTGTGATGGACTCATATTGTGCTACACCTGAGTTTCAGATGTATCATTTATTATTTCTTTGTTTTTATATATTCTAAATTGAATGTCTCTTTTTACATTTGTGAAACATCTATTATATTTCTCAATAAAGCTTGTTTGGAAAAAAAAACAAAAAAAACTACTTATGATCATAGACATACATCAAAGTCATACGTTTATGTCAGAAAGCTCTCAAAATGGATGTGAGCTAACCACAACTGATATGTCTGGCAATTACTATAATACTGGTGGGATATGGCTGATCTGCTGGATGGCAATCACTGGAATTCAGGTGGAATAAAATTATTAGAATGAAAAATAATTAATATTTAATAAAAAAAGAAGATGGAGGGGAGGAAAACAAACAGTGATGTAAGTCCATCTGAAGGAATTAGGAAAACTACTACAAAGAGACCAGTAAAGGGAAGAAAATAAATGAAATATAAGAGATAATTTTTTTTAAGATTTTCTTTTTTATATACTTAAATTCCACTATTTCAAGCCAAGACTATACCAACCTCTGCTGGCTTTAGAATGGAAGCATCTTCCTCTGAGCAGCGCGTCGGGCGAGAGGAGTTCAAAATACAATCTAGTTATGCAAGCTGCACAGTACTACGCAAAGTGTGTAGGGAGATTGTAATTTAACTCCTCCTCTATCGGTTTTCACTGATGTCCGGCCAGGCACTGTAGGGAGCTGCAGCCCGACGGGGGTGACACCATCAGAGGAGATTAATTCCTGCTTGATGGTGTGGACCACCAACATCTTCTCGTGGACCACCAGTGGTCCACGGACCACTGGTTGGCGACCGCTGATATAGGGAATGCTAAAAAAATTGTGCATTTCTACTAAGGTTGCAAGCGAGCCACCATAAAAATACTGGACATCCAGTCTAGATCAGTGTTTCTCAACCATGGTCATCAAGTACCCCAACAGTCAAGGTTTTCATTATAGCTGAACTAGAGCACAGGTGCCGTAACCAGCTGATCAGTAACCATGGTTACTAACCTGCTCTCATTCATTATTCAAGTGGCTTCTTTTGCTTGGCCTATTTAAACTGTAGTCACTACAAATGCAAGTTGGTGAACTGTTTGGGGGTCTTTGACGGGAGCATAGGGAGTTTGGGATCCTTGGAAGGTGAGGTTACCAATGAATATTCTGGAACTCTGTGCTATTTTCAGGGATCTTCAGACATGGCCTCTATTGAAATGGGAGTTTTATATTAGTTTTATATCAGTTTCCAAACAGACAATGTCACAGCAGTGGCTTATGTCAACCATCAGGGGGGGACTTACTGTTCCCTAGCCATGAGGGAGGTGGCTCAAATTTTATCATGGGCAGAAATCAATTCCTATTTAACCTCTGCAATTCATATTCCTTTTCCATTTTATATTTGGGGTACCTTGCATTCCTATTGACTGAAATTTTCAAATCAGCCAATAGGATGAGAGCTACTGAAATCCTATTGGCTGATTTGATTAGCCAATAAGATTAAGTAACTTTTATTGTTGCACAATCCAACGTTATAAAAAATATATTTATTTTGGTGCTGTTGTGGGCTTATAGCAGTAGCAATAGCCACTAATTTAACTTAATTTCCATATAAGCTGCAGTTCAACTGCTCTTCTGCTGCCCACAAGGTGTTACCATAGAAATGAAGGGGATAACAAATTTCTGTTAAAAAACAAATAATGTTCTCAAAATTCAGCCAAACCCCAGGAACTAATCTTGGGCAAAGTAATTTTCTTTTTTCATAATTGATTCATTCAATGATTTTTTTGTAATTTTTTGTCTTGTTTCTGTGTACATCTCAAATAGCTACAGAAAAGATGTAAACAAGAATCAGCAGAATAAACCAACCCCCAAGGGAGGGGAGGGAGAGACCAGTCTTTTATTTTTTAAGGGTGTTCCTGTACCAACTTTAAATACAATTAACTCCTATCTGATCTTGCCTGATTGCACTGTACCTTTAAGGTCTCTCAGTTAACAATGGTCAGGTCACATTGAGGGGCATTACATATAAAGGTTTGCCTTGAATACTAATTTACCTTTTAGGTTCATGTAAGTCCTCAATATGTAAAGCCCACACTGAAAACATCTACTGGCCTCATGTAATTGCAGCTCTTATGGTTATCTCAAAGATACAACTTTATTCATGTATTAGCTGTTGAAGCAGCCAAGCTGCAATTATAATGTATATTTGTATGAAGGTGTTTGTCAAAATTATTATGTTATCTGGCTGTACAACCATAAGTGCTTGTGGTGTATGTTTCTTATTCACGAATATTTACACTAATTTCTTCTCTGCTTCTAGTACATGTAAATGTACTACCCCTAACACTAGGGCCCCGATGATCGCAAGATATTTAAAAAGTGATTCAATGTGATGTTGAGCAAGCCGGCGAAACATTCCAAGCGGCTGACATTAGTGTTTAAAGGCAACATCACATATGCATCTTGTCATTGGCTCACTTAATGGGGCCGATTTATTATCGGTCTGTCCGACATGTCTGGCAGACATCAATGAATGCTGTCAGCATACACTGTAGGCATTTATCATTGCACAAGCACTTGTTGGGAACTGCTTGTGCAATGCCGCCCCCTGCAGATTCGCGACCAATCAGCCGCTAGCAGGGGGTGTCAATCAGCCCTATCGTATAGGATCGGCCCGGATTGATGTCCGCAGCCTCAGAGCAGGTGGACCAGTTATGAAGCAGTGGTCCATTCAGAGCTTGATAATTCGTCCCCAATGTGTTCAGCTAGCTCAGAGTAGTGCATTGCTGCTCCTTCAGCAAAGGATACCAAGAGAATGAAACAATTTGATAATACAAGTCAAGTGTAAACTTGTTTTACTGTTGAGTTTCATATCCCTTTAACCCTAACCTCATCTGACTGCTAGTCTACAATTAAGTACTTACCTCTGGCCCTCAACTTAATTCTAACAACAACCACCACCTCATCAACCCTTATTTTAAAAAAAAAACCTTACACCCCAGAACCTACCACAAGAAACAACAACCAACAGCAAACTCTGCAGTTCATTAAAGTGAAGGTCAACTTAAAAGTACAGCCTCACGGCATTGCATAGACTTATAAAAATAAGCAGGAGTTTAAGTCATTAATTTTTTTAAATCTATTTATTTTCTTATATTTTTACCTTTAAACTGCTCCGCCGATAAGCACAGCACTCCCGCCCGCCATCTTGTCTAACTGATTGACAGATTACGATTCTTAAACCAACTAATCCTTGCCCCCCCCCCCCCCCGTGGTGAAACAATGATTAGTTGGTTTAAGATCGTCATCTGTCAATCAATTAGAAGAGATGGCGGGCGGGAGTGCTGAGCTTATCGGCGGAGCAGTTAAAGGTAAAAATACAGAAAATAAATAGATTCATGACTTAAACTCCTGCTCAGTTTTATAAGTCTATGCAATGCTGTGAGGTTGTACTTTTAAGTTGACCTTCACTTTAACCCTAAAAGCAACCCCCCAATATAAACCCCTTATTACATAAATTCTACATGTCTCCCCTACCACAAACGTAACTATATCTATCTATCTATCTATCTATCTATCTATCTATATATATATATATATATATATATATAGATATAGATATATATAATATTTACAAATAAAAAGAAAATGTTCTTCTTTGTGAAAACATTGGAATCTGAAATATTTACATTAAACACAGTAACACACAATACAAATATTAAAATTGAATAAAAAAGATTTTTCATGTTTTGAGTGAAAAGGTCTCAAAATTGTATATGTATAACATATATAAACACATAAATATATACACACACACACAGATATACATATATATATATATACATACATATAGTGTGTGTATATATATATATATATATATATATATATATATATAAAGAACAATGTAGAAGAAGGGCACTCTCAGGGTTTGTATAGAGACAAATATTTTCTTTATTCCTAGAACATTAATACATGGTCGACGTTTCGGCCCTCAGCTGGGCCTTCATCAGGACAGGTATTATCTGAAAGACAAACATATAAACAGGTACTAGAAACATGGAATGATAGAAACAACAAGCAACAAGACACACACTACCTATATCACCATCACCAATACAATTAAAAACAGAACATACAGTCTGTAAAGGGAATAATCCAACCTTCAACAAAGGATACCCAAAAAAAACAAAGAACATGCAGGATAAAGGGGCCAAGGCAGATATAGATAATATGGTACAGTGCAGCAAACACGAATAACAACATCTAAATAGACTGTGCTGTCTGAAATCTAACAACCTTCAACAAAGGATATCAAAGAACAACGATGAGATAAGAATGCCAGATGGCAATCCGTGGGCAACAAGGCAAAACAAAATGATGTTATGGTATACAGACGGCATCAATAATAACATAAACCAAAATCCATAAAAAAAGAAAGAAAAAGAAATGTCACGCACAGAAAATTACTATGTATCTCTATCAATCCCAAAGCAGTGCGTTATTACCCACTCAGCAGGCTCAAGTGAGAAAGTTTGAAGTGATACTAGATAAATTAAGCCATAGTCATAAAATAAGTCCCAGATGAGGACTAAGAAAAAGTAAGAAGAGTACAAATTGACATAAACACATAAATAAAGTTACCATCAAACATATAACCCAAAGAGATAAAATAAATAAATAAATCAAAACAATGGACAACGTGTGGAACGTTGCAAGACACCTAAAACAGATAATAGCAGGGCATAGAGCTTATTAGCAATGTAAAAATGGTGTGTGAGAAAACTTAACGGCAGAACATAGCCAAAGCAATATTGTGGATAACAGTATAGACTAATCACGCATATTAGGGCCCCAAGGTGAAACAGTAAAAACAAGCAAGGGAGTTCAGCAATTGTAGGGGAATCACTATATAAACAACACCAAACTGCATTTAGCTCAAAGGTATATGAAACATACTAAAAGCCCATAGCAATATGAAAAACCAGTCACACTAATGTGAGTAAAGCAATAACACAAGTCAGAGCCTTATAGATCAAAGGAAATGAACTAAAAATAGCGTTTACCGTACCTTTAAACTGCCGAGTGGCAGTAGTCATAGATCCAAACAAGCAAATGAGGGTGGCTACCGGAAGCCGCCTTAAATAGGGGAAGCCCTAAAGGCAATCAGTCCCTGATAGGGTGAAAGCAGCCAACACCTCCCGTAACTATGGCAACCAATCCATTGTTTACCCTGAAAGAAACACCTGATAATACATACTGCAGGGGAACGGAGCACTGCTAGAGAAGAAAACACACAATCCACATACAAAAGCAGATGGTACGGAAAGCAATCCTATAAGTGAATTATAATATAACACCATATCCACCCCAACACACGCCAAACAGGCACAAATTGATCCACCGTTAAAAAACAGAATTCACCTACCCATATCAGAGCACTGGATATGTGTATGTCCAAGAAGGACATAGAGAAATAGCGCTGGGTGCTGCAAGACTACTTAAAACATACATAGGAGAACCCCTAATTGGAGCACCAAAGATAAGTATGCCAGCAATTGATAATATATGTAATGAATGTAATGGTGATATACAGCTCAAGCACCAAAGATACACAAGTACACCAACAGAAAGACAGAAAACATAGGATAAATCGTCTAATTAGACGAAATAGAATGAACAGAAAGCAACCCTAAAAAATACGGAAAATACAGGGAGACTATAAATATAGAATATACATCAAATGAGCCATGGGCCACATATGGGATGGAGATGTTGGAAGGACTTCTTACATCACGGAATTGGTGACCTAATGAGAAAAGGAGGAAAAAACAAAAACAAAGAAACAAGCAGGCATTTATAGCACAAAAAAATACAGAAAAGTCCAGGTGAGCATTAAGACCATTTGGGCTCAAAGTATTTAATCTATATATCCATCTGGCTTCGCATTTTAGTAGTTCCTGGTTGCGATCACCACCTCTCTTCAGAGGTGCCACTGTGTCGATCAACATGGCACGAAGAGTGGCGATGGGATGCTTATGTTCCAGAAAATGCCTGGGCACAGGTTGATCTGCTTTGCCGTCCTTGAATGCGGCCCGTAAGGCACTTTTATGGTTGGCCAGTCTTTCCCTAAATGTGGTGCTGGTCTTTCCGGTGTAGTAGAGACCACATGGACATGATAACAGATACACAACGTACTGTGATGTGCATGTGAGTCTGTGCCTAATTGTATATGTTTTTGTTGATCCAGGATGATGGAATCTTTGGCCAGTGATGAGTGAATTACACGTGACACAGCTGCCACACTTGTAGCAGCCTATCTTAGTTGGAGCCAGCCAGGTTCTATTTCTGCGCCATTGGTCAGTGTGCATAAGCAGTGTTTTTAAACTGGAGCCACTATCTATTTGTGCCTGTTTGGCGTGTGTTGGGGTGGATATGGTGTTATATTATAATTCACTTATAGGATTGGTTTCCGTACCATCTGCCTTTGTATGTGGATTGTGTGTTTTCTTCTCTAGCAGTGCTCCGTTCCCCTGCAGTATGTATTATCAGGTGTTTCTTTCAGGGTAAACAATGGATTGGTTGCCATAGTTATGGGAGGTGTTGGCTGCTTTCACCCTATCAGGGACTGATTGCCTTTAGGGCTTCCCCTATTTAAGGCGGGTTCTGGTAGCCACCCTCATTTGCTTGTTTGGATCTATGACTACTGCCACTCGGCAGTTTAAAGGTACGGTAAACGCTGTTTTTAGTTCATTTCCTTTGATCTATAAGGCTCTGACTTGTGTTATTGCTGTACTCACATTAGTGTGACTGGTTTTTCATATTGCTATGGGCTTTTAGTATGTTTTCATATACCTTTGAGCTAAATGCAGTTTGGTATTGTTTATATAGTGATTCCCCTACAATTGCTGAACTCCCTTGCTTGTTTTTACTGTTTCACCTTGGGGCCCTAATATGCGTGATTAGTCTATACTGTTATCCACAATATTGCTTTGGCTATGTTCTGCCGTTAAGTGTTCTCACACACCATTTTTACATTTTTAATAAACTCTATGCCCTGCTATTATCTGTTTTAGGTGTCTTGCTAATCACACTGCAGGCGTTCCACACATTGTCCATTGTTTTGATTTATGCATCTCTTATATGTTTGATGGTAACTTTATTTATGTGTTTATGTCAATTTGTACTCTTCTTACTTTTTCTTAGTCCTCATCTGGGACTTATTTTATGACTATGGCTTAATTTATCTAGTATCACTTCAAACTTTCTCACTTGAGCCTGCTGAGTGGGTAATAACGCACTGCTTTGGGATTGATAGAGATACATAGTAATTTTCTGTGCGTGACATTTCTTTTTCTTTCTTTTTTTATGGATTTTGGTTTACGTTATTATTGATGCCGTCTGTATACCATAACATCATTTTGTTTTGCCTTGTTGCCCACGGATTGCCATCTGGCATTCTTATCTCATAGTTGTTCTTTGATATCCTTTGTTGAAGGTTGTTAGATTTCAGACAGCACAGTCTATTTAGATGTTATTCGTGTTTGCTGCACTGTACCATATTATCTATATCTGCCTTGGCCCCTTTATCCTGCATATTCTTTGTTTTTTTTGGGTATCCTTTGTTGAAGGTTGGATTATTCCCTTTACAGACTGTATAGTCTGTTTTTAATTGTATTGGTGATGGTGATATAGGTAGTGTGTGTCTTGTTGCTTGTTGTCTCTATCATTCCATGTTTCTAGTACCTGTTTATATGTTTGTCTTTCAGATAATACCTGTCCTGATGAAGGCCCAACTGAGGGCCGAAACGTCGACCATGTATTAATGTTCTAGGAATAAAGAAAATATTTGTCTCCATACAAACCCTGAGAGTGCCCTTCTTCTACATTGTTCTTTAACTATCTCTTATAAGGATTGCACCCAGGTTGTGGCTGCACCACCTGGTTGGAGTGCTGTGCTATACGCTATTTTGACTTTTGAGATATATATATATATATATATATATATATATATACACTCAACGGCCACTTTATTAGGTACATCTGTTCAATTGCTTAGTAAGCTCAATGTATTTAGGCATCTAGACGTGGTGAAGATGACTTGCTTAAGTTCAAACCAAGCATCAGAATGGGGAAGAAAGGGGATTTAAGCGACTTTGAACGTGGCATGGTTGTTGGTGCCAGATGGACTGGTCTCAGTATTTAAAATAATCTCTAGGGTTTACAGATAATGGTCCAAAAAAGAGAAAATATCCAGTGAGCGGCAGATGTGTGGACGACAATGCCTTGTTGATGTCAGAGGTTAGAGGAGAATGGGCAGACTGGTTAAGGCTACAATTCGCACAGGCTCACCAAACTTGGACAATAGAAGATTGGAAAAATGTTGCCTGGTCTGATGAGTCTCGATTTCATCTGTGACATTCAGATGGTAGGGTCAGAATTTGGCGTAAACAACATGAAAGCATGGATCCATCCTGCCTTGTATCAATGGTGCAGGCTGTTGGTGGTGGTATAATGGTGTGGGGGATATTTTCTTGGCACACTTTGGGCCCCTTAGTACCAATTGAGCATTATTTAAATGCCACGGCCTACCTGAGTATTGTTGCTGACCATATCTATCCCTTTATGACTACAGTGTACCCATCTTCTGATGGCTACTTCCAGCAGGATAATGCACCATGTCACAAAGCTCAAATCATCTCAAACTGGTTTTTTGAACATGACAATGAGTTCACTGTACTCCAAAGGCCTCCACAGTCCCCAGATCTCAACCAAATAGAGCACCTTTGGGATGTGGTGCAACGGGATATTAGCATCATGGATGTGCAGCTGACAAATCTGCAGCAACTGTGTGATGCTATCATGTCAATATGGACCAAAGTCTCTGAGGAATGTTTCCAACACCTTGTTGAATCTATGCCACAGAGAATTAAGGCAGTTCTGAAGGCAAAAGGGGGTCCAACCCTACTAGCAATGTGTACCTAATAAAGTGGGTGATGACTGTACTTGACCATATACCTTTTAACCCTTATAAAAAATGTTTTAATATATGAATATTTTTTTATCAGATAGTGTATATTTGAGTGTAACACTTTATGTTAATGTATATATGCTGTGTTTGGTGCAACTTTTTTTTAAAATTCATACCCTTTATGTGAGGTCTTCAGTCACCCAGACCTGACAAGCGCAAACTTGTAATATGCGGGTGCGATATTGCTTATCACGACCCCTGTTAACAATAGCGTGTTACTTGTAATTTAGATCTATGGGCCCCATCCGATATGCAGCGTCGCCCGCAAAAGCTGGCAACGCCGCTTTTTGCGCGGGTTTGGTATCCTATATACAGTGCCACATATAAATGCGGCATGTATATTTCACCCGTCGGACGTAGTTTTTTTCCCCATAGACTAACATATAAAACCCCCGCAATTTGGTATCCAATATCCAGCGCAAAGCCTTACGTGGTGAAAATGGAGAAAACTTACTCAATTTTCACCTCGCCATAAAAAGCAGCCGTAGCAGGTCTTGCGCTGACTATGGGAGCACCGTAACTCCCTAAAATGTCTAAAAAAAAACACACATGCGCAATGTCTATCTACCTGTCAACCGCAATCCCCCACCGCAATGCCTAATAAAGTGTTTAACCCCTAACCACCGCTCCCGGACCCCACCGCCACTAAATTAAGTGTTTAACCCCTAAACCGCCGCTCCCGGACCCTGCCGCCACTAAATAAAGTGTTTAAACCCTAAACCGCCGCTCCCGGACCCCGCCGCCACCTACATTAAATTTATTAACCCCTAATCTGACCCCCCTACACCGCCGCCACCTATATTACATGTATTACCCCCTAATCTGACCCCCCTACACCCCTGCCACCTACATTAAATGTATTAACCCCTAATCTGACCCCCCTACACCGCCGCCACCTATATTAAATGTATTAACCCCTAATGTATTGACCTTGCATTCTATTGGCTGATCCAATCAGCAAATCGGATTGAACTTCAATCCGATTGGCTGATTAAATCAACCAATCTGATTTTTCCTACCTTAATTCCGATTGGCTGATAGAATCCTTTCAGCCAATCGGAATTCGAGGGACGCCATCTTGGATGACGTCATTTAAAGGACCAGCCATTCGTCGAGTAGTCGTCGGCCGAGAAGGATGTTCTGCGCCGGAGGTCTTCAAGATGGAGCCGCTCATCGCCGGAAGGATGAAGATAGAAGATGCCGATTGGATGAAGACTTCTGCCGGATGAAGGACCTCTTCTGCCATGATCAGATGAAGACTTCTGCTGGTCCGGATGTCCTCTTCTGCCCCATCGGTGCCCGGCTGGGTGAAGACAGCTCAAGGTAGGGTGATCTTCAATGGGGTAGTGTTAGGTTTATTTAAGGGGGGATCGGGTGGGTTTTAGAGTAGGGGTGTGTGGGTGGTGGGTTGTAATGTTGGGGGGGTATTGGATTTCTTTTTTTTACAGGTAAAAGAGCTGATTACTTTGGGGCAATGCCCCGCAAAAGGCCCTTTTAAGGGCTATTTGTAATTTAGTTTAGGTAGCGAATTTTATTATTTTGAGTGGCTTTTTTATTTTATTCGGGGGCTTAGATTAGGTGTAATTAGATTAAACTTCTCGTAATATTTTTTTATTTTTTTGTAATTTAGTGTTTGTTTTTGTACTATAGTTTAGTTTATTTAATTGTATTTTATTTCAGATAATTGTAGTTAATTTATTTAATTAATTTATTGATAGTGTAGTGTTATGTGCATTTGTAACTTAGGTTAGGATTTATTTTACAGGTAATTTTGTAATTATTTTAACTAGGTAGCTATTAAATCGTTATTAACTATTTAATAGCTATTGTACCTAGCTAAAATAAATACAAACTTACCTGTAAAATAAATATAAATCCTAAAATAGCTACAATGTAATTATTAATTATAATGTAGCTATCTTAGGGTTTATTTTACAGGTAAGTATTTAGTTTTAAATAGGAATAATTTAGTTAATAATATTAATATTATTTAGATTTATTTAAATAATAATTAAGTTAGGGGGTGTTAGGGTTAGACTTAGGTTTAGGGGGTAATATTTTTTATGTAGGTGGCGGCGGTGTAGGGGGGTCAGATTAGAGGTTACTATATTTAATGTAGGTGGCAGCGGTGTAGGGGGGTCAGATTAGTGGTTAATAAATTTAATGTAGGTGGCGACGGTGTAGTGGGTCAGAGTAGGGGTTAATAAATTTAATGTAGGTGGCGGCGGTATAGGGGGGTCAGATTAGGGGTTAATAAATTTAATGTAGGTGGCGGCGGGGTCCGGGACCAGCGGTTTAGGGGTTAAACACTTTATTTAGGTGTGGCGGGGTCCGGGAGCGGCGGTTTAGGGGTTAATACTAGGATAGGTTTATTGCGGTGTGGGCTATGGCGGTTTAGGGGTTAATAATTAGGCTTATTGCGTTGTGGGGGTTTGTCGGTCTAGGGGTTAATACATTTATTGTTAGGAGTGAGAGGGGGGATTGCGGATATAGGGGTATACGTGTTGGGCTATTTTTGGGAGGCGTGTTAGACAGTTACGGGATATGTAATACTTTAGTTAGTTTTTTTAGGCGCAGGCAGTTTCTAAAGTGCCGTAAGTCACTGGCGACTCCAGAAATTTGTACTTACGCTCATTTCTGGACATCGCTAGTTTGTCCGACTTATGGCACTTTAGCAACTGCTGGCGGGGTATATGTAATACCCCGATGTGCGAGGTGAAACTGCGGGCGACGCGGGTTCCCTTGCTTGCGCCAAAAACTACTCCGTATATCGGATTGCGCCCTATATGTTTTACTTTAACATATGTTATAAAAGGTAAGAAAAACAAAATTGTCCCGGACCAATGGGAAGGAAGGGGACTGAAGACAGAGAACTCTGGAACCCCAGGAAAAATCTTTGGAATTTTTTTTTTTTGCAATAGGGTCTGGATATTTTAAAGGGATATTAAACACTAAATTAATTTCATGCACCTACATCTACTTTTGGATGCCGCCATTTTAGAATGTAGGTTGCACTGCAAATATCTGAAGGAGAGTTACTGCACATGTGAAAGCTAGATTTCATCATGGCAGCACCCTTGACTAGAAGGGGAGAATATCCTCAATGCCATGCTTATAAAAGGTATTTAGTGTTTAAAGGGACACTGAACCCAAATTTGTTCTTTCATGATTCAGATAGAGCATGCAATTTTAAACAACTTTCTAATTTACTCCTATTATCAATTTTTCTTCATTCTCTTGCTATCTTTATTTGAAAAGCAAGAATGTAAGTTTAGAAGCCGGACCATTTTTGGTTCACAAGCTGGCCTGGGTTGTGCTTGCAGATTGGTGGCTAAATTCACCTACCAATAAACAAGTGCTGCCCCGGGTCTCAACCAAAAATTGACTGGCTCCTTAGCTTAGATGCCTTCTTTTTCAAATAAAGATAGCAAGAGAATGAAGAAAAATTGATAATAGGTGTAAATTAGAAAATTGCTTAAAATTGCATGCTCTATCTGAATAATGTAAGAAAAAATTTGGGAGCCCCTTATTGTAGGGAAAATAGTAATATATATATATATATATATATATATATATATATATATATATATATATATACACAGTATATATATATATATATATATATATATATATATATATATATATATATATAGAGAGAGAGAGAGAGAGAGAGAGAGAGAGAGAGAGAGAGAGTGAGAGAGAGAGAGAGAGAGAGAGAGAGAGAGAGAGAGAAAGAGAGAGAGAGAGAGAGAGAGAGAGAGAGAATCCCACAAAGGTGAGTACACCCCTCACATTTTTATAAATATTTTATTATATCTTTTCATGTGAAAACACTGAAGAAATGACACTTTGCTACAATGTAAAGTAGTGAGTGTACAGCCTGTATAACAGTGTAAATTTGTGGTCCCCTCAAAATAACTCAAAACACAGCCATTAATGTCTAAACCGTTGGCAACAAAAGTGAGTACACTCCTAAGTGAAAATGTCCAAATTGGGCCCAATTAGCCATTTTCCCTCCCCAGTGTCATGTGACTCAGTGTTAAAAGGTCTCAGGTGTGAATGGGGAGCAGTTGTGTTAAATTTGGTGCTATCGCTCTCACACTCTCTCATACTGGTCACTGGAAGTTCAACATGGCACCTCATGGTAAAGAACTCTCTGAGGATCTGAAAAAAATAATTGTTTCTCTACATAAAGATGGCCTAGGCTATAAGAAGATTGCCAAGACCCTGAAACTGAGCTGCAGCACGGTGGGAAAGACCATACAGCGGTTTCACAGGACAGGTTCCACTCAGAACATGCCTCGCCATGGTCGACCAAAGAAGTTAAGTGCACGTGCTCACCGTCATATCCAGAGGTTGTCTTTGGGAAATATACGTATGAGTGCTGCCAGCATTGCTGTAGAGGTTGAAGGGCTGAGTGTCAGCCTGTCAGTGCTCAGACCATACGCTGCACACTGCATCCAATTGGTCTGCATGGCTTTCGTCCCAGAAGTGAGCCTCTTCTAAAGATGATGCAAAAGAAAGCCCGCTAACAGTTTGCTGAAGACAAGCAGACTAAGGACATGGATTTTCTGGAACCATGTCCTGTGGTCCGATGAGACCAAGATAAACTTATTTGGTTCAGATGGTGTCAAGCATGTGTGACGGCATCCAGGTGAGGAGTACAAAGACAAGTGTGTCTTGCCTACAGTCAAGCATGGCGGTGGGAGTGTCATGGTCTGGGCCTGCATGAGTGCTGGCAGCACTGGGGAGCTAGTTTATTGAGGGAAACATGAATGCCAACATGTACTGTGACATACTGAAGCAGAGCATGATCCCCTCCCTTCGGAGACTGGGCCGCAGGGCAGTATTCCAACATGATAACGACCCCAAACACACCTCCAAGATGACCACTGCCTTGCTAAAGAAGCTGAGGGCAAAGGTGATGGATTGGCCAAGCATGTCTCCAGACCTAAACCCTATTGAGCATCTGTGGGGCATCCTCAAATGGAAGGTGGGGTAGCGCAAGGTCTCTAACATCCACCAGCTCCGTGATGTCATCATGGAGGAGTGGAAGGGGACTCCAGTGGCAACCTGTGAAGCTCTGGTGAACTCCATGACCAAGAGGGTTAAGGCAGTTCTGGAAAATAGTGGTGGCCACACAAAATATTGACACTTTAGGCCCAATGTGAGGGGTGAACTCACTTTTGTGGGATACTGTATATCCTAGTTACCAATATATATTCTTATGTGAAAGGTGTTTTATCTTGGTCCTGCTCTCAGATAGACCTTTCGTGTGGTTACCATTTTCATCTGGAAGGAGCCGTTAGATTGCTGAGAGCTACAATAAGTGCATCCTTGAAGAATAACAATGTAAGGTGGACAAAACATGGAGCAGAGGAATAAGTAGTGCAAATGGATGTACACATTTTATTATAATGGCCCCTGTTTATAACCAATTTAGGTAATCCAGTTCCATACCTGGCAACTCCGACCATCCTAATTTATAAAGAATAAGCAAATACAGACAACCAATCACATTCCAGCTCTCCATCTTCTGAAGTGTCACCATCTCTTTCATTTCTATTGTAAATGCTCATGTGTCGGGTTTGAGATGTTTTATTGTCTTCAGTTTGTCATATACTTTATAAACAACCCTTGAAGTTCCTCCCTATTTTATGTTTGACACAATAGAATCCTGTCACATAATATTCACTCCCTCAGCATTTATAGGAACTTGTAACCACCAGTTTAATTAACAATGTCTCCTGTATAAACCTTGCTGTATGATGGAGAGACTTATATCCCTGCACATCCAACAATACAGGGTGTTCATAGCTTGAAAAGCAAGTTTAGCCAGCAAAATGACTGTGTCGTATACACATAGAAATATTTAGTGCTTGTAAAAAGTCTCAACCAAAATATTGTACAGTATATACTGGTACTGTTTCACACAGGAAATTGGTAAAGCGTATAGAATGTTACAGAGTAGAGTTTATCGACAAAATAATTTATTAAATCCCTCACTGGCAAAAAGAAAATTATTTTATGTGTTAGAGGATTTTGTTATTTGTCTGTTTCACATTAGATTTGCATAATCAATAAATGCAAGATAACAAGACAATGCAAAAGCACTTCGTCTGAACTTCAAATGAGTAGTAGATTTTTTTTATAACAAATTTCAAAGTTATGTATATTTCCACTCCCCATGTACCATGTGATAGCCAATCACAAATGCATATACGTATAGTCTGTGAATTCTTACACATGCTCAGTAGGATCTGGTGACTCAAAAAGTGTAAATATAAAAGACTGTGCACATTTTTTTTTAATGGAAGTAAATTGGAAAGTTGTTTCAAATTACATGCTGTATCTGCATCATGAAAATTTTATTTAACCTGAGTGTCCCTTTAATTATGTGTTTAACCACTGCAAATAGGTTAACCCCTTAAGACAACAGACATACAGAGTACATTGTTTTTAATCTAAGGGTTTAATTAGCACATCAAGACTACTGATAATCAAAATGCCTCCTGGAGTGAGGCAAGCTATAATAGAGCTTCTAGCGGCTGGTGGTGAGACCCGTGCTATTACAGGGAGGAAAAACCCTTAATGACACGTGACGTACAAGGTGTGTTTTGTTGTTTAGAGGTTAAACACATAGTTAAAGTCAGCTCCAGAGCAGCAATGCTCTATTAAAAGTTAAAATGACAAGAGACAAATGTGTGTGGTCACTAATCGCCAGAAAGCTCTCTGTAGTGCATTGCTGCTCCTGAGCCTACCTAAGTATGCTTTTCAACATAGGACACTACAAGAACAAAGTACTTTTTTTTAGAAGTAATTTGAAAGAATTACAAAATAAAAATGTTCTATGAATCTAAACTATAAAAGTTTAATTTTGACATTTATGTCCTTTTAACCCTTTGAATGCTAAGCACTTTCCCACCTGGGTGCTAAGCTTTTTTTAAGATTTTTTTTAATTTTCTTTATTTATTTTTTTAAAAAAAGTTAAACTTTTTTTTTTTTCCCAGATCCCCAAGCTCTGAGCCGTCGTTAGCACCAGAGTGGGAAACTCTGCGACAGCTCAGAGCCGTCTTTAGCACTCAAGGGGTTAAAGTGATGGTACATTTATCAAAAGTCGATAACTGCTTATGACATAAAACAATGTGAAAGCTGTTGTCGCTATATATTTTTTTAAAATGTAATTTTGTATTACTTAAATATCAACTTACTTCTATAAGACTCCGGCATACGCTCCGCCCTCTTCAACTTACTTCTTCTAGCAGCACAATATAGAGATCGGTCCCACCCGCTCTCTAAATATTCATGACGCAATATAGATGTCTCATACATTGTCCGTGCATGCTCTATGCTCCTCGGCCGGCTATAATGTAAACAATGAATCATGGGATTCATTGTTTACATCCTAAGCCGCGAATCTCAAAGGTGCCAATTTGTGCATGCGCAATGCAGCTGTTTGCGCTAGTGGGAATTAATGCATGCGCAAAAGATGCAGGTTTTTTTGTGATACATGCCAAAATGCCAGTAATATGATTGGCGAGTGGAAAAAATGTAATAATAAAAAAAAAGAGTCTTAAGTGTCGGGGCTGCCGGAGCATGCAATATAAAATAAAATACAGAAGTAAGCTTGCAAGCTTGCTTTTCCTGAATTAAACTAATATTATTTTTTGATTTTACATCAGATGGTAAAGAGTAATCCTTGTGAATTTACCATAATTTACTTAAATTGCTGCATGTGTTATATTAATGATTTCATTTTTATGTATGTACAGGGTCAGTGTGCAAATTTTAAAACAATAAAACTTCAAATGAAAAAAAAGCATTAGGCCAATATACTGTATATCA